>NC_074717.1:2446287-2778287 GCF_947242115.1 Biomphalaria glabrata | reverse complement strand
AACTGTATGAGCTTAATAAAACATCTGTGTCTCATCTTTGTCATGTAGGCAAAGGCAATAATTTTAATTCATTAATAGACTTTTTTTTTTGGCATTCTTTTCCTACAATTAAATCTCTGATGCTCTCATTTGTGAAACTTTTTATGTTTTTTTTGTATTCTTGTTCTTCATTCTCATTTATCCTGTTGGAGGGTTCAGATCAGTAATCCTATATCTGAGAAGAACCACACATTAGTTTCCAGATCAGGCTGTTTTGTTCTCCATAGTTTTTCTTCTTGAGGAGGGTTTCAGGGCCACAGTCTTGTTCAGGCCTCTTGATAGAGTATTTTTTTTTTGTATTGAAAAAAAGAGTGTCCTTGTTATCACAGCAAATTTCCAATTAGGATCAATAAAAGCAGTCTTAATCTCAATCTTAATTAATGCCAGCTTCTTGTAAAGTTGGTTTTCTTTGGCAAAAGGAAACACATTTAGAAATGCCTTGGGATATAGGAAGCAGGTAAAGAAAAATTCTGAGACAGTTATCATCAAATAGCAAAAATTACATGAGCATGGTGTCCACTTTAAGTCTTTAATAATCTCTTTGCCTTTTATAGCTTTTAAAATGTGAATCTGTTTGTAAGACTTTTTTTTGAAGTACAGTGTAACAACACTTGTGCCAGATGTAACAACATGCACGATGTTACGATGTGTTGTTATGCCGGGGATTTTACTTGAATTCAATAGTTAACAAAAATGACGATCTAGAATCAATTGACGACTCTTTGATAAAACAAAACTCTGGAACTTTATTAAATACAACGTAAGTACCGTTTATGTACAAATTACAATCAATGAGCATGAAACATATTACAAAGGCTTTAGATCAGAGCTCTTAGAAACGTGACTAGCTACAAGAACATTCTTTTATCGACTGACTTTACCTTCTTACTACCGCCAATTCTCTGGCGCTCACTCTTTTCAAAAATGTCTTTGTTTAAATTCAAATCAACCAATAGATTTCAAACATACTAATTACGTCCCTTGGGTAAATCCTGACTTGAACGTCAAGTGTCTAAATTTGAGGATTAAATCCCGAGACTCATGTCGAGGGCTTATATTACTTTCAAAAAGTGAAATGTACAAACAATTCTTTAATGTAATCTGTGACATATTACCCCCCTCTCCATTTAGCATTTGTATGGTAATAGAAATGCTCATATGTATACATAAAATACCATACATGAAACTATAGAAAAATGGTTGAGGTAACATATGACAAAATAAAGTCAACTTGGAGATAACAACAATAATAAAAAATGTAAATGCAGTGAATAAAATTATTGATGACTTTGAATACCTGTCTCACTATTCAAGTGGTTATGAAAATGAGACAATGCTTGTCATGAACAATATCAAAAGTTGTACAAAGCATAAATCTTCAATTGAATAGGTTACTTCTCTTCATGGTGCCTTATGATGAAATTAAAATATGACATTATAACTCATTTGGTTAGTACTAATGTGAAAATGTGTACATGGAAAAATATATTGCATATGAAAAATTGACATTAGAAAAAATAATTGTGATAGTACATGACAATCTTCTGAGAAAATAGTACTCAATGTGATATAAATCTCAACATGTGTGAAGCAATGAAAAATTCCAATTGTCTGTCATGTATCTGTACTATTATAATAGGATATATGGAATAATAATATACCTGAAATAAAATGCTCATGATTTAAAAGTTAAAATGTTTGATGCATGTCATATGCAAAGATGCTGAAACATAATAAACAAAGTATCTTGAATGAGTGACCATTCTCAGTGGGTTGGTTGCTTGGTGCTGAAATAAATATAACATTATCTGATATAGAACTCCTGTGAAAAATGAGTAGACAAATTAATTAATTAATTAAATATAACTGGATAATGTTCTTCCTTGACGAGTATGAATGATAATGGATCAAGTGACACTAAATATGGTATAGTACATGTATAAAATGTAAGTATGAAGTTCAGAACCATTCTGAGTTGCCGTCATGGATGTGTGTACGCTTTCTAAACTTGAAGAAAAGGTCTTTCAGTTTATGAAGCTGTTGTCTCCATGTCATAATGATCTCACAGATAATGTCTGATTGAACCGCGTTTGAGTTTGGTGAAAATAAGAACTGTCCGAAACCGAAACTCAATTTTCTGGTTGATGAACTTTGACGCTGTAGAACAATGGTAGCGGAATGCTTTGCGTTAGAATGTTCGATAGAGCAATGACTGAACATGTCTGAGTTCAATCGGTCGATACATCAATGTTGAAGAAGTTCATTTGTTCCTTTCTGAAGAAAAGTTGCCCCTTGAGTGGACTGAGGATGAAACTTGGTGTTGTCAATGTTATTGCTTTCTGAGTTACTTTCAAATTGCAGTACTGGAAATGTCTCAGAAACACTGGTAAAGAAATCTGCATGGTCTGGAAACACTTTAATGTTCTTCACTGTTTGTAGTGCTATGTCATTCAGAGTGATGACCTTGGGAATGTCAATTTGAGTTGATGCTGAATGTGAAACATCTATCTCAGGAATGGGTGTTGATGATGTTTCTTCTTCTTCCTCAGGAATAGTTGCTACGCTTGTAAAATGTTCAACTTCTGCTTTGATGTCTTCATTATCTGTTTCATGGTAATGTTCAAACATATGAACATGAAATACTCTGGTAAACTTGTTGATGTGGATTTCATAAAGCAGGTCTGAAATCTTTCTGGTGATGTGAAATGGACCTTGCCATTTGTAGAACAGCTTGTTACTGAAATCTGGTAACAGTAATTTGACTTGATCTCCTTGAGCAAAATATCTTGATTTCATGTATTCCTGTAATATTCTTTGACTTCCAATGTTCATGGTTGTAATGGCTTCTTGAGTTGACTCACATTCTTTCAAATGGGGAATACTAGTATGAGTTGTGGAGTCAGATTGAATAGTTCCACTTTTGTCTGGTATAGCCAAAGTTGATTGAGTATAATTTTCTTTAGTTTCTGCTTCTGGTTCATGAGACTTGTCTTGATTGTAGCAAAAATGTTCAATGCATATCATAGTATTTGATGCAGTCTCATTCAAGTCTTGATGTATGAAGTCATCATCAGTGGTTAGGGATGGAAAATTACTTGGTAGGGATGGGCTTGTATTGTCAGGTAGGGATTGACATGTAGAACTAGTAGCAGGTAGGGATGGACATGTAGTGGGTAGGGATGGACATGTAGTAGGCAGTGATGTCCCTGTAGATTTACTTGAGTCATGATGCATAGATTCATTGTTGTCAATTCTGGTTTTGTAGTCTTCTTTTAAGTCATCATGTGTGAAATATGACTTGTCTTGATGGACTTCAGTTTGACCAGTTAGAGTTCTTGTATCATTGTTAGAGACTCTGGGCATGTCGTCTTGTTCTTCAAAGTTCAACAATGGACATTCGGGAATTGGAGGTGGAATTATGACCGGTAGAGATGGGCTTGATGTAACTGGGGGTGTCCATGTTAAATGTTCTTGATTGTTGCTGGCTACTGGACTAGTAACTGGTTCTGTTGCATTCTGCATAGCTTGAGTAATTGAGGTAGCCATGTGATTATTTTGGCTAACTTGTTCAGGTGCCAAATGTTCTTGTTGTCTGGACATGGATCTTGTCATTACTGCTAAACATTTTTGACCTTGCTCTATGGCATTTGTCCATTCAGTAAGTTCTCGAGGAGTGCATTCTTTAACTCCTTTTATGTTTCCAATGATTAGGTCCACTGGTAGATTGGGTGTTACTAGTGCTTTTGTTCGACCACTGAAGAATGATGTAGTAACATAAATGATGGCTTCAGGTAACTTGCTGACAGTTCCGTTGAATGCAGTGACTTGGACGTAGTTGCCTGTGAAACGTTTTGCGTGTACGAAGCGTTCATGTACTAATGTGGACGTGCTTCCGGTGTCACGAAGAACTTCCACCTTCTTGTCTCCTACAAAGCCTGGATAAAATTTGAGACCATTGGATTTTGCAATGACTGTCATAGTTGAATGCTCATTGTAATAGCTTCTGTTATATGAGCTTCTGTTTGGCATATATTGTGGTCTGGAGTCCTGTGAATGACTTCTGTAGCGAGGTTTGTTATCTGGTTTATTGTTTCCAGGTGCTTTGTTGAGATTGTATTGCTCTCTATTGCTGTATCTTTGAGTTGGTGATGTGGGTCTATCAAAATTTTGATTTTTGGAGACTGCCTGTTTTTTCCAACATTCATGAGTTTGGTGACCCTTTTTATGGCAAAATGAACATTCTGTGGTTCTGCTGCGGCATTGAGACGTGAAATGCCCTAGTTTATGACATTTGTTGCATTTGATTTTGTCATCTGACTTATATCTTGCATTTTTGTCTTGAGCAAAACAGACAAAATTTTCTTCAACAGATGGTTTGACTGACTTGTTTGGATAGGCTGCTCTATATTGTCTGATGATCTTGGTTAATGTCTGTATATCATTAGGATTTCTCTCTATAATGTAGGATTGAATATCTTCTGAGTGAGCATGGGTGATGTTGTCGATAATAATATGTTGACGAAGAGCTTGGTAACTTTCTTCTATTTTTGCCATGGATACCCATCTATCAAACCACATTGACATATTAGCTACAAAAATTTGAGGATCATCATTTTGCTGTGGCCTTTCATTATAGAATTTCTTTCTATAGTTGGCTGAAGTTGCTCCGTATTGGCGCAGTAGAGCTTCCTTGATATCAGAGTAAGTGCTGCGTTCATTGATGGACAGTTGTGAGCAAATGTTGACAGCTTTGCCAGTCAAGAGGGTAAGGAGTGAGCTCGACCAATGTGCTTCAGGTAGACCGGATGTTGTAGCTATTTCTTCAAATCTTATGAGATACGAGTCCATATTGTCAATGTTTTCGTTGAAAGCCGATATTTTGTTCATTAATCTGTATTTGTCAAACATATTTGAGTGACCTTGAATTGGAATGCTTTCTTTATTTTCTTTATTTTGCCTTTCGAATTCCATTTTTTCTTTTTCATGTTGTCTTTGCTTTTCAGCGTCTTGCCTTTGTTTTTCAGATTCTTGCCTTTGTTTTTCAGATTCTTGCCTTTGTTTTTCGGCGTCTTGCAATTTTTTTTCTTCTAATTGCATGCGTTTTTCAGATTCTTGCTCTTGGTATTCTTTTTCTTCTTGTTTCTCTGCCCACTGGTCTGGCTTTGAAATTTGCTTTTCTTTGGCAAATTCTATTAATTCGAAGAATCGTTGTGTTCTAGAACTGGAAGCCATATTTAATTTCTTTGTTAGTTTCTTGTATTGGAGCAAAATGTTCAATATCTGGATTTTGGCTTTATCTCAGATATAATAATAATATAATGAAAAAGTTCTTGAAGCCTCAATTTGCTTATAAATTCTTGACAGTATACTTGTAGTTACTGGAGTCGTATGATTGAATATATAGATCTATTGAGCCAATGTACTTTTTACTGGTTTAACAGTTGGTTAAATCTGGTCTTCTGTTTACTTTGTGCTGCACAAATGATTATTTACTGGTCTTCTTTATAATGCCAGTTATTTGCTTTACTGGTCTTTTTTATACTGCCAGTTATTTGCTTTACTGGTCTTTTATATTGCCAGTTATTTGCTTTACTGGTCTTTTTTTATAATGCCAGTTATTATGTATATTGGTCTTATTTCTTTTGCCAATTACATATAATGATAGATTTCGTGAGTTAGACGTAACTCTAACGAAAATCTTTATAAAAGAATTATCGATAACCAACTGACCTGTTAAACACAGAAATTCTGTCCTCCGTTAAATAAGAATGAAGTTCCTTTGAAGAGTTTTAGAAATTGGTCCTAGATCTTGAATAAATTTCGTTAAAAGTTGTCCACAAACTTTTATTTGTCGGAGAGTGCCATATGTAACAACACTTGTGCCAGATGTAACAACATGCACGATGTTACGATGTGTTGTTATGCCGGGGATTTTACTTGAATTCAATAGTTAACAAAAATGACGATCTAGAATCAATTGACGACTCTTTGATAAAACAAAACTCTGGAACTTTATTAAATACAACGTAAGTACCGTTTATGTACAAATTACAATCAATGAGCATGAAACATATTACAAAGGCTTTAGATCAGAGCTCTTAGAAACGTGACTAGCTACAAGAACATTCTTTTATCGACTGACTTTACCTTCTTACTACCGCCAATTCTCTGGCGCTCACTCTTTTCAAAAATGTCTTTGTTTAAATTCAAATCAACCAATAGATTTCAAACATACTAATTACGTCCCTTGGGTAAATCCTGACTTGAACGTCAAGTGTCTAAATTTGAGGATTAAATCCCGAGACTCATGTCGAGGGCTTATATTACTTTCAAAAAGTGAAATGTACAAACAAATTCTATAATGTAATCTGTGACATACAGTATCAAGTTGTAGACTGCTACTATGTACATAGGGGCTAACAAAAAACAAGCTGCATTATATGTGAACTGGTGAATGGGTTAGGGGTTTGTTTATGTACAAATTACAATCAATGAGCATGAAACATATTACAAAGGCTTTAGATCAGAGCTCTTAGAAACGTGACTAGCTACAAGAACATTCTTTTATCGACTGACTTTACCTTCTTACTACCGCCAATTCTCTGGCGCTCACTCTTTTCAAAAATGTCTTTGTTTAAATTCAAATCAACCAATAGATTTCAAACATACTAATTACGTCCCTTGGGTAAATCCTGACTTGAACGTCAAGTGTCTAAATTTGAGGATTAAATCCCGAGACTCATGTCGAGGGCTTATATTACTTTCAAAAAGTGAAATGTACAAACAAATTCTATAATGTAATCTGTGACATACAGTATCAAGTTGTAGACTGCTACTATGTACATAGGGGCTAACAAAAAACAAGCTGCATTATATGTGAACTGGTGAATGGGTTAGGGGTTTGAATACTTGTGATCATAGTGTAATCTTCTTTCACACACCAATATCCTGTTTTGTCAAACACCCAGGGTTTGTTCTTGGTATATGTGAGACCCTTCTTAGTAAAAGTTACGTTCTTATTTAATGTGCAGACATCAAGACACCTCAATTAGTTCTTTAAGATGCCACAATGAGACCTAGGCCTCAACATCTCACTAAAGTGGATCTTTTTTAACTTAACTGTCACTTTTTGATCACTGTATTCCTCAGATGTTAAGTGAATTCTGGATGAAACCAGCTTAAGACAACTTGGAGATTAGATTACTCATGTCACTAAACCAATTTAAGAAAATTGTATGCTATCCTCCCCTTGTGTCTTGACATGTTCTCTCATATTCAGGCAAAAACACTCCCCAGATAACACTGGACTTCATTTAATACACTGTTTACTATTTCCTGAATTATAAATAAACTTGATATAATGCAAATAAACTATTGATTAACATCTGATTCTATGTCATATAAATAAACCATTGATTAACATCTGATTCTAGGATAGGTATATTAGCTGTTCAAGAAGTGGCAGACAAAAAAGCTTTAAATGAAGTAAGTTTTTTTTGTTCAAGTCTGTCTCTACTGTTGTGTTGGCCAGAAAAGAAATTCTATTTCGAACACTTTATTTACTCATTTCATTTATTAATTTTGAATTCATTCTTAATAGAAACTAAGTCACTAATATTAGCAATAATGAGACAGGTCTATCCTTTCTCTAAGAGGCAACAATCTTCTTTACCTAAATCACCACAGAGAATAATAAATTGAACAATCACTTTAAAAAAATAACAGTTTACTGTTTGGTAGCATTGACAGCGCTGAATTGTAATGTAAAAAATATCAAGCCTGCTCTAGAGTATTATTCTGTTAAGTAAAATATAGACCTCCTGTTGGTATAACTCTTTAAATTGATACATTTGCCATTCATTAGTTTTACTCTTATGATGATAAAAATAGCAAATGCTGACTAAAGCAAGCTTTTTGAATTGGTGAAATTGATTAACTATTTGTGACCACCTACAGATTTGTCAAGAACTCAATTCACCAACATTACCGAATGTTAAAAAATGGAGTGGAAGACGTGGCCAGTGGGCGTGTGTAGTGTCTGAGGCTACTGGCAGAATGCATCAGGTAGATGACTTGAGATCTGTTTTTCTGGGTTTTTTTTTTTTTTTGAAATACTTATACTTCTGAATATTTCAACATTAATAAGCAATTTCTTCTGGCTGCATTTAATTTAGTTTTTAAAACAGAAATACCATTTATAATCATTTTGATGGTATTTTGAAGCAAACATTGGTTAATTAAATGTCATGCAATTGTTAATTAAATGTCATGCAATTGTTGACTGTAAGGACAGCCAGTTATTGGGTTTTGCTTCTGATTGAAGAGAGCCTACATTTCAAACATTAAAGAAAAAGGATTAAAATAGATTAGGAATTTTTGGAAATGTTAGCCTGTTGCTATTACAGTTCAGAGACACCATTTTTAAAAGTTCATTCCATATTCCTATATTCAAATTTAGCAAAGTTTTTTTAAGTCTATGACATAGCCCCTCCTGCTCTGTTCATCCAAATTACTTGTAAATAATACCAATAATATTATTTTTTATTTTTCATATGTGTGATATTAATTTTACTGTAAAAAAATCGCATAATGATTTCTTGACATTTATAAAAACTATTGCTATAGATATTAATGTATACTTATCTTTTTTTTTCCTTTCTTTTAAGCTATTGTACAATAATAATATTTATACAGTACCATTAGAAATATATCACAGATAGCCCACATATTTTTATCCTATTTCCATTGTCTTTATTACCTGTGTTTGCCCTCAGGGTTCGGAATTCAATGGTTTCCTGTATGATAAATCTCAAGGCATTGAGCTAGTCAGGTCATGTTTGGTTGAAAAGGAACCTGGAAAAAGTAAACCATTCACCAGGTTACCTTTTCTTGGTATTTTTAAGGTAAGCCTTTTTTTTTTTTTGTTTTCCTAAGTATAAAAACTAATGTCTAGGTATTTCTTTCTTTTTAGAAATGGTAAGCTGGTAAGAGACTTTAACCTAAAAATTCTGTGCCTGAATGAAAAAAAAAATGGACCAAGATAATAAATGCAATATGGTATTAGAGCCAGCGCAGGAAAATGTGTGCGTCTTAAGCGTCTTATTTTGGCAAAAAAATTTGAGAACTTTTATATTCTAATTAGACCAGGACACCTGTGTTCATTGACACAGACATGACGTCATAGAAAAATGACAATGTTTTCCTATAGCTTCCTATAGCTTCCCAAGATTTATTGAACTAGGAGCGGCACGATGTGGCCCTGCATTGTACTGATGTGCCGAAAAAATCCAAAACTAGCACCTTATTTTTTTTTTGGTTGCAACCCTGCTTTTTTTTTCTTCTTGTGTCGCATGCTATAACTTGCTCTGTTCAATCTCTTTTGTGGATCTGTTTTGAGAGGGGGTGTATGGGAGAAAGTTTTCTACTGGGAGCTCAGCAAACATGGCTCGGCTCAAGTCAAAATACGAATTTAAAATTCCTGGTCCACTTCGGGGCTCCGGTTTGAGCCCCTGTGTTAGGTAGTCAATTTTTTTAGTCTACTCAGCCACACATCATTAGTGTAAAAGAGTTTATGCCACAGTACTGTTTGGGTCATTTACAAAAAAAATTCATCACCTATATTCTAACTAAAGATCGCATTCATTCTATGTACTATGGCGGTATTATTGTAGTTAGTCATGGTCATTTGACTCAAAGTAATAATTAAAGGTAGACAACTCAGAATGTTACTACTTGTTGTTCCAGGTCAATGGCAAATTCGACTGTGTCGTAGTGAGTGTTCATCTGAAAGCCACGGGTCTTAACAACGAAGATTTGGATCGGACTGAAAAGGAGGCTGGCACTGTGAGTGACCTTGTGGATGCTATAAAGAAGACCCTAAAAGGTCAGTTGTCTACTACTTCTGCTAAGACAGGGGTTCCCAACCTGTGGGTCACGACCCCTTAAGGGGTCGATTGACGATTTGCCAGGGGTCGCCTAAGTCCATAGAAACTATGGATTTGTATTGTCTATTCTTCTATTGCTGTATCTGTGTGTGGGAGGAGGGTCGCATCAGAGTGGGGGATTGTAAAAAGGGGTCAACGAGCTTAAAAGGTTGAGAACCATGTGTTAAGTAACTCCTTTTTTTTGTCTATCAATTCAATCTTGACATCTTTCTTTCCTACCTTCACATCATCTACCTGAGGCTAGATATGGCAATGTCTTTGATTCCAAAAGATGAGTGCAGTGTTTCTAATAACTAGGTTTAACCCAGTTGCGACCCTAAGGCAGTTTGCAGCACTCAGTGCTACACTCTGGCAGAACCTGCGACGCCGCTGACCCCTAACTGTATCAGCACTGCCGTTCCTTTATATACATCAGCTGCATGGAGTGGGGGGAACTGATGTGTGGGCGACATCGTTCCGACCACAACATTCATCTCATTTCCATGAGATGATCCTTAGTCGCTTTGTAACTGAAGGAGGCCATATATATATATATATATTTTGCTACATCTGATGCAGACAAAGCCTTTGTTTACCAGGGGTCAACTTAGAAATTTTTTAGTCCTCTGTGACTGTCTTTGGCTAGTGCTTTTCTTTGGGCCTCATATGTGTGTCCCTTTATCTTCATGACAGCTCTCCAACTGTCTCTCTAAGACAGGGGTTCTCAACCTGTGGGTCGCGACCCCCTTGGGGGTTGATTGACAATTTGCCAGGGGTCGCTATGACCATCGAAAATATGGATTATTGTTGTCTATTCTTCTATTACTGTTTGTGTGTGGGGGGGGTCGCGGCAGAGTGGGGGATTGTAAAAAAGGGTCGCCGAGCATAAAAGGTTGAGAACCGCTGCTCTAAGAGGCCAACTGCTGCCAGGTGATTTCCTCTGTGTTGATTTTTTTTAGTGTTTCCAGGGGCACTTCTTTTATGACTTCCTCCTTGCCAAAAATGATCGCCTGGCATGCAAACATCCCCACACAAGATAAGTGTCAGACCAATCGCAGCTGTCACATCGTCAGTAGTGATTTTATACTGTCCACACCTGTCTCCAGCATGACATGATTATTGAAATGGTACTCTTGCCAGTGTATATCCATTATGATATGAAGGCACTTAAGGCTAATACAGATTTTGTATTCAAGAGCAGGGAAGGTCAGCTCAAACTTATTGTAGGATTGTGTTCTATCTCTTTGTAAAGCAATGCTTATTAAATATTTGTTTTATGCAAACTGCTTTCTCTATTCAGCTTTGTGAAGTCTTTTCTTTTTTATTGACATTGGTTCCATATTTTTAGAAAACCTTTTCTGTATTTTTATATTTACCAGGTGAAAATGATATCATTATGGTTGGGGATTTTAATTTGAAACCAAATGCTTCTGGTAAGTTGTGTTTTTAAAATCTCTCTCTTACAAAAACTAAAATTACAGAGTAAAGTAATAAAAAAGTAAAGCTTTCTTTAAGAACATCTGATCATTGGGGGAAGATGAAGTTAAGCTTAAATCTGTTTCTATGGACAATAGTAAAGGAGGGTGTCATAGTACCGGCACAATGCCATTAAAGTTGGGCGGATTTGAACTTGGTACCCCTCTGCTTAGAAGCCAAGAACTTTACCAGTTGGCCATCTCACCCCATAAGTACATAACCAAACTGTAATGGCCCATCTAACTGTAATGATCTGCTAAACTTTACAGTGCAATCAGAATGGCACGCAAGAAAAAGACTATTGAAATATTGTTTTAAATTTTCTTTTGAAGGAATTCAGTTCTTGTTATTTGTTTCTGTGATGAGGAAAAAAAAAGTACACATTTTAATTCATCTAATATATAAAGCAGAATGTAAAACGCATGTTTGTATGTATGCATGTCCTGCATGGAAATCAAAACCATTTGACCATACTTGATAAAACTTAGCATAAATGTTCCTTAGATCATAGCTGAGACCGTAGTGTATGTTTAATGTCCCCTCCCCCACGACTGGGAGGCCCTAAAAATAAAATAAAATACCTAAATTTATCTCTATTAAAGAACAAAACTTTTTAACAAATCAGGTAAACCCATCACAGTATTTATATTTGCTCAAATGTTGGCTAAAAGGGTAAACCTATTTTCATACTCTTATTTTATTTTATACCAGCAATATTCCCAACTAATGTCCGCAGGCTGCAAGTAATGTTTGGCTAGTTTAATAATATTTATACAATAATGTGAATACCAATATCTATAAGTCAAAAACTTTCACACAAATCTTGTATTAAAAATCAAGCAAAACCCAGACAAACACTTGACACTGTGTTCACATCTTTATTGGAACTATGTTTTGAAAATGTGAATACTATCTGGTTGTCCATCAAGACATTGATATTATCCTAGGTTTTTTTAATGGACCAAAACAACAACAAAGTGCACAAATATTGAGTTTGAATAGGTGACTTATTTTTCACATGACCTAAATAGTGCAGTGGCATGAACTCTTTTACCATAGAGGAAAAATAAAAAATTACAACCTTTTGTTGACTAGATGAGAGCAAAGTACGTCTGCTACATCAACATCCTGTTTGGTGTGGCAGAGAGACTAAGGGGAGAACATTCTAATAAGTTTGTGACATTTCAAATATTATTTAACAATTGGTCTGGCTTGGTTATCTTTTTAATCATCATTACATTAGAAACAATACATGTAAGCAAATTAAATTTGTTGAAAATGAAGACCAAATAAACACTAAATGAACTTGTAAGTTTGAGATCAAATCTAACAACATCCTGTTTACTGTTATAGTTGACAACTCTTTGCATACAAGTGACAAGTTTGTTTGAATCCTTTATCATATCTCTCTAATGTTGTGTAGGATGGTCTTTCACTTCATGAATGACTGAATCCTTAAATAATTGTTTGAGGATTTATTTGTTTAGTACACACCATATGGGTTGATTTTTAAGCCTTGACTCAATTTTCTGGGCCCCCTGATATTCTAATAAAGTAGCAAATGAGAAGTAAATGACTGAATAGCTCTTTGAGGTACAGATGAAAATATTTAATACAGTGTACCGAAAGTAGGATAATGGTAAAACTTGATGTAGTAAACATGAGCGGTAAGAATAATTACAGATACTGGTGATAGAATAAACAAATGTGGATAATATGAGAAAAGATTGTGATCAACCAATCCACACCTTGCGTCACCAGCCACAATGTAAGCATATTCAGGCTCCATGATCTGCTATCATCCACAACACTGGCTCATCACACTCAGATCATAGAAAGTACAGCAACCAACAGTACAACGCTAGCCCAAGCTAGTTCCTCTATAAAAAATAAAGAACACACACTCTTGCACTAACATCTAACACTACGCCAGGGAATATTGAAACTATTAAAACAAACACATAAATCAAACCAAGCCTATCTTTCCCTAACCAGGGGGAAAACAAAGCCCAAAGATACAAGTGAAAACAATAAAAGAGCAAGAAATTCCAGTGTCTCAAAACACTGTCCTCTAACAAGATCAAAGAGAGAACTATTTACACAAAATTAAATGTGGCCAAAATTTTTAATGCTGCATTGTGCACGACACTACAGCAAATCATTTCAGCAATATTAGGTTCCAGTAAACCACTTCATAGACATTCAGGGATATTAGGTTCCTCAAACATCTAAGCCGCTTCACAGCATTTGTGAAATTCTTAAAACTAAATATTATTTTTTTTTGTAATTTTTTTAAAAAAGGAACTTTTTAGGTAAAGTATTATTTAATTTCAAATGTTAGACACACATATTGTTATGATCTACTGAAAATGTACGCTGGGGCCGCTTATGAATTGTAGAGGTCATCTGTTTCTGTGGCCCATGGTTAACCAGGGTGTCGTGTGGCCAGCACAATGACCAACCACCTTTACTTTTTCCCAACTAGTGTCAGGTAATCATTACATCTGAGTGGACTCAGAGTTGCCCTTAAGATCCCAAAATTAAAAATCCCAGTCTTCAGGATTCGAACCAAGGACCCTCTGGTTCAGAAGCCAATGCTTTACCATTCAGCCAATGCGCCTCCTACTTATGAATAGAGATTTATATATGTCGGCAAGAAGTTTTCCCTACCCTTCTTGTCCTTGAACTTGAGGCAAAAACCTGCCCCTGAAAAACTTACAGTGTTGAAAAATAGTAAAACTATTGTGGACAGTGAAATGTATATACTATGAGAAAGTTTTTTAGCCTAAAATAAAATTAAAAGCTGATTTACCAAAGTTTCAATTGTTCAGTGCAAGAAAAATCCCCTTGTTTCTATGGCTGATGTTAGCAACAGAAATCATTTAGGTCAATACACCCCCATTGAACTAGGTATGGAATCGCAGCTGTGTTGACCCAGTGGATTCATCCCAGAGTCTGCATCAGTACTTGACTTATTCCTGAGAACACTCATGGGATAATAAGGCTGCAACCAAACACCCTCGAACTTGGTTCTTCATCTGCTCCCATGTCATTCCTGTATCCTTAGCTTTGCTGATGACTAACCTCTTGCAGATCACAAAAAAAAACCCAGCTAACTACACATACTCTCTAGCCCAATGATGTTTTTTAGCTGTATGCTAAAATATGTTTTGAGAAATTACAAATATTAACATTACTTTTTGCAAAGCTTATATCAACTCACTCTGTCTGTCTGGTAAAAATTGGTGCATGTTATTTCTCCCACAACCAATGCAAACACATTATTTCTTCTACACCCAATCTGGGATTAAGCTTTATTCACAATTATTTCTTTTACATAACAAAACAAAAATCAATGATAAAGACTAACCAATTAGTTACTTTGTTTGGTATTGAACAAGCAAAATAAATTGTACTTGGCAGATGTGGTGGTATAAGATAAATTAGTCCCTTTGCGGTTTGAGCCCATGTGTTTGAATTCAAGTCATACTACTTTTTAATGCATTTAAAAAGCTATCACATTAACATTTACCTAGATACCTCCTTGTTTCTTCCCACACCCCTTCCCCAATTGGTCCAGACAAGTGATAGGATCATAGGGCGTTCAGAAATTTAAAAGCCTGAAATTGTGCTAAGCAAAAAAAAAATGGTAATAATATTTCTAATCACACATTTATTATAGTGAGTCTAGCTCTATTACAAATGTAATTACATGACTGATCCAAACTAATTCTAACAATTTAACTTTATATAATCTTTTGTTCTGTTGTTTTTTAAATAGTACTTTTTATGTTTTTCTTGTTTTATGATCCTGTCATTTAGCCTTCAAAGAGCTAGAGAACAAAGGCTACATCAATTGTATCCCGGAGGACGCCTACACAAACATCAGCAACAATAACCCTGCGGGCAGTAAGAGTTATGACAACATTTGGATTAGCAAAGAGACCCAGCAAGTTTTCACAGGTGAACTTTGACCTTTTCTTCAGTTTTGTTTCGTAACTCTTTTGTCTCATGACTCATACTGTGCTGGTTGGAAAGTTTAGACATTTCTGGATAGGTGGCTGCCTGGTTGTATTTTATTTTTAGGCTATGGGTTTTAACACTGTCTGCCGCCATCCCCCGACCAGTGGGAGACTTGGGTTTGGGTGTAAAATTTTTAAACTCTGAACGAAAACAAGCAAAGTTTTTACATTTTTACCCTAGCTAGATCTAGGTCTAGTTTGTATGACAAATGACAGTGGAGACATTATTAATTTTTATTTGCGAGGGGAAAGTCTTGTCAAGTCATTTGTACACAACTATAGCCAGCTCACTACCTAAAGTAATATAGGTCAAGAATTATTTTTTTCCGTGTTGCCAATTTATCTAATTTTGTTAGAAGAATAAATCTTTTTTAGTTTCTCTTTATTACATGTAACATGTTATTAATTTTTGAATGTATGGATAAGTTTAATAATTATTATTTCAAAAAATATAAGTGTACGTTAAGCGAATATATGGAGATGTTGTGATTGAGGGGTATAGCACTTGGAACCGGAAGTCCCATATTCGAATCCTGGTGAAGACTGTCCGTGGACCAGTCTAAGGGCCGATTTTGAGTTTGTGTTTCCATACACACTGTCTTTGTAACCATGTTTTAAAAATTATATTAATTCCTTTTGTTGTTAATTTTATTTTTCTGTTTTTTTTTGTTTTTTTTTAAATTTCTCTTTGAATGCCCACAGGTTTTAGCAATGTGATCAGGGAAGGCTTGACTAGCACATGGATCCCCAATGGATGGACATGGGGTGGGGTGGTCAGTGACCACTGTCCAGTCTACGCCCAGTTTTATTCCAACGTTGATTTGGACAACGGAGATATCACAGCAGATCAAGTTAAGTTTTCAATATCTGGCAACTCCTAACTAAGTAATAGTTTAGATAGAAATGTTATGAATATTATTGAACTTGTATGCAATCATCATAAACTGATGAGCACTGGGAAATGTCCTATGAACTATGGTTGTGAATTTTTCTTGCTTTATATTTCCCTTTGTTCATGTTTCAACTTTCAGTCTTGGAGTGAAAATATTTCAGCCCATGGTAATATTTAGAGAATGGACATTTTCTTTCTAATTTACTTTAAATTCAATTTGCTTAGCAGTAATTCTGATGGAAGACATTTCCTTTATTAAGAAACAAAACAAGGAAGAGAAGGAAAATTATTTCTAATTTGCTTAGCAGTAATTTGATCTTTTTTAATTTACTATCAGTGTGTGTTTTTTTATACCATCTAATTAGAGAACAAATTGTGGGTGTGTGTGTGTTTCATATTTAGAAATTTTACTCTCATACTCATTCATTGACATTTGCCATGCAATAATTGAACCTTGCAATTCAGTTTTATATGGTTTAAGTTATGCTGTTATGTTCGTGGCATGGAAAAACAACACTTAAGCTTTTAGAAAACTGAATATTATTGCATTTTACTCTGTAAAAAAATGTATGCTTGTGAAAAGCAATGCCACGCATGTTACAGCTTTAGTGATGCGCTGGTTGAAATAAACCCAAAACATATGTGTGTGTGACAAAGAAAGTTATACATTCTCTCTTCCGTTTGTTCTTCACACATCAGATTGATTGTGTGTTGTAACTGATACATTGTTGATTGTTTTTAATTGTCAGTTATAACATATATTGTTGATTTTTTTTTATTGTTAGTTACAACAGATATGTTATTGATTGTTTTTGACTGTTTGATAGAACAGATATGTTGTTCATTGTTTATCTGGATGTATGTCTCTGAAATTACAACGAATGGCTCAGGTGGAGATTTAAATTGTCGTCTTAAACTCTCGTTCACCATTTCCTGTGTTCGTCTTTCATATGCTTCAAATTATGAAAACATTTGTTCAAAAAAAAAGAAAAAAATCTTTGATCAAATTTTAACAGAAACAAATATTGTTTTATCCTTGTTGACAAAAGTGCAATTCAGTTGATTTCATGTCTTTACAATCTTGTATCTTGTTTTCTGTTGGTTTGGTTATAAGATTATGCACTATAAATAGCCATAAGAAGACAGAAGAGGCATTGAAAATTTCGTTAAAGTCAGTTAAAGTTTGCCTATCAAGTTATAACATAAGATTTGATAAACAGCTTTTTCTAGAAGGGCTATATATAGCGCATTGTAAATAGCTACAACCTGTTTACAGTTTGACCTGTTTGTTGTAAATCTCTATTCAAATAATCAATGGTTTCTTGAATACTTACATAATAGTATGTATAATAATAATAAGGCTTCAACTGTGAAGATTAATGAGGAATGCAGTATATGTGTGTTTGTAAAATATATATATATATATTTATATATATATGTACTTGATATTGAATCCATTCTGTCAGTATTTATTTCTGTAGCTAAGATACAGGAGAAATAACATTTTGTTTAAGTGCGGTTAGTCTTAGTTTTACTTTTGATCTTTTGAATAGTATCCTGGCCTTGGTTGTAATGCTTGGTCTACATCCATTTTAATGCTTGACCTACATCCAGCAATCCTGATGCTGTCTTAGCTGCGATGGGCAGGCCACATCTGCAGAATGGAAGCAACTAAGTAATTCCTTTATGGTCAAATAATGAAAGGGAAGCGCCACTTGATGACAAAAGTTGTCGTCATTGAACTTAATAGATGTTAAATACTCCAAATGTGTGAAGTGTTCCATTAAGGAAAAGGTTTGGGAACCACTGGGTTACATGATCATGTGTGCAGGAGAGACCTGCTTCAGAAAAATCAAATCTAAATCTAAACTTTCTTCAGTGATTCCAAATTCAAGTTAGTGCAAGTTTCAAATAAAGGCAAGACTATCTATAAATAAACATTTATTTGTATAGCTTTAAGTCAAAATCAAAATCTGGGATTTATGAAATATCTGTGCAACTATATTTTTTAAACTATCTGTACAAATTTACAAATCTTAACCTCATACTCAATTTGACACTGACATGAAGCCTATCATTGGAATGAGTTTCCTATCGAAGTGTTCCAACACAACAGTAACCTTTAGGATTTATCTAATTGTAAATACGTGTGTGTTTACTTTCTACATTATTCTATGCATTTGTGTGAATTTACTCTTTGTATACATTTTTTAAAATTATTTTTTAGTCTTTTATCCCCCCTTTTTTTTATACAAAATTTACATTTATAATGTATTTTAATATTTGCTTCATCAAAGTCAACTTTAAAATGCAGGTTTTTTTTTAGTATTGAAATGTTTGTCAGGAATACAAGATTTTAGTCTCTCTTTAATTAAGGATTAGACTAGGTTGCGAACGTTCATAACTTTTTAAATGGTTGGATTTGAATTGTTTTTATGGTTAGAACTGTTTGTCGATTTTTAAAAAAATTTCATTTAAGTGTATGTTTGTTATCTTTTTAAAACCAAGATTTCTCTTATTTTTTAATTATTTATTGTTATAGTTATGTCTACTACTGTACTGTGAACCCAAACCCTTTGAAAACTTTTTGTTGTCGTTTACATTTTACTTTTCACTCTATCCTCTATCACCGTCCTGTGTTTTTCCCAGATTTGATGTGAACATTTTAGAATAACCTTGACCCTCACTACAGTGTTGGGCTAGCAAGGCTTATAACAGGTCTTGAACGTTGTTTGTTCAGATGACACACTACGCTGCTCTTTTTCTTAGCTATTTGTGTCATGCAGATTTTAAAGCATCGTTTTTTGTTTTTTTTTTATTCTGACCTTTTTTAAACTACATTTGACACAGATAGAAAATATGTTGCCTAAGGTCCGTGTTCGGCTCATGCTACAATGCAATCCATCTCATCCAAACTTTGACCCACAATATAAAATGAAATCACAGAGGATCATTTCCATTGGGCTACGGCTAGATGAATTTGTGTGGGGATGAAGTGGTAATTGTGTCAGAAGAGGTTATGCCCCCCCCCCACACACACACACAATAGCTTACATTTTTATTTCTTTCAAAGAATTTTTTTAGAAATGTTTTAGACTTGACCATGTTGTACTGAATTATAAAAAATGATTTTAATTTTGTAAAATTAAGATGTTTTGTTATAATATCTATTTGTTCTAATCTGAGAAAAATTTCAAGCAAACATTTTTGTGAAATAAGTTTTAACAACTGTTTACATTGATAGCATAAATATGTTTTGACTTAGCAATAACAAAAATCAACCCTGGGATTGTGCGTAATGAAATTTATATTTTGCAGGTCTACATAAAAAACTAACAAAATGTGCAAGCCTTGAAATGTATGAATTGTTGAAAAGTTTGTATGAGTTGGATGGTGAATATGGTTATTTTTACAAATGATAAGATAAGAATATGTACCTAACACTGCACATGTATCTCCTGACAGTTACCAGACTCAAGCTTTGGGAGAGAATATCTGTGTTTTACCTCATGTTTGTAGTTACAGGCAGTCTGTTACGCTGGGACAGACTGTGTAATGTTTTAGGTGTCAAAAATATTTCCTAGAATTAAAATGTAAAAGGTGGTGTTCCTTTATTATGGGAATCTGATGGACATTGTATCTTAGGCAGACCCTACTACCACTACAGCCCAACATAACCAACACCCTGTACGGCAGTGCTGAACAAATGAAAAAAAAAACATCCCACTATTTTTCCCTGGCACAGTCTGTAAAAGAGCTCAGCAGCAAAAAGCTGGCTAGAAGAAAAGGAACAATGGACATTGTATTCATTTCAATTGTTATGTGGCAAACAATTTGCTTTCGGATTACCTGGCATCTGTTTTAGCATCTGTTTTACCTTGTCATGTTTGTTTGACAAAAATCTGGCAAAGACTGCAAGATGAACCTAAGCAAGTCTTGGGCTCCATTGTGTTTTGGCTTTGTATTTGCCCTGTTAATTTTTTTCTATATTTTGGTAATGCAAGTTACACGTTTGATCACATGATTTAATATTTGTATAAAAAAAGAAATAGAGTAATTCTGTATATAAACTGTGCCAGTGTTTTTCTCCATGTGCCAGATGGTAATGTATTTCAAATGTTTTGCTAACTTGTTTTAGTTTAAGATATTTGTTAACATTATTTTTTGTTTTTGTCATCAACTATGCAATAGTTCTTTTGTGCACAAAACTTTTTGCTTTGTTTTTTTTATTATTTATTTTATTTATTGAAATTGAGTTAACCCCCCCAAAAAAACATGCATAGATTTAATTTAAATATGACTTTGATTTGTTATTGGTTTTTGCATTATATAGTATTATAATTTCCAAACAGACTGGAGTCAAGATATCAACTTTTAAACATAAATAGCATACAAGACATACACTATGCATAATTGTGTGGGTTGAATGTGTAACACTATCATTTCATTGTGTTCTGTTTGTTTGAAAGATGTTACTATTGAAGAACTATTGAAGAACTATTGAAGAACTAACTCTTACTGCTTGAAGAATTCAGACATTTTCAGGTTGTCGTGAACAGAGCTTATAAGATTTTGTTTAAGTACCAGTGTACATCATGATGTGGAGATTTTTGTTCATTTAACTCTGACAAGAACTCTTAATTGGCTATTCTTTTTTTTTTAATCCTTAGAGGTTTTATTATCTTCAAATCTGGGTTTATAAGAAGTTTCACTTTACAAACTTTACAAATTTGTTTAAACTCAATAGTCAATTAATTTTTTAATTTTTATTTTACTAAACTCTACTTGGCCTACTTTAAAGTTTATCTTCCTGAACACATAGAGATGTGGAGTTGGCAAGTAAGCTAAAGCTGCTAAGCAGTAAGATTTTTAGCTAAAAAAGTTATTTTTTGTTTCAGAACATTATAAGAAGCAAACTATCTAAATGATTTGTTTCACTGTACAATGATTCTCTCTTATATTTTTTTGGCATGACACATGAAAATATTATTTCACATAGTCACCAGGATTTCTGAGTGAGAATCAATCAACAGTTTTGTTTAACTCATTGAATCAAAGTTGTTTTTGCTAGAAACAATTTATAATGTATTATTACCAATGCATTTTATATCTATTTTTTGTGGGGTGGGGAATTCCACCTTGTATAATCATCATGACTTGATTTTTCTGTGTGTTATAGTCTCTTACCATTAAAAAAATAGCAATAAAGATCAACCAGAACAATATTTTTAGCAACATCTGTATTACCATGCATTTTGGGAGAGAAAGAGTGCTCTTCCTTGCAAGATCATCATGACCTGAGTCTTTTTTTTTTTTCATAGTCTCTTGCCATAAAGTAATCCAGAGTTGTCTACTCTTTTGAATAAGTATTAATATTCTAGTCTCTTTTTTTTTTTATTAACAAACTTTTGTTTCTCTTATTCATGAGTTTGTGGTTTAACTTTTTATATGGACAAGAGTTCTCTTCATGATTGTAACTTTAGATTTATGATGATTGACATTGTTTATATATATTTTTTTTAAAGCGAGACAAAGAATGTTGATTTCTGTGGTTAGAATTATTTTTTTTAACTCTCAGCATCTTTATGAATTTTTTTTAAAGAGTGCTTACTTTTGATACCTTTTTTGTTTCTAAACAGAACTAGCCGAACCAAATCTTAATTTTTAATTATTTTTTTTTTATAGATTTGGTTATTGAGGCTTTCTCCTTCCTCTAAATATAAAATTAATTTCTAGAGTGAAATTTAAATGTTTAAATTATTGTATCATCAATTTTGGATATTGATTGTACAATCATACATCTTGGATATTGAAAGATCATCCATGGATAGCTGTTGTTCCAAACTAGACAACATTTATATTGTATGCATTTGTGATGGATATAATTGTATATGTTTGATACGGTTTAACTTTCACTAAAGAAAAGCAATATATTATTTTTATCTGTTCAAACAATTTATACAAATAAATAAAAATGAAAAAAATATTATCTTAAAAAAAATTTTTTTTGTCTTTACTTGATCTTGTAAGTAAATGTGTGTGTACATTTTTTTAAAAAAAAGTAGATGTGTAGTCTGGGTTAAATATGTATGTAAGTAAAAGTGTATGTAGCTCATGGTTTCAGTATTTTGACTATAGTTAGAGATAAGTAAAAACAGAAATCCCTTGATTATCTTAATGACCAGACAATACTAAAGGTTTACAAATGTGTAATGAAGTATGGAATAAGAGACTAGATAGTAAAAGTTTATTAAATGAGACAATCTCTAAATACATTTATATATACATGGCCAAGGTAAATACATTTATCATAATACATAGCAACAGATCTTGAGAAAAATCTTGAAAATGCGTTTTTTATGTTCTTCTCTTCAGCCTGTTGAAGTTTACCAAAAATAATTGTGTGAACTCCAACTCATTTCCCCCATTTTCAGATAAGTATCGGAAAGCGAGTTACAAACATTGGATTAAAAACTATAAAAGCCGGCGAAATGGATCTTATGAGAGAGAATCATGGCACAGCTAGAAACGTTAAATCCATGGAGCGCTGGGCTTCCTGAGGGACATATCAAGTGATGCATTTACTAAGGGACAAGAAGAATTCTTTTTTGTTGGTGCAGTGAGATAAAGTGTGTCCAATACTGTAGCGAGGCGAACATTGAGCTGTTTTGGCCATATTGTTACAATCGACTCACTGTCAATACTATCCTTAATAAACAGGGGCGGACTGTGTTTTTAAACGGCCTGGGCATTTCTATACAATCATGTCCACAATTGCATATCATATGATGGGTATCCAATTCTAGGCCTACCTGTCCTCAAAATCATTCTATTAAGTTGAATCATTGGTAACTAAACACATGTGTGCAGTGAGCTCTATATTTTTGATAGGAAGTATAGGCCCTATATGTTGCTTTTTAATAGCCCCTAAAAGGATGACTCCTACTAAATCTAGTATTACAATCTTTGGATATAGGCTATTACATTATTTATGAAAATTTGTTAGATTACACCGTATAAAGAATTTTTAACACGACGCACAGAGGTCCCATTTATAAGAGATTATTAAAAACCTTTAATAATTTAATACATAATGGCATCTATGTGGCCCTTTCAGTGACCCTAACGGCCCATTTGGGTAGCGGCCCACCGTGCATTTGCCTTAATGCCAATATAACCAGTCCGCCCCTGTCAATAAAAGTACAAAAGTAATAAAATTACCAAGATAGACTAGATGATCGACGTAAAAAAAAATTGACAGTCCTTTCTCTTGATTTCTGATCAGGATAGCTGCTAAATCTAAATCGAAGGAGTGAAAACTTTTGGTTTTCAAACCGTAACGGCAGCTCAGCGACAATATTTAAGAGATAGATAATAATAAAAGTAGTTCAAAGAGATAAGCACTAAGTATATTTTCGGACAAAATTGCAAGTTTTAGAATATCCTAATACAGTTAATTATTTAAAAAAAAAATGAATGAAAAAAATTAAAAACAAAAATATACGTCGTCGGAGATTTGAACTCTCTGCATTGGCCTTGAAAAGCCACTTCTACGCAACTGCCACACGGCACTGGTATTAACAGAAAATATCGTGTATTTATATATACAACTTTAAATCAAAATTTCTCACTGAAAGTTAAATTTACAATTTTTTATTTAGTATTTTACAAATGCTGCTTGAAAATGTTGAGTTTTATATAAATTATCAAATTGTATATGTTTTAAAACATTTTAAGTAAAAAGAAAGCATTTTTAATGTTGACTTTATATTTGACCTTTTAAATTTCTAAATCTAGTAATATTTATATAAATTAAAAATAGATGACATGTATTCCAAGAGATATTCATCCTGCAAGGAATGACCTTTCCGATTTTTATTTTCTTAGTACAACGGCATAGAGAACTCTATAGGTATTTACATAAGAAAACTTTGCATTTTTTAACAAAATAAATTTCAATTTACAGTAAAAATTCACAGTTGCATAAACTTACTAAATTGATTATAAAAATCATTATTATAACAATTTTAAAATAAAGAAATATTGTTATTTATTGTTTTCTGACAATTTATAATTTTTTTTTGAATATAGTACAAGTCTGTAATCTACCAATTTTACTTTTAATATTTAGTTTATATAAATAGAAAACATAGACAGCTAATTTCCAAATCCACAATGGAAAGATGGTACTACTTCTATCCAATGACCATCACATGATCTATTTAAAAACGCAACCGTCAATTCGTAATAATATAAAAGTAAGCCTCAAACATTGAAAGCATATACGTTTCACAGCATTTCGGAAGGCATTGAACAGTATCAGAAGCAAAGTATCTAAATGATTTGTTTCACTGTACAATGATTCTCCCTTATATTATTGTCTCCATCTTCAGTGGTATTTAGGATCTCCTCAAAGTATTTAGCCCATCTCTCAATGACCCTGCTGTTTTCTGTAATAAGCTGACCATCTTTGTTCTCACACATGTGTGATCTAGCTTGAAATCCGTTCTTTTCATCTTTAATTTTCATATACATTCCTCTCATGTCTCCCTCCTTTGCTAGTTCCTCAATTTGAGTAAACTTGGACTTTTCCCATTCCCGTTTTTTCTTTCTTACAACTTTTGTTTCATTGTATTGCTGTCTAGTGTTCCTGGTTTCTTTCTGTAGCATTATCATTAGGGCATTGTTCTTCTCTTCTATAGTTTGTCTGCATTCATCATCATACCACCCTATTTTCTCGTTCTTTTGTTTAAGTCCAACTACCTCTTCTTCTGTTCTTTTGATAGCATGCTTTATTATTTCCCAATGCTCATTTATGTTATTTTCGCTGTCCTTTTCTAATGTTGTCAGTTGCGTTTGGAGTGCCATTCTATAAGTTTCTGCAACAAGTGGATCCTTTGTGAGTTTTTGACTATCATATTGCTGTGCTCTCTTTCTTTTGGTAATTGTGTATAGTACTTATTCTTTGTCTAAGTTTAGCTTTTACTAGTAGGTGGTCTGAGTCAGCATTAGCTCCTCTGAAACTTCTTACATCTAGTATGTCTGATCCATGTCTCTTATCTATGAGTATATGATCTATTTGATTCTTGGTGTTGCCATCAGGTGAGATCCAGGTTACCTTGTGAATATTCTTATGTTGGAATTTTGTGCTGCTGATAGACATTCCTTTTCCTGATGCAAAATCCACTAATCTTATGCCATTATTGTTGGTCTCTTCATGTAAGCTTTCTTTGCCAATTATTGGTCTGAATGCTGGTTCCTTTCCAATTTTTGCATTGAAATCTCCTAGTACTATTTTGATGTCATGCTTTGGTGCTTCATCATAAATTCTTTCCAGTCCATCATAGAAGGCTTATTTTGTGTTATCATCTGCATCTTCAGTAGGGGCATGAACATTGATAAATGATATGTTGAAGAATTTTCCTTTCAAACGTAGTGAGCAGAGTCTATCACTTACAGGTTTAAATCCAATGACATTACCTACCATTTCCTTTTTAACAGCAAAACCTGTACCTAAGTTGTTAGTGCTTCCACCACTATAAAATATAGTATACTCCTTGGTTCTGAGAATGTCCGAGTCTTTCCACCTGATTTCCTGTAGGGCTACAAGGGGTATCCTATATTTCTTTAACACTTCAGTAAGTTGGGCTAGCGCACCTGCTCTATAAAGGCTTAGCACGTTCCATGTCGCAAAACAAAAATCATGTCCTTTTCCAGGCCTAGATCGTTTTCCGTTGAGATCTGTCCGGGTTTTTTTGTGTGTATTAGCTTTCGTAACAGTATTTTTTATATGACAGAGTTGTTAGCCCTGTGTATAACCATCTGGGGGGGGGCTGCCCTTTTCAGCTCTCTGGATAGCTGCCTTTATTTTCGGGTAAGGTGCCCTAGCCTTTGTGGATCCCTCCACTTCCTGCAAGGCAGCAGGTTTGATTTTGGTCCACCCCGGGTATTTTATTTCCTCGGTACCCACCATATCTGGAGGGCATTCCCCTATCCGCCACCTGGGAAGGCGCTCGATGGGAGATCAAAAACTCCACACGAGTACACGTTCGATCACATGATTTAATATTTGTATAAAAAAAGAAATATGGTAATTCTGTACATAAACTGTGCCAGTGTATTTCTCCATGTGCCAGATTGTAATGTATTTCAAATGTTTTGCTAACTTGTTTTAGTTTAAGATATTTGTTAACATTATTTTTTTGTTTTTGTCATCAACTATGCAATAGTTCTTTTCTGCACAAAACTTTTTGCTTTGTTTTTTTTATTATTTATTTTATTTATTTATTTATTCTTTTTTTTTTATCCTTAGAGGTTGTATTATCTTCAAATCTGGGTTTATAAGAAGTTTCACTTTACAAACTCTACAAATTTGTTTAAACTCAATAGTCAATTAATTTTTTAATTTTTATTTTACTAAACTCTACTTGGCCTACTTTAAAGTTTATCTTCCTGAACACACAGAGATGTGGAGTTGGCAAGTAAGCTAAAGCTGCTAAGCAGTAAGATTTTCAGCTAAAAATGTTCTTTTTTTTTTTTTAAGAACAGTATCAGAAGCAAACTATCTAAATGATTTGTTTCACTGTACAATGATTCTCTCTTATATAGCAATTTTTTTTTTGTCATGACACATGAAAATATTATTTCACATAGTCACCAGGATTTCTGAGTGAGAATCAATCAACAGTTTTGTTTAATTCATTGAATCAAAGTTGTTTTTGCTAGAAACAATTTATAATGTATTATTACCAATGCATTTTATATTTATTTTTTGTGGGGTGGGGAATTCCACCTTGTATAATCATCATGACTTGATTTTTCTGTGTGTTATAGTCTCTTACCATTAAAAAATAGCAATAAAGATCAACCAGATCAATATTTTTAGCAACATCTGTATTACAATGCATTTTGGGGGAGAAAGAGTGCTCTTCCTTGCAAGGTCATCATGACCTGAGTTTTTTTTGTTTTTTTTTTTCATAGTCTCTTGCCATAAAGTAATCCAGAGTTGTCTACTCTTTTGAATAAGTATTAATATTCTAGTCTCTTTTTTTTTTATTAACAAACTTTTGTTTCTCTTATTCATGAGTTTGTGGTTTAACTTTTTATATGGACAAGAGTTCTCTTCATGATTGAAGATTAGATGATTAGATTTATGATGATTGACATTGTTTATATATTTTTTTTAAAAAGCAAGACAAAGAATGTTGATTTCTGTGGTTACAATTTTTTTTTAACTCTCAGCATCTTTATAAATTATTTTTAAAGAGTTCTTACTTTTGATACCTTTTTGTTTCTAAACTGACCTAGCTGAACCAAATCTTAATTTTTAATTTTTTTTTTTTTTATAGATTTGGTTATTGAGGCTTTCTCCTTCCTCTAAATATAAAATTAATTTCTAGAGTTTATTGTATCATCCATCTTGGATATTGATTGTACAATCATACATCTTGGATATTGAAAGATCATCCATGGATAGCCGTTGTTCCAAAATAGACAACATTTATAGTGTATGCATTTGTGATGGATATAATTGTATATGTTTGATACAGTTTAACTTTCACTAAAGAAAAGCAATATATTATTTTTATCTGTTCAAACAATTTATACAAATAAATAAAAATGAAAAAAATATTATCTTTAAAAAAAATTTTTTTTGTCTTTACTTGATCTTGTAAGTAAATGTGTGTGTACATTAATGTCGTGGGAAGTAGATGTGAAGTCTGGGTTAAATATGTATGTAAGTCAAAGTGTATGTAGCTCATGGTTTCAGTATTTTGAATATAGTTTGAGATAAATAAATATATAAATACAGAAATCCCTTGATTATCTTAATGACCAGACAATACTAAAGGTTTATAAATGTGTAATGAAGTTTGAAGTAAGAAACTAGATAGTAAAAGTTTATTAAATGAGACAATCTCTAAATACATTCATATATACATGGCCAAGGTAAATACATTTATCATAATACATAGCAACAGTAAACATAAACATTTACTGCTAGTAAAACCTTTTTTTTTTTCTTCAACTAGACTAATCTAGAATATTTGCACAAAAGTTCAACTCCAAAAAAAAATAATAATTCTTGTACGATATGCATTATGTCAAGCTTGTATATTCAAAAAAAAAAAAAAAAATTCTTGTAAGATATGCATTATGTCAAGCTTGTATATTCAAAAAAAAAAAAAAAATTCTTGTAAGATATGCATTATGTCAAGCTTGTATATTCCAAAAAAAAACATGCTTGTAAGATATGCATTATGTCAAGTTTGTACAGTATGCCACAAAAACAAGCTGAATTTGAGTTGAATTAAGATATGCATTATGTCACAAACACCAAAGGAAGTTGAGTGTATTAAGATGAGAAAAACTTCATATCACAGAGAAAACATTTTGAGAAGTTGTTCAATCAATTGAGGAACAACTACTGCATGCATTACATTACATTCGGAGAAAAATAACAATCATGAAAATGCTAGAGATTCATTACATTAAAAATATTGATCTAATTCAAACTGAAAGTTTAGTCATTTTTTACAAAGTTTATTTAGATCAACTCACTCTGTCTGTCTGGGTGGAATCTTATACACATTATTATTATAGCTTTTATATAGCGCTACTTTCATGCTTATAGCAAGCTCAGAGCGCTTTGGTCCAATCTCATTTGTGGACCAGTGGGGGGAGGGGGTATCTAGGAGTTGGTTTTCCATGCTGCCTTTAGGCGCTCAGTAAACGCAACTCTGCCCGAGTCGGGTGTCGAACCTCGAGCCCCCTTCTAGGTAGCCAAGTTGAAGCGCACTTAGCCTCTTGACCACGCTTCCCACATTATCTCTATCACTTCCCATTCTTAGATCAAGTTGAAACTTTGCATGATTATTCAATGTCTATGACAACACGTGAATCAAGAAAAAAATTAATCAGTTTATGACACCAGAGTGTCCTACTTAATTAATCTTGTTTTCTATAGAAATATACTTAACTAATGGGAGATAAGCCTTGTGTAGAGAATTAGTTTTTTTCACCAAAAATGTTAAACTATAGACGTTTTTTTACTATAAAACCTACTTTTATAAGTACTTGTAAAGCTCAGTGGCTTGATATCCTGAGTTTGAATTCAAATGTAAACTCCTTTATAAATTATCTTTTGAAAATGTAACACGGAAGCCTTCTCCAGATTCCCCCCCCCCCCCCCCCCCCCCAATAAAGTCCACAAAAGTAATTGCACTAAACATAAAAAAAAAAGTATTTCCGACATCACAAAATTTACAATAGTTTGTCTAGATCTATTATAAATTAATTACATGATTGATTCAAAATAATAGATATAATTTCGCTCAATATAAGCTTTGTTTTTAAAATAGTATTTTTTATATTTTACTTCTTAACAAATTTAAAAAAAAAAAACATGAACATAAAAGTCTATACTCCAGTACACTCTAACATCACTCAGAGGCCACAATGACTAATTGGGATTCAAAACATAGTCAACCAACTTCTAGTGTTTCAGACAACGCTCTGATTCATATAAAGGTATGATTAACTTTCAAGTCCAAACCTTTTTA
Source organism: Biomphalaria glabrata (assembly GCF_947242115.1). Classification (NCBI taxonomy): domain Eukaryota; kingdom Metazoa; phylum Mollusca; class Gastropoda; family Planorbidae; genus Biomphalaria; species Biomphalaria glabrata. The sequence continues at coordinate 2,748,373 of NC_074717.1, read as the reverse complement.
TTTTCAAACATCTTATTAGAGATTATGAATTATAAGGCAATTCTCAAATTGTATTTGTTCTCATAAATGCTGAAAAAGGTCAAAGTTTTGTAACAACAAAGAAGTACATAAAATTGGAGATGGTCCAATGGATAAAAAAAAATTGATCTCGGGTATACAGTTTTTCGACCCTGTTCATACTGGTCTCAATAGATCTTCAATTACCTCCAGAGAAGATCAAAACAGAAGCCAGTAATACAATGATCATTTTAATTGACAAACATTTAAAAGCAAGTAATACAATGATCATATATGATCTACATCATTTAGAAGCAAGTAATACATTGATCATATATGGTCCATCATTTTAATTGACAAACATTTAAATAGACATATAAAATATTGTCATAAATCAAAAAAGGAATTCTGGGGGGATGCATTCAAGTAAATAATTATAATGATTAATAAAAAAAAAGGATAAAAAATTAAACAGGATCACAGCTTTCTCCTTGGTCTTACAAATATCAAAAACTAGGATTTGGCACAGCAACAAAAAAAATAAAGAAAACACGCATTCATACAGCCTTGTTGACTTCTGCAACATTTTCTTCTTGGGTGTCAATACATCAGAGTGTTAGATCTACATAGGTCATAGACTTTAGGTGCGTTTAGAATGCTATTTCAGTTTCAAGATGGTGATTTTTAAATAGAGAAATTAGGTCATCAGGGTTGGTAATTAGGACATTAGGGTAGGTCCTGTCTGATGTAGATTTTAAAAAATTAATTTATCCAGTTAAGTTTTTTCTGACAACAAAGAATGTTAATACCTAATTATACTAATACTGATTTTTTTTTATACTAAATTTAGTTCTTTTAATTCAGAGTAAAATTAATAATGCTAATTATGCTTACTGAGTTCTAGTTGTAAACCCATTAAAAAAAACAAAATAAAAAAACCTACTAAGTATGACTGCCTGGCCGTGCGGTGTGTGCGCGGGACTGTCATTCGGACTTCTTGATGGTCCTGAGTTCATACCCTCCCTGCTGCCATCCCCCGTCGACCAATGGGAGGTTTGGACTAGGAAGTAAATTATCTTCAACTCTGAAGGAACATGCGAAACACATAAAACATTTTACAAACAAACAAACCATTTCACATTCTCTAGCTGCTAACAAAAAAAAATTTCTTTAAGGACCATCATCACATTGAACAAGCAACCAAAATTTATACCTGAAAACTTTCTATCTACTCAGAACTATAAATAGATGTAAAAGTAGTTTCCACAATAGATGTACAAACATGAAAACAACAAAAGAGAATCATTACACTTCTTAGATTTATTTCTAAAGTTATGTCAAAGAGCAAAGACTTTTACCAGCAAAGACTTTGGTACTGGTACATAGATCTTTTACATTACCAAGTCAAAGAGCAAAGACTTTTACCAGCAAAGACTTCACCCTGAGTTTGGTCCACAGAGATCTGTTAACTTACCAGAGAAGGCATCAACATTAAAATGCCCCAAAACATTAATCTAAAGGGAAAATATTATCGAATCTCTCGAAATCAATATTTTATCAATGCTGTTTAAATTTCATAGGGGCACGGTGGCTGAGTGGTTAAGCGCTTGGGTTCCAAACCTGGGGTCCTGGGTTCGAATGTCGGTGAAGACTGGAATTTTAAATTTTTCTGAGTCCACTCATTTCTAATGGGTACCTAACTTGGGGTATGTAAAGATGGTTGCTCATTAACCGTTGACCATAGAAACAGATGACCTTAACATCATCTGCCCCATAGATAGCAAGGTCTGCAATGGAAACTTTACTTTTTTTTATTTCATATTTTTGAAATTCAGAAACATAAATAAAGATATTTGTAATACATATTAAAATGCTTATTGGAAACAATAAATATATATATATTTATTCATCTAGAAAATAGTTTAATTGTAGATTTAGGGCAATAAAGAAAAAAAAATTTCCCTTTTTTCCAAATATCTCTGTAAATCTAAGAAAAAAAAAGGAAATACAAAATTCTTTAGGTCCTTTGTATAAAGCTCAAAGAGACTCAAGTGTCCAAACAATCATGTCATAAACTATACAATTTCCATTAAAACAGGAATATCATTTTATAAAACAGATATTTGTGTCTGTGAAGAATGAGAAAAATGACTAAATGGCAACCTTCATAGCAAATATAATTGAATGAAAATAGGTGACTTCTTGATGCATAAATTACTAACAAAGAAAATGATATGAATGCATTATAAATGTAATATTATCAACAATAAACAAATGCAGTATCAAGTTACTGGATGTATAAATTATCCCTGAACCTTCTATTTCTCATTGTCAAATCAATTGCCCACAATGCAACCAAACCCAGGTTTTACAGACAATAAATATAAATGAGTTACATTTTAAAACTTTTGTAATACTGCTGTCGGGGTCTAAACTTTTAACAACAAATTTCACGAGGCTAGTTGAATTATGTTTTTTTTTTATTTCACATGAAGCTAGGTGAATTATTCTTCTTTTTAATGTCTCAGAATATTTCACGGCAGAGGGAAATGACGAGGATATCATTTGCAGACTTAAGTAAAAGTTGACAGTTCAGTAGCAGAACAGCAAGTTGAAAAATAGTCTGTAAGTGAAGCAACTTTGATTGTAATTGAAATGAGGTGATTCAGGAAAATCAATGGTGATATCAAGTATGCTTCCAATTTATTTGTTTTGTAAAAAAAAAAAAATTATTATGAATTAATTTTGTATTTACTATGTTACTTAACACCACTCCTTTATGCTTTTTTTTTTTTAATTTCCCATTAATTAGTTCTTGATAATAGACAGTCATAAATGCTAATATCTTCAGAGAATCACAAAACCAATGTAATTCATAATTTAAAACGCAGAATCATACTGAAGCTCTGGCAAAGTTTTTAAAGGTTTGTGAATTTTGGTTTCATTAATAAATGTATACGTGTCAGTGGAGCGAACAGTCGCAGAGTAAGGGACGTATGAATTTGTGCTCTCTACGCTACCACGCAGAGCCATGAGATCAAGCGGGGGGACTTCGGGTTCCCATTTCCTTTTGGGGACAGGTGTGAGTGGTAGAATGTTTTTAGCGTGCGAATAGTTAATGCTGCCATCAGGATTGAGCTCTGCATCAGGGTGAAGTTGAAACATGTGGGTCGTGTTCAGCTCCTCATTTTCCTCGTCATTGTCCTCCACGTCAGAGCTGGCCCGCAGGCTGGGGAGCGGGCGGTAGTGATGCTGCCTAGGGTTTTGGTTCAGGTCTGAGCTGCAGAGGAGGTCACTGGAAGGGGAACTGGGTATGTTCCTCCGAGAGGGAGACTGACAGTGCCAATCATCCCTCGGACTTTGTCCGTTCTTGAAGTACATTGTTGGGTTATCTGAAATAATAATAACAGGATTTATATAGTATTAATAAACAAACAGAATGTAGGCTCAAGGCAAGCAAGATTTAAGCAAATCTCTGGACCTGATAGAAGAAAGAAAAGAATACTAAGGAGAAAACAGGATATCAAGATTAAGAAGGCCAATTCCCATTCCCAGATGGTAGCAAGGTGCAAATAAGCCCCTTGCTTTATCCCAATTACTTCAGAAAATGATTAAGGACTAGGTCATATAGATGATACACTACAGATTAGGTCATAAAGATGATACATAGGGACTAGGTCAGATAGATGATACACTAGAGACTAAGTCAGATGATTCAATAAGGGCCAGGTCAGATAGATGATACACTAGAGACTAGGTCAGGTAGATATTACACTAGGGACTAGGTCAGATAGATGATACACTAGAGACTAAGTCAGATGATTCAATAAGGGCCAGGTCTGATAGATGTTACACTAGGGACTAGGTCAGATAGATGATACACTAGGGACTAAGTCAGATGATTCAATAGGGACCAGGTCTGATAGATGATATGTTAGGGACTAGGTCAGATAGATGGTACACTAGGGACTAGTTCAGATAGATGATACACCTGTCTAGCAACATTATAAGGTCTAAAAGTCTAAACAAGCAAAAACTATTTAAAAACAAACAGGCATATATATATATAAACTAAAAACAAACATTAGATAATGAGTTCTGCAAATAATTTCTGTACAATTTAATTAATTTTTTCTTACAACTATATGATTAGTTCTATAATTCTATTGAGTATCAAACATAGATCTGATTTGAATAATACAATGCCAGCATATGCATCAATATTAAAAATATCAATGCCCTTGGTCATACAAGAGTTTAAGACTTGATATGAAACAAAAACATAAAGTTGGCTGTTTCTGTCTTGAGAGACAATGGATGCTGAGTCACTGGTGACACCATGACCAGTTATGAATTCTTTGACCATCAAGGTAAGCGAGTTATAACAAGAAAGGAAAGCTGTGATTAAACACAATTTGAGTCATTAAAACAACAGTTACAGGCAAGGCAATGAATCTTTGGTTTGTTTTATAAAGTGACATTCCTTCAGAAAGGGAGATTATTACAAATCTCCATAGAGTGGAAGGGAATCCAGTGAGTAAGGAGCAAACTCTGGACCTTTGTGACAACAGTTCAAAGTGCATTCCTCACGACAAACATAGTGTTACAAGTTCTTCAAAAATTAAAATTAAAAATCTTAATTGACTTTTCAAAGCCTAATTTCCTTTTTTATCGCATAAATAGTGGGAGCTCCTTCAAAAGAGAAGATAATTACATCCTACGTGTATCCATCTGTTAATCTAGTTGTCATTAATCTAATTGGCATATTGATTAGAGACTTAAAGTGTTTTACATACCAACAGCAGATATTTCCATCTCCTGTTCAGGAGAGCTCAGTAATTTTTTTTTCTTCTTTCTCTTCATCTTTTTGACGCCTGTGTGTGAATCCTCCCCTCCGTTCTGATGGTGGAACTGTACAATCAACAAGTGGGCAGAGCATTGGTGGTGGTGTTTTAGTGCAGTGGTCAGTCAGTCAGGTTTGGGCATTAGGACATTGGGTCAGTTTTCAAGTGAATATACTAAAAAGTGGGAGGTGTAGCTTTCAATACTTGGGTTTAAAGGAGTCTTATTTAAAGTATTTATCTTGGGTATATGTTTGTTATATTTTTTTTTAATGTCTTGGGTATATTTAAGGCTGTATCAATTAGTTCTAATTTGGGAAAAATGTGTTTAATGACTTGGGTATATTTAAGGTTATAATGAAAGATATATCTTGGGTATATTAATGGTTAAAGTTTTGGTATATAGGTGGGCGCTGGTTTAACTCAGTACTGTTGGGATTAAAGTGAGGTAAATAACAAGAAATTAACACACACACACACACAATTTTGTTAGAAAAGCATTACAAAAACAAAAGATATGTCTTTAATAGACAAAAACGAAAGATATGTCTAAAAATAACAACAGAAGATGTGTCTATAATAAGCAAATAAAAAAATATAATCTTGCAGCAAGCTTGTAAACAATTAATATTTGTGTTTTTCTTAACATATAAAAAAATATTCATTTAAAATGTAAATTTACTAATAGACCTATATAATAATTATTTTATCAAATAAAAATGAAAAAAAAAAAAAAAAAAAAAAAATCCCCCCTCCTCTCAGAAATTAAAAATCTATTTAAAAAAATGCATAATTAAGCCTATACAGAATTGAACTGCACCATATTAATGATCACACATGCCTTCATAGTGTACTTTCTCAATCAGTACCTAATGGCTATGAAAAAGTTTGAGTCATAGATATAATTTATAGGGGATACTGGAGTCACTAGTGAGCCTGCATGGAGGAGTTCTTTTAGCAATAAAAAACACTCTTATAGCAGAAGAAATTACCTTACCTAACTCAAAAAATATAGAATCAACATTTTGTAAAATTAATACCACCTCAACATCCCTAATAATAGGCAGCATTTACAGACCACCAAATTCTAGTTTAGAATACATGCAGGAACTATGTAATCAGATTACGACACTTAAAGAGACAAATAAAAATGCAGTTTTTTGGATTATGGGTGATTTCAACCTACCTGATATAAATTGGAAAACACTAACCATAGATAAACACCAAAACCTTAAGGACATAAATGAGCTTTTCATAGAAACTTTACACAACCTAAGTTTAGATCAAATCATTAAAAAGCCAACTAGATTAAACAACACATTAGATCTCTTCTTAACCAACAGACCTGGATTAGTAGTTGATTATGATATTATCCCTGGTCTATCAGACCATGAGATCATAAAAATACACAGTCAGATAAAAGCAGTAGCCAATACAAAACCCAAAAGAAAAATCTTACTCTGGAATAAATGTAACCTAACACAACTACACCAAGCTGCATTAAACTTTCAACAAACATTCTTATTAGAAAAAGACATTAACCAACCAGTCGATGACCTCTGGAATTTTATTAAAAACCATCTTAAAAGCATTATAGAAAATCAAATACCAACTAAATACACATCAAACAAAATAAATAAATGCTGGTTTAATAATAGACTAAAGAAGCTTTGTAAACAGAAGGAAAACCTATATAGAAAATTTAAAGAAACTAATGCAGAAAGAGTTTACAAAAAGTATATAAAAATTAAACACTTAACCCAAAAAGTAAGCAGACAGCTGCAGAGTGAATACATAAACAATGTAATATCTAAAGACAACAACAAAAACCTATGGTCATACATTAAGTCTAAGAAAATGGAAACAACAGGCGTAGCGCCATTAAAAGATGAACATAACATAATACATAATGATAATGAAACTAAAGCAAACATTCTAAACAAATACTTTGCATCAGCATTCTCAGCCCCAGGAGACAAAGACATATTACTGAATTTGAACCAAGTAGACAACATAGAAGATATAGTAGTACAAGAAAATGGAATTCAAAAACTATTAGCCAACACCAAACCAAATAAAGCTTCTGGACCTGATGGTATTCCAGCTAGATTACTCAAAGAACTAAGTAATGAGCTAGCCCCAGTGTTCAAAATACTCTTTCAGGCTTCACTTAACCAGGGCAGAGTACCAAAGGACTGGAAAGAAGCTAATGTCACCCCCCTATTTAAAAAAGGAGAAAAATCTGACCCAGGAAACTACAGACCAGTATCACTTACCAGCATCACATGTAAAATCCTAGAACACATAATATGTAGCAACATCATAAACCACTTAGACAAACATAATGTCCTCACACCATACCAACATGGCTTTAGGAAATATAGATCATGTGAAACACAACTAATAGGACTAATTGATGATTTTTCAAAAGGTTTAGATAATAGTGAACAAATAGATGCTATCTTACTAGATTTTTCTAAGGCTTTTGACAAAGTTCACCACCATAGTTTGCTTAAAAAATTAAAATATTTCGGCATTAATGGTCCACTGCATCAGTGGATTAAAGACTTTCTGATAGGGAGAGAACAAACTGTAATAATAAATGGCTCTAAATCAACACCGATAACAGTAAACTCAGGTGTACCTCAAGGAACAGTCTTGGGTCCACTACTATTTTTAATTTACATAAATGATTTACCAAATTGCATTAGTTCAGGAACAAAAGTCAGATTATTTGCAGACGATTGCATAATATATAGAACAATAAAAACAACACAAGACACAGATATTTTACAAAGAGAATTAGATGAATTACAGAAATGGGAATCAAATTGGAGCATGTCTTTCCACCCAGAAAAATGTCAGTTGTTAAGAGTAACAAAAAAACTAAAACAAATTAATTCCACTTATCTTATTCATGGCAAACCAGTAACACAGACTAAAAACGCAAAATACCTAGGTGTTATAATAAATGAAAAACTGTCATGGAATCCACATATTGATGAAACTACAAAAAAATCAAACAAAGCATTAGGATTTATTAAAAGAAATTTCTATAAATCAAATAAGAACATAAAACTAAAATGTTATTTAACCTTGGTTAGGCCAATAATAGAATATGCATCCTCTGTTTGGGACCCCTCAACTCAAGAAAACATTAAGAAACTAGAACAGACACAAAATAGAGCAGTGCGATTCATAACAAACGAATATTCACATTTGACTAGAGTAACACCTTTAGTAAAATCACTAAATTTAGAAAGCCTTCAGGACAGAAGGCTCAAAAGTAAAGTAGCAATCATACATAAAACACTGAACCATAATCTTCAAATACAAAAACAAAATTTAATAAAATACTCTGAAAGACACAAAGATAAAGGCACATTCCTCGTCCCATATGCTAGGACAAATTTGTACAAATACTCCTTCTTCCCTAGTGCTATTAGAGCATGGAATGGGTTGCCTGAGCTAGCCAGGAAAACCAGTGACTTGGCAGAATTTAAGTCATTGGTTAATATGCATGACTAAATGCATGACGCGTAGGACGTAATCATCTTCTTTTTTGAAGTAACGTCTGTATTATATAAGATAAGATAAGAAGAAGATAAAAAAGTAGGAGACCTAGCTAGAAATGTTATTCTTTAATTGTGTTGGTTGACGAAGGTTGAGGTTCCATTGCTGGATTAGTCAGAGTGATTGGTACAATCTTTCCAACAATGTTTGACATTGGTGGCTATGAAAGTACAGCTGAGAAAGACTCAATTTTAAAAAATCTAAGTTCATTTTGTCTTCATCAGAATTTTGACAATGGAAAATAAATTTGTTAACAATTTCCAAGATGTGTGTTGTCATTAATTTTTGTTTTAAACATAGATCTATATAGTAATACTTTTATTTTAATGTAGCAAAAAAAATTATCTAGACATACAGCAGAGATCTACACCAGGAACAGAATTTTCTTAATTCAGTCTAGATCTAGATCTAAAATTTTTAATGTGGGTTGTCCAATTATCCATTGGTTTCTAGATATCTGGTATCTTTATACTAATCCAACTTTATTATTTAAAACACAAAACTGGAAGTTAGGTCTAAATTTAACAATGAGTTAAACAGGGTATATCAGAAGTTTTGCATAGATTTTGACATTTTTAATAAAATCATTATTTCTTATCATGCTTATTTTGTATATTAACATACATCTGCCAAAACCCATGAGTTTTATTTTTCATTTAGGTGACCCTAGATCAGGGGTTCTCAACCTGTGGGTCGCGACCCCCTTGGGGGTCGATTGACGATTTGCCAGGGGTCGCCTGAGACCATCGAAAATATGGACTGTTTTGTCTATTCTTCTATTGCTATATGTGTGTGGGGGGTGGGGGGTCGCGGAAGAGTGGGGGGTCGTAAAAAATGAAAAACTGATTTGATTCTAAGTTTTGTTTAAATGAAGCTCACACAACAGGTTAAGCTAAAAATATTGAAAAAACACCCAATGTATCACCTTTGACTCTCTGATAGGTTTAGTTTGTGGAGGTGGAGTTTCTCCCCTTTCTGACCTTTGTTTTCTTTGCATCTCTTCCTCTGACCTAATGACACACACACAAAAATAAAATGTTTAAATTTAAAATCAAATACTTTGAAAATTCTTTTAAAAAATAGTCTAGAATGATACAAATTAAAAAAAAAATGAATTTTTGACGTAATTTTTACTTATTTTAATCATTTTTTTTTAATACAGGAAATTGATCTTTAAGTAAAAAAGAAATGATTACAAGTACAAAATATGTTTTCTTAAGTAGCACTCTCAATATTTCATTGTAAGTATGAAGCATGACTATGTGAGACACCAGGCTACAGCCTACAGGATTACAGAAACCCTGATTATCAGCACTGAAACATCAGGCCTCACTGACCTGGACAAAGTCTTCTCAAAGCTACTGTTTTTACTTGGAGTTACTTTGTTCATCTGTAGATAGAATAAATAAAGATTTTAAAACTGCTTAGTATGAAAATGAGAAGAAAAAAAAATTACAGGTGTACTCCAATCACACTAAAATTAATACACTTTTTATTTCAACTGAAATATTGTCAGTTATGACATGGCAGTCACTTTGGTATTATTTTATGTGACAACACTAGTACACTTTTGCTCAGTAGCAGAATATTGGAAATGGAATTGTGTCCCCCTGTTGTCCAATCAATTTCAACTTGTTCAATTCAGTAATGCATTGAACAAAGCAGTAGAATGTGTGGTTGAGTGGTATAAACTGCTAGGCTACATATCAAGGGGACTTGAGCTTTAAACCCAACTTGAGCTGAGTTGTTTGCTAAGTGCCTAAAGTAAACCTCCTCAGCTTACAGGTCCAGAAAACAGATTGGACAATAGCACAATGAGCATGCTATAAGCATGAAAGTTGCCTTATACCAGCGGTTCTCAACCTTTTATGCTCGGCAACCCCTTTTTACAATCCCCCACTCTGCTGCGACCCCCCCACACACACATACAGCAATAGAAGAATAGACAATAACAATCCATATTTTCAATGGTCTTTGGCAACCCTAGTAAATCGTGAGGCGACCCCTAGTAAATCATGAATCGACCCCTAAGGGGGTCGCGAACCACAGGTTGAGAACCCCTGCCTTACACAAAAGCAATTTTTTAAACTTCAATACAATACTATTATTTTATGCCTAGCCATATCACCTTCAGTGGCTGAGGTCTAGATGCTGGGGGTATCTCTTTGAGAGAACTTTCTTCTTTCTCTAGTTGTTTCTCACGTTGCATTATGATGAAGTCATAGGTGGACATGTTTTTATAAACTGAAAAAACAAAACCAGTGATATCACATCTTAAATGAACCTACATTTTCTTAGATTTCTTTTCTAATAATTAGTGTGAACACATAATACATTTGTTGGACAGACATCCTAACATAAGTCTATAATAAAACCCATTGGACAGGCTTCTTAACATAAGTCTATAATAAAACTCATTGGACAGGCTTCTTAACATAAGTCTATAATAAAACCCATTGGACAGGCTTCTTAACATAAGTCTATAATAAAACCCACTGGACAGGCTTCTTAACATAAGTCTATAATAAAACCCAATGGACAGGCTTCTTAAGATAAGTCTATAATAAAACCCATTGGACAGGCTTCTTAACATAAGTCTATAATAAACCCCATATGGCTAATAAAAAAGAAAGGCAAAGGGAGACATGGTGAGCTATTTCTTTCATACAGACCACATGCAAACACAGTAGTTCTCAGTGAGAGGAAAGGTGAAGGAGATTATAGCTGCCTAGCTTAATGTACCACTGGCAACATCAGGTAATAAATGGAGACATTGAAGATGACTTATGTACTACATATATTGACAAGCAATACATTGGACTTCAGAGATGACATCTCATTCACCATCTTAATGTATCCCAGTCTACTGAACAGTTGGGGCACCATACAAGATCTGTTGACCATTTTTCTCCATTCTTCTGTCTTTTGCCTTGGATAGAACCATTCTTTTATGTTGTATTCCCATTGTATTCTTGGTCTGCCTCATGTTCTATTTCCTGGTACCATTCCTTGAAGGAAGGTCTTTGTAAGCCCTAAGGCAATTGTGATATGGCCATCAAGATTAAGTGTGTATTTTTTGACAGTAGCAGGTCATGATATGGTCCAACAGCTATATTAATCATGTTTTAAGTCATTTCATGAATTAAATTCTACATATAATGCCAATAAAAAAAATCACGTCTTTGTAGATGACTTATGTTCTACATATAATAACAATCAATAAATCCTGGACTTCGTAGATGACTTATGTTCTATATATAATAACAATCAATAAATCCTGGACTTCGTAGATGACTTATGTTCTATATATAATAACAATCAATAAATCAGGACTTTGTAGATGACTTATGTTCTACATATAATAATCAATAAATCCTGGACTTCGTAGATCACTTATGTTCTCTATATAATAAAAATCAATAAATCAGGACTTTGTAGATGACTTATGTTCTACATATAATAATCAATAAATCCTGGACTTCATAGATGACTATTGTGGCAGCATTGCTACTTCAAACCACATCAGGAAGTGATAAAGAATATATGTGAATCTAATATGTTGTACCAAGTAAATAATGATAGTTTAACAATGAGATGTAGAAGAAAGTCTACAGTGTTAACGACACTCTATCAACACACTTGCTGTAGGGACTTACTGAGCCAAACATGAAACTGAGTGAGATGGACCAGAAAGCCAAATGCTATGGAAGCCAGTATCACAGTCAATATATCAATAGATAAATAAACACCATCTGCTACAGGACGGCTGAACATCTGTAATGAAGCTGCCGTACTGGAACTATTCATGTCTACAGAGAGAAAGAAAGGCTCATTGAATTATGAAGCATCTCACAGTGTTAATTTATGTTTTTTTACAAAGCATCTAACAGTGTTAATTTATATTTTTTTACAAAGCATCTAACAGTGTTAATTTATGTTTTTTTATGAAGCATCTAACAGTGTTAATTTATATTTTTTTACAAAGCATCTAACAGTGTTAATTTATGTTTTTTTATGAAGCATCTAACAGTGTTAATTTATATTTTTTTACGAAGCATCTAAGAGTGTTAATATTGTTTTTTTTACGAAGCATCTAACAGTGTTAATTTATGTTTTTTTACAAAGCATCTAACAGTGTTAATTTATGTTTTTTACGAAGCATCTAACAGTGTTAATTTATGTTTTTTACGAAGCATCTAACAGTGTTAATATTGTTTTTTTTACGAAGCATCTAAGAGTGTTAATATTGTTTTTTTAAAGAAGCATCTAACAGTGTTAATATTGTTTTTTTTTACGAAGCATCTAAGAGTGTTAATATTGTTTTTTTACGAAGCATCTAACAGTGTTAATATATGTTTTTTTACGAAGCATCAAAGAGTGTTAATATTGTTTTTTTTACAAAGCATATAACAGTGTTAATATTGTTTTTTTTACGAAGCATCTAAGAGTGTTAATATTGTTTTTTTTTACGAAGCATCTAACAGTGTTAATATATGTTTTTTTACGAAGCATCTAAGAGTGTTAATATTGTTTTTTTTACGAAGCATCTAAGAGTGTTAATATTGTTTTTTTTACGAAGCATCTAACAGTGATAATATATGTTTTTTTAGGGTGGGGGTCATATTTTTTCTGGAGTGGGCAATATTTTTTTATTTTTTGATCTTATTTTAAATGCATTTATTATATTTCCTTAGTTGCGAAATTTTGAGATTTTTTATGTTGAGACCAAATTATCTATAGTGTCTGTACTTTTGTATGTGTTTTTTCTGTTGTTTTTTTTAAATTGTAGCATAGGATTTATGAACAAACTTAAAAAGATACAAGCAGCTTGCAGGCTTGATTTTTCAGCAGACCTGCTGACACTTGCAAGATATTGGAAATTTTTAAAACTTGTTATAGACAAAGGAAGTAAAAAACTAAAAGGCACCCCTTTTAGACCATGCAATGATGTTAACAATCGTTTCATTTAGCCAGCACAATGACCAGCCACCTTTACTTCCCCCAAATATGTCAAGTATCCATTAGAATTGGTTGAAGTTAGAGTCATTTTAAAAAGTTCTTAAGTTCAAAATCCCAGTCTTCACTGGGATTCAAACTTGAGACCATTGGGTTTGGAAGCTAAGCTCTTTACCACTCAGCCAGCGTGCCCCTTATAGATACAGACGGGTTTACACATTGAAGTTTTGCATTTCATGGTTGATTTTTTTACCCCTTTCAGACCTTGTGATCTATGGCCCACGGTTTATGTGGTGTCATGTGGCCAGCACAATGACCAACCACCTTTACTTCCACAACTAAAGCCAGGTACCCATTAGAGCTGGATGGACTAAGAGACGCCCTAAAGATACTGAAAGTAAAAATCCCAGTCTTCACCAGGATACAAACCCGGGACCCTGTCTTCAGAAGTCAAGTGCTTTACCACTCAGCCACTGTGCAATTGATTATTGACATTTAAAAAGACAATTCAGCTGTCTATAAAAAAAAAATTCCATGTACATATACTTAAATCAGCTAGGATAAACAAAAGCTGACTGTACACATTCTTTTTGTATAACTAGGTCAGACAAGAAAGTGCATGACCAGATAAACTTTGCTAACAGCTGAAAGCAAAAAAAGAAACTTCCCACCTGTAACTTTGAGGGTGTTGTGACAAGAGGGACAATAAGAGGGACAATAAGGGTAGCTACTTTGTTTTCAATAAGAGTTAGTCCCCTTTAATACAATATTTAAGTCTCTGTTATTCAATTGCCACTTTCTCTTGAGGCGTTGAGCTGACCAGTGTGCTTTATTTTGAACTAAATGTCCATAATGTTTATATAATACTGCTGTTGTTGTGCTTTGACTGCGTTACTCAAAAGGAGTGTGCCACTATTATGGAAATCTGATTTTCAATAACAAGCTAAGTAGACTTTATTTATTTGTTATTAATAAGTTGCCACTCAGTTTATGTAAATATTATATGTCTACTTAGTCTCTTATCCTCTCTTGTATGCTTTTTTTACTGCAAAGACCAGATTAGGTTCGTATAGTATGTAAAAGACTAATTGTTGTTTTGTTACGAGACAGTTGTGTGTCCCATGGATGATGGTCATTTGATTGTTAGAACCTGTATTATATTATTGTAAGCCATCGTTTTGTTTTTGAGATGAGACACTACTGTGCCTCTGTGATGGCGATTCTTTGAATATTTTGAACTTAACCTGTCCTATTATTTTGATTTTTTTTTCATTATTTGACTTTCTTTTGTTGCCCTTTAGGTCCGTTTTCTTTGAATGATCTTTTTATTTTGTTTCTAAATAAACTCTTTAGTAGTTGCAACCGAAATCTTATTATTATGACTTGTATGTCTCAGTAAGTTGTATATCTATAGGTTATAATTAATAGCCTAGGTAGTATAATTTGGGACCAAGAAGTACCACTGGACTAACTTGCCAGTACAGCAGAAGTCACTGGTCTTATGACCTAATCATAACACAAGGTCACAGTGTCGATGACTGAAACATGTACTATTACACTTCTAACTTCACTGTGTTTGGTAAAATGTGTAAAGTGACGCTTTTGCGACAAGGGCACCATTATTAGAGTAAATCTATTGTTTCAAGTAAAGATTACCTTGATAAGCTATTAGCAAACTGCCATTAGTTTTGTCTGTGAAGTATGCAATGAAGACTAGAAGACCTATACAGATAACTATGGAAGAGGACAAAATAGCAAACACCAGTGTTGCAAAAAACCAACTGCAATTAAAAAAATGTCAACGGATCAATTTAAAATAATAAATAGAATATGACAAACTAGCAACTATTAGACAATTTTTGCATATAATAATATTTAAATGCACATGAAAATACAGTATCAATCTTAAAACGCACATTAAAACACAGAAACATGTTAAAACATAGAAACAATCTTAAAAACACATTTAAACACAGAAAACAATTTTAAAATATACATAAAAAAAAAAAAAAGGGTCCCCTACTTGTAGTTTCTATCTCCCACACAATTGTTCAGCCACTTGCAGTGGTGATCAAAGCCTGAGACGCATTTGTTGCATGCACTGCAGTGTTTTGACTTTGGGCCACTGTGGACAAACATTGAATAGCAGAAATGCAGTTAGGAAAAAAAAATAAAAAATGGAGCATATTAATCCAAACATATTTGGTATTTTGTTATAAATGTTTCTGATGTTTCTTCAGACTGCCTGCCTGGTCATGCGGTTTGCGCGCTGGACTGTCATTTGGATTTATCAATGGTCCCGGGTTCAAACCCTGCCCACTCCCTTCCCCTGTTGTCCTGCGGGAGGTTTGGACTAGGAAGTAAACTATCCTCAACTCTGAAGGAACATCCGAAACATGTAAAACATTTTACAAAACAAACAATTTACAAGACTTAAAAATTGCTACACCCCAGCCCAAACCTCTAGTAGTATTGAGGGGGGGGGGGTGAGAAATTGGGACCAATTCAACAACAGATGTTGTGTACTTAGTCAGCTGAGTGACCTACTATAGTTGACAGACTTTGAACACGTAATTTAGTGACATCACGACTAGTAAATAGTTTTTAAGTTTTATTAATCAGCTGGTATTAGGATTCTTTAGTAACAACATCATTTGTGGCCCATTCTAAATTAAAGTTTATTTCAAAGTTTATTTCCATTGTTGAACAGTCTGGACTTAGTCTTTCGCATGCATTTCTTATTGTGTATTGCCTAAAAAAGCTTGCATATGATATACACTAGTGCCAGACACTTAAACATCTCATTAGTCATTGAACATAAATCAAAAGACAGAGGCAAACACTACACAGTCATGAGTGCATACTACACAGCCATCCTAAAGATAACCACTTGTTATAAAGCATTGCAATGAAAAGATAAGGACAGACCATTGTATTCATATTAAATCTTAATCTTTACCATTATCAATAATCCATATTAAAAATGATGGTAATATCAGCTTCAAGTCAGTGGCTAAACAGTCTCTATATGACTCAATAATAGTTAATATTTTAATATTTTAAAAGGGAAATAAAAATACCATATTGAGAGATTTAAAAAATTTAATATTTTTTTCTGTATCCTCCCCTATCACAACTTTTTTCTATATATAGTTTGGTAAAAGAACTATTTTCAATCAACAATAAATTGTTTAAGAATAAGTTCCAGGTCTATAATAATAATAATAATAATCTTTATTGTCTGTGAGGAAATTTGTCTACAAGTAATCCTTTTGAGCTATTAATTCTATTTTATTATCATAGGCTAAAAATCTTTACCATTAGTGAAATTGATTTCTTGCTGACCTTTGAGCAATTTAGTACATCCCAGGTGTGTTCACTACAGATACATTACAAGCTACTATTACACATTAAAAGGTGTAGCTTTAATATTCTTTCTATTGCTTTGTGAAATGAATCATTATAAGATTAATTTGTATGTAGATAAAATAGCTTATTATTATTATTGTTATTGTCTTGAAAATAGTCCAAATCTGAAACAGGACAAATATTTGAGAAGTATTTATCATGGTGCTATGATGGCTGAGTTATAAAGTGCTTGGCTTTTAAACCAAGGGATCTTGGTTTCGAATGTCTGCAAAGACTGAGGTTCTAATTCTAATGCTCATGTTAAACTAATTCTAATGCTCATGTTTAACTAATTCTAATGCTCATGTTTAACTAATTATAATGCTCATGTTTAACCAATTCTAATGCTCATGTTTAACTAATTCTAATGCTCATGTTTAACCAATTCAAATGCTCATGTTTAACCAATTCTAATGCTCATGTTTAACTAATTCTAATGTTCATGTTTAACTAATTCTAATGCTCATGTTTAACCAATTCAAATGCTCTGTCGCAGTTATCTATGTAACTGTATAGTAGAATTATTTCTCTAATTGATAGTGCGGCGTTGATCACTATATTGATGACGTCATTACACTATTAATATTTTCTGTGTAGACTAGAGGACTGAGCTTTTGTTGCTTGTCACAACTTCTAGTGACGTAAATTTAGTGTGTGTGTGATTTGCGTCATTTATCGTCTAGTACAGTCTCTCCATTGTTTTGTACGTTGGTACAGATAGACGCGTTTTGAGAGCTCTTGAATTTCTCCTTGGTTTTTGTTACTGGATAGCCTTAGCATTTGCCTTGGACATTTTCTTGTTGGATTATCTTGACCCCTGTTTAGGGTGAGTTTTATTTTTCATTGTATAGTTTTTCTATTTGAATTCGTTCGTATTTGTAAGTCTATAATTAGACTAGATATAGATGATTAGAAGAATCCTTTCTTTTATCTTCTATAGGGTTTTAGCGTCAAGACTAAGTTTTAGTCGTAGTCTCAGTCCAGGACTCTATTTCAAGTATTAACGTCAAGTCTAAGTAGTGATCTTAGCTTGGTGTCAAGTCTATGTGTTAGACTCTGTGTCAAGTCTCACTGAGTCTCAGTGTCAAGACTTGTTTATCCAGTCTCAGTTATATATTGAGAGTACAACTTTAGGTCTACAGTCTACAGGACTGAGGTCTTTCTCTCAGTTGGTCATATGGTGTGCAATTTGGTTTTTACATGAGTCTGAGGTTCAAGATTCCGGACTGCGGGTTGCATTGGTCAGACCTGATGGTGTAGTATCAACTATGAACTTCTACTTTTGGAATTGTCGTCAGTGGATAGTGCCTGATCTAGAGGCTAGATCTACATATATTACCAGTTGTTGTTTTTGAGATTGAAGGTCTATGTGATGCATTGAACTAGCTATTATAGTTAAGGTAATATATTATGTATTTCATAATTATTTGAATGTTATTTATCTAAAGAGACTAACTGGATCATTTTAGATTACATATTATTACATATTGATATTTCATACTATTATTATCACTCATCATGAATCAGTCATTTGTAAATATATCACAAGAATAAATTTTATTGTTATTTAACATCATACACGTAGTTTATTAGTTTATCTACAACTATATGTGTATGGTGTGCTTGTCAGGCTGAACTTGAGCCAAAATATTATAAGTTCAGAAAATAATAACAATAACACAAATTGAATTAATATTAAATATTAATAAATACTTACATTTGAAATACCTAATACTAGTTTGATAAATACAAGAACACAAGAACCTGACATGCTCATGTTTAACCAATTCTAATGCTCATGTTTAACTAATTCTAATGCTCATGTTTAACTAATTCTAATGCTCATGTTAAACCAATTCAAATGCTCATGTTTAACCAATTCAAATGCTCATGTTTAACCAATTCTAATGCTCATGTTTAACTAATTCTAATGCTCATGTTTAAACAATTCAAAATTCTAGAATGCTTTGCAAGCCACATCTTTTAATCAGGGTTCAATTAATAACTTTATGTTTGTCAAAAAAAGATTTCCTAAAACTCCAAATATTTGTTTTAAGATGACAATTAAAAACCTCAACGCATTACCACCAATGATCTTTATTAAATTTATAAAAAATATCAGCCATCACTTCATCTTACAATGCATAGTGGTAGTAAAGTAAAGTTCCCTTTTCAGACCTTGTGGTCTATAGGGAAGATCTGTTAAAGGTCATCAGGTTCTGTGGCATGACACCACTTACAATGTATGCTTTGGAATATCAATAGTCTTTGGCAACTGCTGGTGAGAGCATCCTATTAGAATTTAACAAAATGTCCCAATACCAGGTTGATTTGAAATTGATGTCCTAAGAAATAAAATGTAATGCTTATTCTTGTTTATGCTTTTGAAGCTAGGGGTAAACAAAAAAATAGGCTGTGTTTTGAATAGTACTTGATCTAGCACATACATGTTAGTCACAACGCCTGTAGTAGAATTTATAGAATTTACACTGCGAAACCTGAAAAGTTATTACTTACAACACAGGAGCACAGTATACTTACACATCTACTTGACAGAGGGCACAGGACTGATTTTCTATCACATGTTTGTGTTTCGTTCTATCCAGACTGGGTACATGCTTATTGCCACCTTTGATCCTCACAGCGTAATCAGCCGGGTCAAGAGTGGTTGCAACAAACATGGTTAGTATCAACCCCAAGACAAAGAAAGTTGTTACCTAGTAACTGTTAAGGACATTTCTTTATATAGTGTTGTGTCTCTTCCGTCTTGTCAAATACAAACAATGAAATAAACAGGAGGTAACCTTCAAACACCGGCGAAATGCCAAAACAATCAAGATAGGTAGTCGACACTAGTATTAAAATAGGGAACACTTTTAATCCTCAAGAAGGGACCCATTCAATGTCCTCGGTTATTAGCCATCTGGATATAACTTCTTATTTTCACTGCTCTAATGAAAAGCGCCTTGTTGATAGTGTCGAATAGAGCGTTCTTCCTTTTTAACAAACTTTACGTCATCGTCGCTAAGTAAAACCTTCCCCCTATTCCCGAAATAAATCCTAATCATGTCATAACAATAGAAACACCAAAGATATGAATTAGCTACAGACTTAAAGGCATCTCACACAACAGAATAAACCCATATGCTCTTCACCGTAGACACTGCACCAAACTCATGAAACTAATTCCCCTCACACAGACCCAGAATAATCAGCACTCTGTATGGAAATGTGGAACAGTATGGCTAGACGAGGAAGGATAAAAAGACATCTCACATGTTTGTTTGCAAATGTTTTACATATTTCAAATGCTCCTTCAGAGTTGAAGATAATCTACGCCTCCCACTGGATGATGAGGGATGGCAGTGGGCTGGATATGAGATGACAGAGCAACAGTCCAAGGTGTACATCGCACAACCAGGTAGCCATCGAAATTACAAATAATGTAAGGTTATACAATAGATAATGGAAGTGCTTGTAGAGCATTTAAAAAACAAAGTAGTTTTAATGGGCATTAATTACAACTCAAGATTGAAATACTTTTAATGTCCACCTTGCAACAGCAGAGTTAAACTCTTAGGAAAAGTAATGGTGGATGTTCATTATGATGGCTGATAAGGCACAAAGGTGTTTTTTTTTCTTTTTTTATATGACTGAATGTGTTGTTTAATATGACTGAATGTGTTGTTGTTTAATATGACTGAATGTGTTGTTATTTTATGAATGAATGTGTTGTTGTTTTATATGACTGAATGTGTTGTTATTTTATATGACTGAATGTGCTGTTATTTTATATGACTGAATGTGCTGTTGTTTTATATGACAGAATGCGTTGTTGTTTTATATGACTGAATGTGTTGTTTTATATGACTGAATGTGTTGTTGTTTTTTTACATGATCTAAACAAATCAATATAACTTGAGAAATTGATTTGGAATGAGTAAGGCCTGATTTTTGTAAAATTGTTTGAAATATTTTGAGCTCTGATATAAGTGTATTGAGTATAAATATAAAGGTAACAAGTCCGTGTTAATTTAACACTCAATTACTTCACCCACTAATTGATATCTCAAGATGTAAATTTCATCAAGCTGTTGATGCATCCTATACAATGAGCTATAATTGTTAAACAGCCCATGTTATCATGCTCTTGAAAATCAAACCCTCTGACATTATCTTGTCACTTAAAAACAAGTATTAGGAACAGGGGCTAGAGGGGAAAAACAAATCTAATAGATATGAAGTGTGTTACAGTCATCAGTATCTCATTAACAACTATTAATGATTTTATTAATAGCATACTAATAATGCATTAATGATGTTTCTCTAGCAGGGCTCTTAATTTATTCCTAGCATGGAATATATAATTTTATACTTTTGTTAAACTAAACCAATTTTAGTAATAGATGTTGTTATTGAACTTTTCCTATTCCCTGTTTTTATATACAGCACTGGCCAATGGAAAGTTATTAATATTGCATCAGTAGTGGTTGGAGATATAACAACAGGTTGGGCCAGACAAGAGAAAGCATATAAAACTTACAAAGATATTAATTCAAGTCTTATTGGTAAAGTCAAATGGATGCTATACATGGCACATTTAGAAGGTCAATTGAAATTCTTTTAATTAACAAAGCAGGCATGTTATATGTTTTCATGAAATAATTTTTTTTTAAATATTTAAAAATTCAAATTCAGGAATGTAAAAACAATCGAAAAGAAAGAATAAGATTAATGCTGAAACTGTGAGAGCTCTGAGAATACTTACATAGTTGAGTGATCTACAACCTATGTTGTTGACTCTGTTCTTTTAGTTTAGTTCAAGCATCCTTTAGACTGAGACATCAAATTTTTTGCACACATTCAAAGGATCTACATTTTATAAAAGTGTTGTCTAAATAGTCAGAAAAACAAAAAAGGCTTGTGACTTTCCACATCATCAAGCTTTTATTAAAATCCTACTGCTTTATGTATTATAATCGTCAAAACTGTCCAAAACTGAGCACTTCAAAAGTTTTCTGCCAAGCAAGGGACAAACTTTTTCCTTGCTGGGCAATACTTTGTTTTTTAAAAGGATACACAGTAAAGAGGAATGTGTGTACTTGGAGTCAGGGCTGGAATGAAACACCCAAAATGGATGATTATAAAATACAAGATCACTGTCCAAGCCAGCATCTAGAAAGAGAAAAACTACTTTTGTAAATATACTTTAAACAGATAGATGCATCATAACATATTTACACAAAAGTAATAATATCTTTTTCTTTCATATATACAAGCTAAATAATTAAGTACAGTTGCCTCGCAGGAACTTGGTGCAAGAGAACTTGTAATTTGAGTGGTAAAGTGCTTGGCTTCTGAACCAGGGGTGCAGGATTCAAATCCAGTTCAACAACCAACTGCCTTTACTTTCCCCAACTAAAGTCAGATATCCTTTAGAGTTGGGTGGACTCAGGGGTGCCCTAAAAATCCCAGTCTTCACTAAGATTCAAAACAAGCATCCCAGGTTGGAAGCCAAGCTTTTAACTACTTGGCCCCCAGTTTATTCTTCAGCTTCAACAAAAAAAAAGGAGTTTACAAAGAAAACTCTTTTAAGTTGTTCAATAATGGCTAAGTGTGCCAGGACATCCGCTCTGTTATCAGCAGCAGATGCCGTTAGCCCAAACAAACAAAACTGTTTGAAAGAAAATGATTTTTTACCTGTAGAAAGTGCCAAGGGCAGTCCCAGCCATGCTTTCTGCTGCCTTCATTCTGCAAGCTGTCAGCCATGCTACTTGGGATATACAGCCTTGCTAACACATTTTATTTGGATGCTGTTTGAGACACCAAAGAAATAAAACATTAAAAGATAACTGAACACTGACAAGTCGCACTGGTCGTGCGGTTTGTGTGCTGGACTGTCGTTCAGATTTATCGATGGTCCCGGGTTCAAACCCTGCCCGCTCCCATCCCCCGTCGTCCTGCGGGAGGTTTGGACTAGGAAGTAATTATCTTCAACTCTGAAGGAACATCCGAAACATGTTAAACAAACACATTACAAGTACAAAACACAATGGAGGAGGGACGTCTTTGTGATGATGATTAAATTATGTACAGGTTGGAGGGAGAGGCTTCAATTTTAAGGCACTACCAAGCTATATAAAAGAAGAGTATTTTCAAAATATAGTCTCTTTAGCGTGCCACAATATATTCTAAGTAAGTTTAAAGTTAAATAAAAAATTAAACAAACAGTGATTCTTTGGCCAAGCCAAGAGAATAACGCAAAATATTTGTATATAGATCTATAGGACTGTCAGAACTAGCTCATAATTTACAGATGTTTAAAAAAAAAATATTATTATTATTATTATTTTCCCACCCTATCAATAATTTTAACTATCGTTATCTTTATAAAACCAATAGTAAACTTCATAACATTTATAGTATAGAGTAAAAATCTAGATAAGTAGATAGATATCCAAGTGCTCCTTCTTCCCTAATGTTGTGTGTTAGAGCATGGAATGGGTTGTCTCAGGTAGGAAAAACAATGATTTAGCAGAGTTTAAATCTCTGATTCCCTGATAAACATGCATGACTAGATTGAAACGTGAAATGCATAGGACATAGAGATCTAGATCTAATAACCTTTAGTTTTGAAGTAACATCTATAAAATATTTGTCAAGAAGATAAGATAATAATAATTTTATTTATAAAGCGCTGTTAACAAACAAAATGTAGGATCAAGGCGCTGTAATAACATTACAAACACAGACACGACAGATTAAATGACAGTTAATCTAAAAAAGTTTTAAACAGATAGGTCTTATTGTTCTTCTTAAAAGTGGTGTAGCATGTTGTCTGTCTGGGATCAATGGGGAGTGAGTTCCAATTAAACCTTTGGTCCGTGAACTGAAAAAGCCCGCAGACCATAGCTTTTGAGGGAGAAACGTGGCACTACTAAAAGCATTGAGTCCATTGAGCAAAGGGCTCTCTGGGGGACATATTGTGTAATCAGTTTGCTAAGGTACAAGGGTACAACTTCTATGTCTATATTATCTAGTCTAGAATAGTCTTGATCAGATTAGGATTATTATACATAGTTATTATTGGGGTTTTAAATTTATTTAAATGGCATCAGATTTCAGATGTCAGAAAGAAAGATTAACACCAGAATGTCCATCATGATGTCAGATGTTTAGGTACCTTAATTAATTAAAGCCAGCAAACGAGCAAAGCCAACAACTTGGTCTTGGTAGTTACTGATTAACATGCATCGTGTCATGCATGACTAGATTTAGTCACAATTTAGTGTTTTAACCTGATTGACTCACAGTCACACTACTCACAGCACAGAGTCAGAGATATACTTGTAGTAAACTTGTAGGACTAGGACATAAAATGACATAATCATCTTTTCCTTTGATGTAAGGTCTGCGACTTATAAAATATATCAAAATGTAAAAAGATAAATTAGGTCTATTCATCTACAGACTTAGCATTAGACTTGATTAGACTTAATTTCTTTCTTAATTAGACACTGTGATGACTGTGACTGAGTTAGTCACAGAGAGTTGAGTGAGTAGACTACGGCGACTACGCATCTTCATCTATCATCTAGAATCTAAATTCTAAAAATCTTAGGCTTAGAATTAGAATATAGCTTCCCTGCCTATACTCACAGGTCAGACATTCTTTTATTTGAAATACCTAAGACTTTTCTAGTAAATAAATAATATGGTATAAATTTTTCTATATAATTTGTGTACTTTCGTGATGAAAACAAGTTGTGAAGTCCGAAGTCGTAGACCTGATAGTAATAAATAATGAACAGGTCGCCATTTTGAATCCAAGGCAACAATTCCAATAACTTATCGCCTTATTGCAAGTGCAATGTATTTTTAAAACGAGTGAATAATTGCCAAACATTATTGGTCCAATTGTTTGTTTGTGTACTGTTAGGAAATCTATTGATTTAAGTTAGTCTAATAATAATAATAACAATAATAATGCTAATAATAATAATAATAATAAGGCTTGTCTTCGAGTCCGAAGATTAGTGAGGAATGCAGTATTTTCCGTGACTACGCAGCCCCAGCTGTGACCTACATATTTTGCCACAACCATCCATCCATCCATCCCAGTGGCGCTACAGCCCATGGAGGGCTCTGGCCTGCTTTAACACATCCTTCCATTCAGATCTCTCCTGGGCCTTTCGTCTCCACGCCCTAACCCCAAGCTGCTTCAGATCTGCTTCCACGTCATCTATCCATCGCATTCGGGGTCTGCCTTTGGGTCGCCTGCCTTTTGGTTTTTGCCTGTATACGATTTTCGCCCCTCTGTTGTCTGACATTCTTTCAAAGTGACCTGCCCAACGTAGTCTGTTCTTTTTTATTTCGTTCACTATTGGTGGGTCTTCATACAATTGATATATCTTATGGTTAGTGCGTGTCCTCCATCCTGTTTCATCCTGTATGGCACCATAGATTTTCCTAAGAATTTTCTTTCCCAAGTGTTAAGTAAATTGTCAGTGTCCAGGTCTCACTTCCATACATTGCTGCTGGTCTTATTATGGTTTTGTATATTATTTTCTTGTTTTTCCTTGAAATCGTTTAGTGAGGAATGCAGTATTTTCCGTGACTACGCAGTCCCAGCTGTGACCTACATATTTTGTCACAACCAATGCAAGTATAACCATTGTCCGCAGGTGGTCGATTTAGATTTTCTTTTCGCCGTCTGCGTTTGTCCTCGGCAGCGGATTTTCTTTTGGTCTCAAATGTGTATCCCGCGGCCTTTGTGAGTGACCTCTAGCTGTCTTGTTCTGAGGCCGCATGCAACCAGGTGCTCTCTTTTATGTCAGCTAAGGAAAGTTGACGCCTAAGCTGGTCTTTGAAGCGTTTCCGTGGGGCGCTTCTGTTACGTCGACCACCTTTTAGCTCACCAAAAAAGACTGCCTTTGGCATACGTTCGTCTCCCATACTGGACACGTGCCCTGCCCAGCGTAACTGTCGGACCCTAAGAAGTTAGTCTATTATACAGTCTACGGTCTCATTTCAACTAGGATATTCGCGATTAGAATAAACATCAATAACTGAAGCCATTAAAAAAAAAGTAGGGCCTAATGGTGCATGATTAAATTTAGACTCTAGTGGGGCATTTTATTCGTCTATATACAGGGCATATTCTTTATCTTATAGGCCTATAATACAGACGTTAATTCAAAAAAGAAGATGATATAGGCCTACCCTACGCGTCATGCATTTAGTCATGCGTGTTAAACAACGAACTATATTCTGCCAAGTCACTGTTTTTCTCTAGTAAAAAAGAAAATGCAGATGAATTAAATAAGAGGGGCGGAGGAACATGTATTGCATTGTATGTGTTTCATGTCTGCAAGGCTTTATTATTTGTCGTAGCTCGTAGAATCGGCAGAATGTATTGTTTCAGGTCATAGTTACACAATACTTCAATAGAACGATAATAGCGGTACAACGAGAGAAATTCGACTGTTCTCACACGAGAATCGTGGTGAGAGACGTTATGTAGGCTATTGAAATGTTTATCTTCAAATAAGCTTTAGGAGTTGATCTTCGACTGTTCTCACACGAGAATCGTGGTCAGAGACGTAATGTTATCTTCAAATAGGCCTAAGCTTTAGGAGTTGATCTTGCTGAAAACCCCTCTCGAGCGCGAAAACAGTATGAATAAATTAAGTATCTCACACATTTTTTTTTTCAATTCACTTTACTTGATCAATGTAAATATACATTATCTTATCTTATATAATATATATTTATAGACGTTACTTCAAAAAAGAAGATGATTACGTCCTACGCGTCATGCATTCAGTCATGCATATTAACCAATGACTTATAGGCCTATACAATGCAATACATTTTCGTCCATTAAAAAAAAAAAGACCGCTATAATTTCGCCCCCCCCCCTTTTTTTTTCTGTACAGTTTGAGAAACGCTAACATAGATCTAGATTCCATAGAGCCATTTATAGAGATCTAGTCTATTTACACAACACAGGTCAATAACTCGTATCATGTAGGCGACTATATATTTTTTTTTCTTTTTATACATAGATTGTGGTTATTGAAAATAAGAGACACTTGTGGATTTTTTTTTAATTTTTAGGTGAAATTAATTTCAGCAGTTTCTCATTTTGACGTGACATTTAAATAGTTACATAAAATAGTCTCTTTTTTTTTTATTGCAAGTTATTAGTGGGGAGGAACAACAACACATATCAATATAAAAAAACAACAACAACACAGTGCTGTCGTTACTGTAATATTATTGTGCTGTATAAAGTTTACAAGAAGGTCAAGATTTAAAATGTCAACTTCCGGGTCATTGAGTCTGAGCACTAAATTGTACACAGTCACGTAATTGTGTTCAATGAACAACACATGAAACAAACGATAACTACAGCAGGATCGCTGTGTCAATATGTGCTATCAAGTAGACACATTTATGTGCTTTCGGTGACTAAGCACAATACTTGGTAGCTTTTCAGCTGTGACTGACTGTGATTTATTCGAGATATTATAATTACAGCAAAGATAATTATGCATAGAATAGTGCCAGTGATTGTGGGGTTTACACGTAATCGCCAGATAACTAAGTTAGCACTAAATAACACTCGTTGCCTGCAGTGTGCATTATCACATTCTACTTCTAGTTTGGCTTCATTTAAATTTTCGACATGTCCAACATCAAAAGATTTCATAGGTAAGTTTCCTGAACCTTTTATTAGATAGATCTACTAATCTACTCTCTAGTCTCTATATTCATAATTGTAGACAAGAAAGTCACTGTGACTATATAGATCTAGAATAGATCTATAGTATATAATTATAGTTCTATAGTATACTATATATAATTATATTATAAGTATAGAGAGTATAGTTTAGTAATAGACTTTAATAGAGTATCTAATAAACTTTAATAAAGTCTAGATTCTAGATGCTTCCTTAGCCTTAACTTAGTCACTTTAATTTAACTTCTGTCTAGACCAGGGGTCGGCAACCTTTTGAGTCGGAAGAGCCAAAAATTTCAATTTGCAAATTTTTTTAATTTTAAAGAGCCACAAACTTGTTTTTTTTTCTTGCCAACAATACGTAGTACTCACATTACTATTTTTTTAATGAAAAAAAAAAAGAATCTTTTCATAAGTCATAAGACAAAATATTTATTTATTCGTATATAGGATATATAGGCCTAAGTAGTGTTTTCACAGCAAAAGTAGATAATATATATATATGGCATTATTAGATAATTGTTTTGTTTATGTTGGTAGAAAATAAAGCAGTTAAACATTTATTAGCAACACTAACTTGTACTTCAATAACAAGCAATGGGAGCGATGGCTTTGGTTTTAAAAATTTTGTATACATTTGGCTCATAACTTGTTTTTTAGTTTCAAACACGACTCTAAATTTTCATTTGTTTGTTGACTTCTTACTTTTAATAATATTATGCAAGAGAACGCTTGCTCGGACGAATATGTAGATCCGAATATAGCACTCGAAATGCCAACATCTTCACATCAATGCTGCAAACTGGAAGATTATTCCTTGCGCCAAATCAACTCGCAGCATTTTTTTTTAAAGATGTCCACTTGTTGCGTTACGTTACGTACATGCATTTCTGGACTTTCAACTCTTCCAACTTGCTTTTCAACTCTTTAAATTTTCAACTCCACAAAGTTTTACTTTCAATCAATGGCATTTCTAGCAATCCAGTATCAATTTCAAATGGATCAATGTGGATTTCGTTACGATATGTGTTGATTTACTAGTAATGCTAGAATGATTTTGTTAGTTTGTAATTCTTTATAATTGTCATAGAAAACTGTCAACAAATTCATCTTTGAATTATTTATTTTTTGTAACTTTGCTGAAGTAATTCGTGTCAACAGTTGCACCGATATTATCGAGATATTTCTTTAGACATTTAATAAAAAAGTAAATTACTGCTCTTCTGCAATAATTTTTTTTTTTTCAAAAGAAGTCCAAACCTTCTACCCAAACATCGGCTGGGTTTCCATTTCCTTGTGGTTTAACATTCAGCTTATTTAATTTCGCTGTTATGTGAAGTTAACATTTTTGAAACCTTTTGCTGTTCTCTAATTAAGGGTGCTAAATATCTTTTTTATTTAGGAATGTATTTAATTCATTCAAGCACAAACCAAAATGTTTCAACACCTTACCTTTGGAAAGTCATCACACTTTATTGTGAAGGAGATCGTAATACGGAGTTTCCATTTCGCTTAAGAATTCTTTAAACTGAAGATGGTTAAGTGCTTTTGACAAGATGCTATTAACAATCTTGATTACCAAACTTATGACCTCAACTATTTTGGCCTGAATCGTTTGGTCAAAAAGCGCTTCTTGATGTATTATTCAGTGAAACGTAAGAATTTCGCAATTTATTTTGCTTCGAAGAATTGTAGCTGCTCCTTTATTTTTTCCTGTCTGGCTCAATCAGTTGTTATTTAAATGATTTTAATGTCTTCAAGGTATTTTTGCTCGGCATACGCTCTATCATCCCCTCTAGTTTGTCTCCAGAGCGGTAGCAATCCAAGTTCTTCTTTTGGAACTTGGGAAGACATACATGACAAAAGGGTCAACTTATCCTGTTTTTTATGTTGCCAATTCAACTATAGCAAGTGACAAGACAGAAGAATATTGAATATCTTCCACCTGCAAATATGTTACATTTAAAGACATTTTAGCTATTCTATGTTATATTGTTTTAGCTTTGATTTTCTTTCAAGTTTTTGTTTTCAAAATCATGAAAATGTTTTCCAGATGCACGTATAAAGCAATCTTTGACATACCATATGTAAATGGTTTACCTTTTTGTGCAATTTCTGGTGGAACGTACTGGTACCCAACGTTTGCCAGATCAGCATTACTTGTAGATTGCTTCTAACTTTGAGAAGATAATTCGCTTCTAACTCAATTACCTGAAACAATAAACTATACGTCACAGCCAAAAGCGAATTAAAGCGTACATAGAAGCATCAGACGACGGCGTCATTCAAGAGCTTCAGACGGACTGATTACAGTGACGACGCGTGTAATGGGGGAGGAGTGTGGTGAAAAGCGAGTACAAGTGGCTGAAGATAGAATCAGTGCCTAATCCTCATTAAACGATTCAGAACTTTTTGAAAAAAAAAAATTTCGATAAAATAAGTAATATTTGCGTATTGAACAAAAGAGCCGCAGCTTCACATCCAAAGAGCCGCATGTGGCTCGCGAGCCGCAGGTTGCCGACCCCGGGTCTAGACTGCAGAGTTCTAGGCAGAGCATTATTTGTCAAACATTTGCTGGTGGCGGCCCCCTTAAGCCCTAAACTAACAAAACTCCCTTGCCAGCTTGAAGCCTGGGAGAGTTCTGTAGACTCCCACAGTGGTTCCGGGTATAAGTATGTAAGGGAAACTTTTAAAAGAATATCTTCCAGTTAAGTAACACGTTTTATTGCTGACTTTCAACCTGTCACATAAAATCATCATATTAATGACGTATGAATTTTGACCATTCTGACACTAGTAAATTTTTGAATAGTCACTTTAGTGAAGACACTTTGAAATGTCCTCTTCATAAAGTTTTGAGTCCATATTGCTGCAGTATACATTTTAAAACGTCTTTATTAGATCGATCAACATCTCTTACTTAAAATATTTCAATTTTGGAAACATTTTAATGTCATTTTAATTGGTATAGAGCAGTGATGCCCAAAGTACGGCCCGCGGGCCGGACGTGAGTCCATCCGGCCCGCCGAAATGTCGGCACAAGGTGTAGAAAATCCCCCCTTTTTCCCCCAAAAAATTGTAAAAATGTATCTTTACTTACGTTAGGGGCTTAGGGCCCTCAATTTCTCTCCTGATGATAAGTTCCATGACATTTAACATTTGTGCGTTTATGAAAAAGGTATCTGAGTGTAGAATGTACGTTTTCTACCAGGAAAAGTGAACGGTTCTTTACTTTTTTGTGGAACATGATAATAAGCCAACATATTTGTTTTATAACGAAAGTGCGGCTATTTAAAAAAAACAACAACATATAAACGACATTATAAAACAAATATGACAAATATCTTGGTTAGAGTCGCGAATAAAAGATTGTTAAACTAAGCCTAGAAATTGGAGGATTGATGGGAATATTTTCCAAAAAGAGACAGGAAAATGACTCGGATGTAAAGCTAGCTACAATGTTGCTCATATTCTAAGCACAGAAATGAAGCATAATCTTGCTGATATTTTAAGTAGAGAAATGAAGCCATCTTCTGACGCGGGGAAAAAAAGATACATTTCAAATATCCCATTAATTAATGAAGCACAGGATCTACGTGTTTCAAGTTAATATCGATTTTTTAGGCCTACTTTTTGTTCATGTGGCCCGCAACACAAGTGTCGGAAATAAAAATGGCCCTCGGGTCGAATTAGGTTGGGCATCACTGGTATAGAGAGCTTAATCTACATACTTAGTAAGTATTTAAAAATTAGAACTTGTAAAAAAAAATGTTTCAACATTTAGTATTCGAACATGGATTGCTAACTTAATTAACACTTTTTTGTTTGTCCCTGAAAAAAAAAATAATAAATTGACCGCTCTTCTGTTTAAACGTAACACCCCACTTAAGAAGACAGTTTAAGGAAATGCTGATTTTGAGTCTAGAGAACTAGTTATTTTTAGTGTAAAATAGTGTTCTGAGTCATAATGAATTTTTTTTTAATCAAGATAATTCAGAAATTTTTCTTTTAAAGTATATTTTTTGTTGTGTTTTTGAATGTTCAAAATTATTTTTGAGGAAAAAAATGATAAAGATTATTGACATCAGATTTGATAAAAATGAAATGTGTGTTTTGGTCACTTTGTCTCTTATACAGATTTTTCCCCATTAACTAAAGGCTGAAACATTTTTCATAAGTTCTAATTTTTAAATACTTACTAAATTACTAAGATTAAGCTCTCAATCCCTGGATAATCTTTCTGTGCATACACTTAAATAGTATAATACATTTAAATTTAAGTTGGTCCAGATGTTGTTTTTTTAACTTGTTAAGTTAATTATACTGTCTACATTAAGTTATTTTAAACTATTAGTAATACAATCATAAAACATCCCCAGTGATTTAACCATTACATTTCAGCCTGATTTTTATTCTTTTTATATGGTTAGGTTTAGGGTTGAACCTTGATTCTATCTGCTACTTTATTTATTAAATCAAGTTTACATTTACTGAAAGTAGACTCAAAAATGTATATTATTAAATGCGACAAAAATATTTTAGGCTCCAAAAAGAATATACACCTCAAGAATGTAGTGATCATTCGTTCCTGCTGTGGTGGTGCCAAACCGAATCCACTGAATCTCTCTGAAGACAGTTGCCCGCAAGGTGTACAAGGAGATGACTGTACCACATTCAAGCTGTGGCTGGATAACTGCCAACGGTACTATTAATATTATTCATTTTGTGTTGCTTCTGCAGTGAGACATATCTATTTTCTTAAGTCTGCATTTATCGTTTATAATTTACCACCCCCCCCCCCCCCAAAAAAAAAAGGCATATACACTAAAATTTAATTCTGGATGACTCCTTAATCAATTTTAAAATGGGGATCATGAGATCGACTAAAACTGTATTCACACCTACAATGATCGATGGACATATTATGACATCAATTTTTTATTAAAAACTATAAGGCTTGTCTTGGAAACTGAAGATTAAGGAGGAACGCAATATTTCACATATCTAGGCAGTCCTAGCTGTTATTTACATAATTTGTTTATTTTTTATTATGGTAATTCAATTTTAATTCAATTTTAATCATACAAATATTTCATTTTTGTTTATTCTTATATTTCATCAGTTATGGTCTTGCAAACTGCAATGATCAGCTTCAAGGTATTCAGACGGGGCGAAAAACTTTGGCCGAGGTCCTGGCAGAGCAAGAGAAGATGATTGCACAGATTGCAGAGCAGTACAGAGCTTTTCATAGTCAAGAGGTGGGCCAGGATGGCACACCTTTACCTGATTCTATGTCTGACCGTGACAGTATTCAAGGCTGTCAGGAAAATGTTTCTGCATTTCCCCAGGTTGACACACCATGCCCTCAAGGTGTTCAGGGTAAGTTGGGCATGCTTCATAAACTAATGGTAGAATATTTGCCTTGTCAGAGAGTCCTGGTTTAAGTAACTTCCTAGTTATTGTACTGGCAGTCAAAGATTCTGAGATGCTACTAATTTTACTCTGTCGTGTGGGGGGACCTGACAATAATTAGAAAATACATTCAACATTGTCATTCAAGTGCACTGAAATCAATGGGGATTCAACTAGGCTGACTAATTGACAGTCATGTTACTTTCTGTGCTAAGTTGTCTGAGTTTACCCAACTTTAAAAAAGCATCTGGCCACAAATAGGCAGAGTAAGTTGGTTGTTCATTGTACTTGCCACGTAGGACCCTCAAAAAAAAAATTGAATACATCATTGAGTAAACTCAGCTTCACTCATTCATAGGATTTAATGTCATGAAGGCTAATTTGATTAGTTTCTTGATCTCAATGTGCATGTAAGATTGTAAAAAAAAATTTAATATTATGTTCTGTCTTACTTTGAAAATCTACATTATTGTGTGTGTGTTTTTTTTTTCATAGGTTCGGACTGTGCCAGATTTAAACTGTGGCTTGAAAACTGTCACAGGTTTGGATTCAGTAATTGCTCAGAGCAGTTCCAGGGCTACAAGGAAGGAAAGAAAACACTGGCACAGGTAGGTCAGTGGATGTATGTTACCTTTCCATTTTGTGAGCTACTCAGAAGAGATCAAGACGATTGTTTTCAGCTTTTTATAATAACCATGTGACTTCAGGTGTTACATTAGTTTTTATTCTGCTTATTTGATAAATGTTGATTTAACAAACTGTGAATTTTTAGCTCTAGTACCTGAAGATGAAAGATGTATTGGGTTAAAACAAAAATGATTAATTTAATTGTATTTTTGTTGTTGATATTTTCAGTTATAAATGTAATTTATTTTTTTTAAGGTAATGTCTTTTCTGTTGCTTTGTTGTTTTTTCATAGTGTCTTTATGATAAAATTTAAATTTGAAAACAAATAAAAATGTTGAAAAGCTTTTTATCTTGGAAAAAAAGAGAGGGGGGGGGATAACCTTAGCCACATAAAATAATTTTTCCCTGATAAATGCACAAGGATTTCTGAATGTATGATTTGTTCGAGATTTTTTGCTTTGTTCGCTGTTTACTTTCATTAACTAGAACTTGCTATCTTCTTCTATGAAAAAAAAAACAACCCAGTAATTTCAACACGTTGAACATTCTGACAGGATGAATTCTCAAATCCAAATTTAAAAAGTTCTGATTTATTTGTTTTTGTTTGTAATATTTTAGAACCTTTATACAAAAAAAAAACCCATTCAAAATTACTTTGTTTCCAATAGATTTTTGAGGAACAAGATAAAATGATCCGTGAGGCTGCAGCTGCTGTAGCCAGCAAAAATAAGAACAACACCAGGAGTTACTCCACCTTATCTGGGCCTGACAAGTCTAAGGGGGAGACTAGCACAGGTAAAGAACCAGAAACAGATCAGCTGACCCAGGGACAGAAACTGAAGAGAGCAGTCAAGGAATATGGCAGCACTGTCATAGTTTTTCATGTCTCAATATCATTGATGTCACTTGGGTTTTTCTACTTGCTTGTTTCTAGGTGAGATCATAGTTTATTCTATTAAGACATTCAGAAACAAAAAATTTGCTATAAATATGCTCTGTTTTGGATTTCATAGCATTTTATATTATTAGGCTTCCACCTTGAAGGTGGAAGGTATATGTCTATATGGATTTTATTTAACTTCTAGGTATGGGCATGTTCTGTTGAATTAATCTGACATTTTATAGTTCAGGGGAAATGATGTAATCTTCCCTTATCTTGTAATCTTATAAGAAAATATCTTATATTCGTTAACACAACCACTTGCTTATGGTACACACAAAAAAAACATAGCATTACAGCTTCATTAAGAAAATATTAAAGCTGGATTTTTAAATAAAATATTTTTTTGGCTTCTGTTTTCTAACTCGTCATGCCATATTAGATCTGCTTTAAAAAGTAATTTTTGTTGATGCTATTGTTCGGGCTTAAACACAAGTGTTTTTATCTGTGACATAGTATTAAACACAATAATGATTACATTTTAAGGAAATTCGGAGAACGCATACTTTGTTTTTTAGGGTAAAGTGCTTACTTTGTGACAGCCACTAACTATCACTGGGGGTGCGGTGACTGAGTGGATAAATGCTTCCTAACCTGGGCTCCTAGGTTTGGATCTCTGTGAAGACTGGGATTTTGAACTTCAGGATTTTTAGGGCACCCCTGAGTCCACCCAACTCTAATGGGTACCTGACTAATTGGGGAAAGTAAAGGCAGTTGGTCATTGTGCTGGCTACATGACACCATGCTTGTTAACCATTGGCCAAAGAAACAGATGACCTTAACATCATCTGCATGGTCTGAAGGGGAAACTTTAGTAACAATTGATACCTTATGTTTAAAATATATTCTAACAATTACAAGATAGTCTCTTGGTTCAGTCTTAATCTTTTTTTATAAATCATCTTTCACAAATTAGATGTGGGTGCTTGTGTAGTCACTGCATATGTTAAATAAATGGGTAATAATTCTAAAGACATTTAACTTTAGACTAAAAGCCTAAAAACATTTTTTTTTAAATGTAATTGACTTTTTTTTTTTGTATTTCAGTGGCATTGATGTTGTTGGGATTTTGAAAAGCATGGGAGTCGGAGGCACTTTGTTGGACAACAAACTAGCTGCTGGAACCGGAACCTTTGTCATAGCCTACGCTGTCCATAAAGTGTTTGCCCCAGTCCGTATCGCCACAACTTTGACTGCTACTCCATTCATCGTTCGCTACTTGCGCCGCATTGGTGTTCTAAAAGTGCCATCACAGAAAAAATCCTAGTTTTTTTTTTTTTTACAAATGTTATCTATCGCCTGTTAATTTTAAAAGTATTTATCTTTAAAATACTTTTGCAATGATCTGTTGAGTCCTGGCACTCGTGACAAAGAATCAAAGTATGTTTTAATATCATAAGTGATATTAGAAAGCCATTCTCACTGATAAAAACGGAAACAAAAAATATATAGTCTACAACAATTTGTTTTGAAAGAGGCTTCTGAATTTAAACCATTTTTTTTTTTTGCCTGTTATTTTAATTCTAATGTATTTAATATTCATATTAATGTACTGGTAATATTAATTGATAAGTGAAATAAAAAAAAATGTTGACAATGATTTTTTATTTCTTTCTTTCTTCTTGTCTTTGTCAGAAGAAGTTTAATACACTTTTTTTTTACAATGTACTTTCAGATTTTAAAGATTAAAGATATTTTCACCTTTTCAACACAATCATTAAAGATAGTATTCAGCTTTTGATTGAAATGGATTTTAGGAACAATGAAAGAAATCTCTGAACACTGAAGAGCTCCAAGTTGTTGCTTGATCATGTGACTTTACACAGCTCAGCAGTTTTATATCTTGATATTATTTGTACATTTTTTTTTTAAATAAAGACTCAAAAGCTTCATAAATGCAAGGTGTTTATGAGAGAAGATGTAAAAAAAACAACAGTATGGCTGTGTGTATAATGAAATAAAAGATGCAATTCTTACTTAAGTATAAATTGTGTATCACACAGAAAACACAATACTGGTACCAATACAATTAGTAAATATCCATTGCACCACTGTGCATTTCTTTTTTTTTTCCTTCATTATTTAGAAGCATCTTTTTTTCTATTTTAATCATCATCATCACTCCTTTGAGTTCCTCATGGAACATAGGGCCTCGACAAAAAACGCGCCACTCTCCACGGTCTCTTGCTAGCTTTTTTTATGGTTTCCCAGCTCTTCCCTGTCTTCTCTGCTTCTTCAAGTACACTGCGTCGCCATGTTCTTTTTGGTCTTCCTCTGCGTCTTGTTCCCTGGGGGTTCCACTCTAAGGCCTGCCTAGCTCTGTTGCTGGTATCTTTTCTAAGAGTGTGACCAATCCATCTCCACTTCCTCTCTAAGATCTGCACTTCTATATTTTTCTGTCCACTCATCTCCCACAGTTTGGTGTTTTCTACTTTTTAATCATATTCAGCTTTTATTAGTGGGAAGCATGGTCGAGAGGCTAAGTAGGCTTGAACTTGGCTACCTATGAAGTGGGCTCGCGGTTTGACACCCGACTCCAGCAGAGTTGTGTTTACTGAGCAGCTACAGGCAGCATGGAAAACCTTCTCCCATATACCCGCTCCCGCTGGTCGACAAATGAGATTGGACCATAGTGCTATGAGCATGCTATAAGCATAAAATTAGCGCTATATAAAAGATAATATAATTATTTACATTTCTTTTTCGATGATAAATTGTCTTGAAATGAAATGTATCCCGAACAACAATGACAGAACTAGTGGCTGAAGTTTTGTCTACCAATAGCTTTAAAAATCATTTTCTTCAAAGTAAACAGCCATTGTTTGTTTTACACGATTTGGGTGTTCCTTTAGATTTGAAGATAACCGCATCCCTTGCCCAAACCTCCAGCTGGACGATAGATGGCAGCAATCAGAGTTTTTAAAGGGGACCGCCGAACACTAGTCCAGAGCGCATACCACATGACTGGACAGACCTTTCTTGACATTTTTGCTTCAGTTGTTAAAGAGATAGAGAGATAACTGAAAATAGTGGAGAAATGTAGGCATGATGAGAAGGCTGACACACTCGCCAAGAGTGGGAGAACTAAATCACAAATAAACTCTGCACTCTATCCAGAAGAATTGAAGAAATTAATTGTAAATAAAATAAATGAGAAATGGACGAGTTCTCATCCAAATCATCATAAGAAAGATGACGCTTACTATAAGCTATCCCGACAAGACCAACGTCTAATCTTTCGACTCAGGACCGGACACAACAGAATGCGACAACACATGTACCGGAAGTTCAAAATCGGAACCAGTGAAATCTGCCTATGTGGAGTATCACCAGAAAATGCCGACCACGTCCTCCAAAACTGCTCTCTTTACCAAGAGGCCCGTATAAGACACTGGCCCCAAAACACCCCAATAGAAAGAAAACTATATGGAGAGCTCCCTGATTTGCAGTTCATCTCATGTATTGGTCTAGTCATCTGAACACTCCAACATAACAATGAGAACGAAGAAGAAGTAGGCATGATACACAAGGAGAATTTGAAAATATTACGAGTAAGGAAATAGTGTTAGAGAGGTCTTGTGGACAATGAACAATGTCACATATTTATTTTTAAAAATATATTTTGTGACTAAATTTTATTTTTGAAAAAAAAGGGGGGGGGGGGGGCTAAATAGACATGAGTCAAGACATTGACGGAGGAAGCAAGCTTTATTTCAATTTACTTGGCTGCCTGGGTGTGTGTTGAAATGTTTGTAAAACTCTTCAGGATGTTTCTCCAGATTTGAAGATGATTGCTTCCAACCCCAAACATTCTGCATGATGACAGGATGGTGAAGTGCTAAGGACTAGTCATGGTGGTCCTGAGTTCAAGCCCTGCCCTTAATCATCAACCGATATTAAATGGTATGTCTTTCAAAACTGCATTCTTTATCAAGACACTTAAAATTGTCTCACAAGTCCCCTTCAGAGGAAAAACTATTTGGAGAGATGCCTGATGTGGACACCACTGCGCAGTTCATCTCAGATATTGGCCTAGTCATCTGAACACTCCAATGAGAACGAAGATGATCATCTGCTGTCTTGCAGAAGCTTTCTTAAACATAGCAAGGAATTTTTCAAACTTGTAAAGCTAAACAAAAACTTTTTTTGGTAAGGGTAGCTTCACAACATGTAAAATAAAAGCATAATATTTATTAGCGGACCCAAAAGGGAAAAGACGCTATTAGTTTAGTGTGGTCTGTCTGTCCATCCCGTTTAGATCTCGTAAACTATAAAAGATATTGAAAATACATCATGATATTTTAGATCTTTTAAAGTTCTGATGCAACGGCTACTTTTTTCTTTTCTGAAAGCAAACAATTTAATTTTTAAAATCAACTATGCAAGCATTTTTTTTTTTCAGAAAAAAAACACACCATTTTTAGAACTATTCACTATTAATAGTAACAAACAAGGGAGGAATTCGTTTTTTCTTTACGGAAATGTTGCTGTTTTTTCTTGAGACTTTAATAAGAGGTTGACCCTTTACAAAACAATTAGATATCGGTAATCAGTATATGACATCAGTTAGGCCTGGTTCACATATAGCTTCACTTTCACTTATCTCTTGGTCTGCTGGACCGTTGGGGCACTATAGGCCTACAAGAACTGTCAACCTTCTTTCTCATTCTTCTCTGTCATTTGCTTTTGATAAAATTTCATTATGATTTTCATTCTGAAATATTGAAACCCGCCCGCGTGGACCACTTTGGGGGCCGATTTCGAGTTAGTGTTTCCACACAAACTGTCTTTGTAACCTTGTTTTTAATGAGTACTCCTGCAGAACTATTTCTGCATTGGCACCTTATTATAGTAGTAATTTAATTTATAGAGCGCTGTTAACAAACAAATTGTAGGCTCA
Organism: Biomphalaria glabrata; assembly: GCF_947242115.1. NCBI lineage: Eukaryota > Metazoa > Mollusca > Gastropoda > Planorbidae > Biomphalaria > Biomphalaria glabrata. The sequence goes on along the minus strand of NC_074717.1, from coordinate 2,708,975 downwards.
AATAGGTCTTAATGTTTTTCTTGAATGTAGTGTAGCATGTTGTCTGTCTGAGATCAATGGGGACCTTTGGTACGTACATTCAGTGGCGTCACAAGGGGGTGCAACTCAACGAGACATAGATCATTATTTACACGAGGACATGACAAACACGCAGGGCATCTGCCTTGAACACAGCATCTTCATCTCGGCTCTAGGTTTAGGCGGAAATCGTTCTCTTTCTAATGTCAACATCCTTCCTTGTCTAGTTTCTGGCAGTGCGCACCTTCTGCACTATCTTGAATGGCGATGTGCATGGCGGGGTTATAACAATATTGAAGGTTCAATGCGCTATGATCAAATAGGTCTTAATGTTCTTCTTGAATGTAGTGTAGCATGTTGTCTGTCTGAAATCAATGGGGACCTTTGGTACATACATATAAGCTACAGAATTTGTATAAGTCAAGGGTATACTATAGCTGTTAGGCAGGGGTGGACTGGGTATCAAAATTGGCCCGGGCATTACCATATAAACCGGCCCACAAATAGCATGTCATATATTTTCGGTGGGGGAAGGGGGGGGATTTTTACCCCGCAATTTATATATATATATATATATATTAGTGTGTGTGTATGTGTAATTAATCTTCATTACATTATGATCTTTCATTCTTTCAAAGTTTTTTCTAACCTAGAATACTCTCTTCCTATAATTAGTGAAAAGACAGTACACACCGCCAAAGGGCAGCTAGGGAGTCCGGGTGAGCGCTGTGAGCTCTCCCCCCCCCCCCCAGTGGGGTCCGGGCAAAGCCCCGGAACCAAGCATTATTTCCGTTATTTTAAGCTTTAAAAATGCATATTCTGAGGTATTTACAGTGCAATTAGCCTGCTATTCTTCGTTAAAAAAAAATCAAAAACCAAATCTGCTATTCAATGGAGTCCAGCGACTGGTTGAAAATGGTAACTATAGTTTTGCTATAGCTTTTGTATTGGAAAGGGAAACCACAAAACCCCTTTTGGCTACGCCCATGAAATTTGGTGACTGTAGTTTGCTTACGTTGGCTGCACTGGGGATGTAAGTAAAGATTCCCTTTCAGACAATGAGGTCTGAGGCAATTGATGGTTTGAAGACCCTTTCCTCCCGGCTACGCCCATGTGTTATATTATAGGTGTAAGCCTAATTCTCTATAAAATATATAAAGTTTGATAAGGCAGGGAAAACTGGATGTATGCATTCGTAGGATTACATAATGTATTTTATTTATACATGTAAGTAGTCTGAAAACTATAAACAATACAATAGCAGCCTTAATGAATTTGAAGCTTTTTGGAATTACTTATAGATTACAGACGTTTCTTCAAAAAATAAGATTGTTATGTCTTACGCATTTCATGTGTCAATCTAGTCATGCATGTTGATCTGTGACTTAAAATATGCTAAATCATTAGTTTTCCTGGCTGACTCAGGCAGCCCATTCCATTAAAAGATAAGAGAAAGCAGAACGGTTAGAGAGGCACTTACTTAATGTGAAAAGCTCTTGCTTCCTCCTAGTACATTCTCAAAAACGCGATTTGTATATGAATATACCATGACCCATTATTTAAAATATAAATCTCCTTTCATTAAATATCGGATGTGACAGCGCTATATAAATTATTGTAATCATTTCAATAATTTTCATCATTAATGACTTCATACTAAGCATAAGTTTGCCATTAATTATAATAGTATAAAAATTGTTTTAGATCTAGTTTTATTTTTTAATTAAATAATTTTTTTTTGTAAGCCTTAAGTGTAGTATTTTTAGATCTATGTTATTAAAAATAAACAAAAAGAAACTTACCTTTTCTTTTCAAATCGCAGAAAGTAGAGCTTTAAACCCGTATTGATCTGTGAATAAGTTGGGTGGTTTGCAATTTCGCGGCTGTGTGTATGTGTTAAAGTTAATTTCTATTAAGTATTGTTAAAGAGCTAATTGTCGCGCCTATCTTCAATGTTTTCTAACTTAACCTGTCATCCCTCTTTTTGGTTAAATTTCATTGGAACCATTAAAAGACGGGGGAGGGAAGGAGCAAAAAATCATGGAAGTGCCATCAAAGGCCCATGACGACCAGCAAAATGATTAGGCCAAACACAACCTCGAAGACATCAAAGCAGTCCATGCCGCTCGTGCATAGCAGAAAGTACAGCCTAACGTTTTGCATTTGATAATACGTACTGTGTATAGTGTATTTTTTTTTTATTCTAGTTGAATTTCGAAGAAAATTAATTGTAATAATAATTTATAAAAAAAACAACATGAAAAAGTGTTCGGGCCTTTGTGTCTTGCTGCTGTCACTTTTTTTTTTTAAGTTGTCTGCATTGAAATTTTTTTTTTCTTTGGACGCGACCAGACCGGCCCATTTGGTACCGGCCCACCGGGCATTTGCCCGTTTGTCCATATAGCCAGTCCGCCCCTGCTGTTAGGTCTACATTTTAAAATCTTTTCAATATAATGAATCACGCTTTACCTCTCTCGTATTGGTTTCCAAACATTTAATTAATTCTTGAATTTAAAAAAAAAATCTTACATAAGCTAAAAGTAAAGATTCGTTTTCTGATAGGACGCTGTATATACATTAAATCGAGCATTTTCGCCAATCCTTCTTTATAGGCCAACTATATATAATTATATATCATTACCCAGTGGAATTCTGTTTATTAAGTCGAAAGCTGGTTTATGTTTTAAAAAAAAAAAGGTGCCTTCGTCTTCACTAGCAGCTGTTAAAATAATTTTGTCACAAATAGTGTACCACCATTTTCCTAACATTGCAATCAACGTTATATGAATCATGAATAACGCATTTCCCGTCATCTCGCTTAGAAACTATAATATAAGCCCCTGAGGATCTGTGCGGATCGTTTTGGGAACCACTTAAACTCTTAGATCTAGTCTATTTTTTTTTTCGGAAATATCCGCAGTGTTTTTAATAGTCTGATCAAAGGATATAATAATCGATCATGATATCAGGCCTGGATTATGTACCGCTGCCGCATCTTCCTGTAATTTGAGCTACATCTAGGCTGAAATAATAGATTCTAGACTCTAGATTAGTTTTAGATCATCTAGTTCTAGAAGTCTAGACTCTAGTCTAATGCTCAAGATCTATTACCAATCAATTTAGATCTGGACTCTGACTGTAAGTGTTTAGATCGGTTTTAGATCTAGTCAGGATAAGAAATTAAGAAGGCTTACTGGGCTTAACTTAACTGTATTGTAGTCAGTAGTGTTATAAGTGTAGCCTGTAGGGACTGTACTCTGACGACTCTGTAGTCACTGAGTCAGTGTAGAGTACTGACTCATGACTGTTACTGTACTGTCACTGTGTAGTCTGTAGAGTAAGAGTATCATCCTTCAACTAAGGCGTCTAAGGCTAAGGCTTATAAAATTAAAAATAAAAATAGAGATCTAGACTAATCTAGAGACAGAGACTAATACTTAGAGTTCTGATACTGATATAAATATATATTAGATTATACTTAGTTATACTATACTATACTATAGATTTCTAATATATATAATTATATATATTATGATATAAAGTAAAAGTATAAGACTGTCTCATTATGATTATCATGTCTATAGTCCCGCTATAGACTAAAATAGAGTCTCAGTCAGAGATCTTCTTTCTTAAATTAAAATTAAACTTGTGACGTCCTAGTGTTACTTATCATAATTGATATATAATCATAATCAAAGTCACTTAAGATTTAACTTTGTAAATTATTCTTAGTCTTAACTACGGTACTTAGATCTAGATTTAAATTTAATATAGACTAGATCATATGATGTATAGATACTGAATTATTTATCATAAATGTTTATTACTTTATTTTATTATATTTGATCTAGATCTATATAAATAAGATAATATTGATTCAATATTGAATTCTATAGATCATAATATAATGTAAAAATGTAAGTCTCTAGTCTAGATGTCTAGCCAGCCTAGGCTCGTGTAGATCACAGATGATCTAGATCTTATCTATATAGATCTAGATCCAAATTATCTTTAGACTTTAGACCTTAAACATGATCTGCTACTGAATCATGTAATCTAATTAGACATTCCTATAAAATTAAACACTAGGCCTATATTATCTATGTCTATGTTATTATAAGTACACAGGTGACAAGGACATGTTGCTAAGGCTAATGTTCAAGTATTATAAAGGGCAGTTATTTAGTGTAACAAATATTTGTCTCTCTTTATAATAGAATCTTGGATCCTTTTTTTTTTCCAGTGAAAAAAAATGGCAGCGTTAGAGTTTTCAGGCACTCTGGAACCCTCAGATCCCATTGAGAATGCAGTTTTAATTATTGGACAACTGAAGCATTTGTCTAAACTTCGATTTGAGGACATTCAATGCAAGTTTGGTTCTCGTGTTGATGCTGAGGTGAGTAGTCCAGATCTAAAGAGAGACCTACTGATAGCTGTGGGAAGCGTGGTTGAGAGGCTAAGTGCGCTTCAACTTGGCTTGGCTCGGCTACCTAGAAGGGGGCTCGAGGTTCGACACCTGACTCGGGCAGAGTTGTGTTTACTGAGCGCCTAAAGGCAGCACGGAAAACCAACTCCTAGATATCCCCTCCCCCCACTGGTCCACAACAGAGATTGGACCAAAGCGCTCTGAGCATGCTATAAGCATGAAAGTAGCGCTATATAAAAGCTATAAATATATAGCTGAGAACCATGTTAAGTACTATGTGATCTATGAGCTGTTCTCAATAAAGTGCTGTCAAAGAGTTTAACCAGTATTATTCGAAATGTATCTATTCATAGAAAATAAGTAGACTAATATGACTTGACTTTTCAGTTATAGGCGTTCCTTTAGAAAAGATAATCATTACATCCAAGCCTAAACCTCCTGCAGGATAACACGGGATGACTGGGCCCAGTTCAAACTCTGGATCATTGTGCCAACAGTCCTATGTGCATACTGCACAGTCAGCAGCCATGCTAGATCTAGACTCAAAAAAATCTATTACATAGTTTTAAAGAATTACTAAGGATTGTTTTTTTTTTTTGTAAAAAAAAACTACATTTTGCCAAAACCTTACTAATGTTTACATTCATATATTAAAGCCTTTACATCAAAATTGTTATTTGATTTGCATAAAATAAGTTTATTATCAATCCTTTTGTCATTTGTTGAAGTTTCTGGCTTTGAATAACTAACAGAAAGGAAGCAAAGACAGTTATCTCAGAAAAACTGTTTAATAAATCAATCTGGCTTGTTACATTGAACTTACAGAATGCTTCAGACAGTTTTCACTATTGTTTCTGAATTTTAACCCTACCTGCCATCAACCCTTGCAATGCTTGGACGTAATAATCTTTTTTAAAGGAATGTCCAAAACTTATACAAGGAAACTTATGACAACATTTTAAAGTACATAGAAAATGATATCATACTCATCTTCACAAAGATTGGAGGAGCTTCATACATAGCCCCAAAAGAGAACTAGGACATAGCCCCAAAAGAGAACTAGGACATAGCCCCAAAGGTGAACAAGGACATAGTCCCAAAAGAGAACTAGGATATAGCCCCAAAAGAGAACTAGGACATAGCCCCAAAGGAGAACAAGGACATAGTCCCAAAAGAGAACTAGGACATAGCCCCAAAGGGAACTAGGACATATCCCCAAAAGATAACTTTATTACTGCAGAACTAATTAGATATGAGGGAAAAGACATTCATGGACTTTGTGAAAAAAATCAACTTGAAGTAGTAATTTTATGAACTTGATTGAAAACTGTTATTAAACTTCAATGCATGCATTAAAAGCTGTAGGATGTTTTTTGTAATTATCTAACCTTTTAACTAGAAAATTAATTAGAAAAGTTACTTGTCCAGCTGGTGAATAACTGTTCTATCCACTGTATATACATGTTTGTTTAAAAAAATAATATGCTGTTCAGGCACTCATGATATTTTTGTTTCAATTTAAATGTAAGCAAAATATTTTTCTTTATTAATTGACAGAATCAACAACTAATTCTGTTCACTGTGTTTATGTTTCAGACTTTCAGTGCATGTGTCAGCAGCCTCCACCCATCCCCCACTGACCAATGCTCACTGTGGTTGAACAGCGCAACAATAGCGGCCTTGCCCCTGAAATGTAGCCGCCACAATACCCCGTCTCGTTGTCATTCACTAACCAAACTTGTGAAAAGTGGCCTCGCTGGAGGTCAGGAATATATTGTTGTAAGTTACAACAAAAGAAATAATCAATTGTTAATGAGAATCTAAATGTATTCTTATAAACTTTGATTTTAAAAGGGAGGCACATTGGCTGAGTGGTAAAGCACTTTGCTACTGAGCCAGGGGTCCCAGGTTCATATTCTATGGAAGTCTGGGATTTTTAATTTCAGGATCTTTAGGCGCTTTTGAGTTCACCCAGCTCTAATGGGTACCTGACATTAGTTGGGGAAAGTAAAGGCGGTTGGTCATTGTACTGGCCAAATGATACCCTTGTTAACCATGAGCCATAGAAACAGATGACCTTTACATCATCTGCCCTATAGATCGCAAGGTCTGAAAGAAATCTTTGATTCTAAGAAAAGGAGCATCAATGAGTGAAAATTTTATTTTTTTTGCATAGTGGTTGACATTCATTTAAATAATTGGAGACTTACCTTTTAATACCAATAAATGAAAGAAACATCCCTTTTGAAAATTTGAAGTCTGTGTAGGTTTTTACATAAAATTTACTTTTTTGGTCTAATTCCTTATCAGGGTATCATGTGATAATAGCGTTGACTTATCGCCTTTAATAGCTTCTACACATGTTAATCATGAAAGCTTGGTTACCTCTGGGACATGTTAAAATTCTATCATCATTTAACAACAAGCACCAGTATTGTTAAATAAAATTTCACTTGCCCAATAAAAATGTTTCTTTTTCGTTACTCTGTTATTTAGATTGTGTGTGAACGAGAAAATGCGTTTGCTTCAGGATTGGCTGTGGCTAGAGCTCTTCCGTTATACTCAGCCAAATCAGGATCCCATAACAACACTGCCAGGAAGGTTTGCTGCATAAATGTTAACATTTTTAGTGTAGCTACACTTTTTAATTAGGACAATATGAGAAAATTACTTAAAAACAAAAGTTGGAGCTTGTTAACTCTTTCTCTCCTAATTGACGATACCATAGTTGATTTGACCTCATTAAATTAAATTAATGTTTAATTTGATAAACTTGACTTTGAGCATGCATTTCCCTTTAATTCTACACTGAAAACAACATTTTCTGATAACAAACAACAAGACTATTGAACCTTAACCATAACAGGGTAGTGAAATAGTTATGAGCAAAATGAAGAGTTTCTTCGAATCATGGAAAAATAAAAAAATAACGGAGAGAAAGAGTTAACATATTATTTTAGCTTCACAGATTTTCTATGCTCAGGTTTTTTTTTTTTTTTTTAAAGAAATTGTATGTGTATGTATGAGCAAGAATCAAATATCAGCATGCGTCTGTAGGTCTTGTTGGACACTTGAAACTTCTTGTTTTCTTTCAACTCCTTGCCAGGTAACAGTTGAGTTCATTGTCATGGAGGGCGACCAGATAGTGACGCTGTCTAAAGAAGAGTTGGATTGTGTCAGGTCTGTTGCTGATGGTGTCAGACTGGCTGCTAAAATTGTGGATATGCCATGTAGTGAGATGAATGTTGATCATTTTCTACAGGTGGGATAGACTTGCGTTTGCTGTGTCGTTTGTTTTCTTTCACAATTTGCTTTACAAAACTAATTTTCTGAAAAATCGCTGTTTATTTAGAAAGAAAATTTTAATCACTTTTATAGAACTTGTTTTGTTTTTCAACCAGGGCATATTTTCTTTTCCTTTAGGAAATTATTGAAGTCGGCAGACAACTGGGAATAACTCCAAAGATAATTTCAGGGGAGGAACTTGCTCACAAAGGATTTGGAGGTCTGAATAAATCATTTAGTGTTTTATAAATTATTCATGTCTCTAATTCATAAACATATCTGTCTGATTCATATTCATGTCTATCTGATTCATATTCATGTCTATCTGATTCATATTCATGCCTGTCTATCTGGTTCATATTCATGTTTATTTGATTCATATTCACATCTGTCTGATTCATATTCCTGTCTGTCTGATTCATAAACATGTCTCTCTGATTCATAAACATGTCTGACTCAGTTTGAGTGCTAATACTATTTTATTTAAATGCTACATTTCTCCTGATAGTTCTAGGTTTCATCAGAATCATAAACTTTTACCTTGGTTGAACATTTTTTATTTTAAAGCACATAAAATGAATTTTTGTTTTAATTATTTTTTTTTAAGAATATTTTTTAAAGACTTAAGACATATATATTATCTAGGATTTTATTTCTTTACTTGTATATTTGTGAATGTTATGATTATCTTTGCTTAAAGAACTTTGATAGATTGCTCATTTTTGTAATGTATTTTCTTTGTCTTGGAAGGCATCTATGGTGTTGGTAAAGCTGCAGTGGTTCCCCCTGCATTGGCCGTGCTGAGTCATGTTGTTCCCAACTCCACCGAAACAATTGCTTGGGTTGGTAAAGGAATAGTTTATGATACTGGTGGCCTGTGTATAAAGACCAAGGTCAGTTGAGTTTTTAAAAAATATACATTTGCAGTTTTAAATAAAGTTTCTAGGTATGTCAATGGTAGTTGAGTTGCAGTGGTAGATGACATTTACTTATAGAGTTGCCAGTGGGGGGTGAAATTTACTTTATATAGTTGCCAATGGTAGATGACATTTATTTATAGCGTTGCCAATGATGACATTTGCTTAATAGAGTTGCCAATAGTAGATGACATTTACTTATATAGTTGCCAATGGTAGATGACATTTATTTATAGAGTTGCCAATGATGACATTTGCTTAATAGAGTTGCCAATGGTAAATGACGAGTTGCCAATAGTAGATGACATTTACTTTATAAAGTTGCCAATGGTAGATGATATTTATTTATAGAGTTGCCAATGATGACATTTGCTTAATAGAGTTGCCAATGGTAAATGACGAGTTGCCAATAGTAGATGACATTTACTTATATAGTTGCCAATGGTAGATGACATTTATTTATAGCGTTGCCAATGATGACATTTGCTTAATAGAGTTGCCAATGGTAGATGACATTTACTTGTAGAGTTGACATTCACCTATAAAGGTGCTGATTGTAGCTAACACTCACTTGCTTCTGCCCTTAATAGTTGTATTTCCTTCCTGAAGATAACAGTGATCTAGAAAAGTTCAAAGGTTAGCTTGTTTAAATAACATGGTGTAACAACATATGCCGTAGGAAGTAGAGCTAAACTCAAACAAAAATATTATCAATAATTAAAAAGTGGCAGTTGGAAAGTGAACATTGTTTTCAGCATGCTTTTAAATTGTTGAGACATTACAGAGATTCTAATGGCTTGCAGAAAGTTTTGTGTGTGTGTGTTTATTTTATGCTAAGTATCAGTCAAGATTAAAGCTTGTTAACATTAAACTCAAGAAACAAATAATATTTCTGTGCTTATTTCAGACTGGTATGTGTGGAATGAAACGAGATTGTGGGGGAGCAGCCGCAATATTAGGAGCTTTCAAGGCTGCTGTCAAATTGGTAAAATAAATATATAATTATACGATTGTTTCCTTTTTTTTTTTAAATAGTCAAGATTTTTTAAAATCATGTCGATAGATTTTAAAGTAATAATTTTTTGTGACTTTCAAAATGTGTCATTCATATATGACTTATTCTTGTCCTGCAGGGCTTCAGTGAGACTCTACATGCTGTGTTTTGTTTAGCTGACAATGCTGTGGGCCCTCTGGCTCAACGACCAGATGATATTGTTTATATGTACTCTGGGCGTACGGTTGAAATCAACAATACTGATGCTGAAGGCAGGCTTGTTCTTGCTGATGGGGTGAGCACTTATTGCAACTCATTTCATTCCTGAAAGGCAGAGGAAGCGAACCTTTACACTAGTTCTCACACTTCCACCTTGTACCTCCTGACACACTCACACTCTATTGCAAATACACCCATGACACATTAACATCTCCATTGTAGTGCCATTCTACAGATCACAAAAATAAATATATGAGAGAAGTCTTCTGTTCTTTTGGCAATGGAATCATTGAACAAAATTGTAACTTTTGTACATTTCATGTTTAAGAGAAACTGTGGTAGGAATGTTTATATTTTTGTGCGTGTGTGTAATCATACAAATTGTTTGCTCTAATAATGTATGTAATTCACATTGGAAACCAGATTTCCTCACTGATAATAATTGTTATTAACAACCACCACCACTTCCTTACTCCCATAGTGTTACCTTTGACATCTCCACACTCTTTATTATACTAACACTCTAGTCACCTCCACACACCTTATTAATATCACACTCCAATCACTTCCTAAAATAGCCACACTCTAATCACCTCCACACTTCCTAAAATAGCCACACTCTAATCACCTCCACACTTCCTAAAATAGCCACACTCTAATCACCTCCACACTTCCTAAAATAGCCACACTCTAATCACCTCCACACTTCCTAAAATAGCCACACTCTAATCACCTCCACACTTCCTGAAATAGCCACACTCTAATCACCTCCACACTTCCTAAAATAGCCACACTCTAATCACCTCCACACTTCCTAAAATAGCCACACTCTAATCACCTCCATGCGCTGTTGTTCAAACTTAATCAGATCAGAAACTTAACCAAACTATGTATCGCTATTAATGTGAATTTATTCACGTTCTTTTGCTTCACAGGTAGCCTATGCTGTAAAAGATTTACGAAGTGACATTATTGTAGATATGGCTACACTCACAGGAGCTCAGGGTATCGCCACAGGTCGGCTCTTTTTTGTTTTGCGTTTTTGCTTTCTTGTTGTATTTTTTTTTTTTTTTTTTAGAGATTCTCTTAAGCTTGTCTGAATTTCTGATTTGTTTGTCTGTCAGGCAAGTACCATGCAAGTATTTTAACCAACAATGACAAACTGGAGGAACTCTGTGTCAAAGTTGGCCGCTCCAGCGGAGACCTGGTCCATCCTGTTCCATTTACACCTGAGCTACATTTACCAGAGTTTTCTAGTGCGATAGCTGACATGAAGAATTCTGTGGCTGTAAGTTATAAAGCCATTCTCATTTATTTGTGACATAATCACTCGTCAAATAAGATAGTGCTTCACGCTGTAATTGAAATGCAATTTGTATTTTTTACAAGCAAAATATACAAAATCATTTTTAAAAAACAAAGCTTATCTAAATGGAAGAACACTGCACTTACAACTACATCTCTCAATAATGTAGATGCTATTTTCTTTATCCAATATCCAACAAAATAATTAATTGCTAATAATAAATTGTTTAATTTGTTAATTGATTCATCTTTTGTCAGGTACAATAAAAAAAAAAATTTTAAATTTCAACTTGATCCGAGAATGGATGTGGGAAAAATAATCTGAACAATTATTTAAGGGCACCAAACCATACATATTTAGCCGTATCTATGAATACTGAAGGATTAATTTCTCAAACAAAATAATTAATTACCAGTTGATAATTGACTCATTGGTTAAATTTTTTTTATTGATTCATATCTTGTCTATGCCAATGAATATTTTTGCAAATTTTTCAACTTGATTAAAGATGGGTGTGGGAGAAATAACGTGTACAAACTTTTTACCTGACAGACAGGGTGAGCTGTTATAAGCTTTGTAAAAATATGATTGGTTAAGCTAGCTGCTTTAAAAAAAAAGTCAAGGTAATTAGGAATTTTTACTTAGGATTGTAGTTCTCTAAATAAAGGAGATGCACTATGCTGCACATGTAACACTCCACTTGTTCGACAAGTTCAATGTATATCGAACGTCTATCAGCCCATTTTCCAAACATAATAATTAACTATTTTAAATTGTACTTCTCAATAACATGTACAAGAAACACAAGAATCCCAACAAAGTTCATATTAATTATACCAACAACATCTACATTCTTCTCTTCTTCTCGTATGCTTGTACAAAACACCCTATATCCAGCCGCTATCAAATAGTTAACAACACAAGTGTATCTAGCTCAATACATATCATTTCTTCTACATACTGTTGTCTTAACCTCTTTGATTCTTACTGCAACAACATGCCCCTGCCTATGACTAACTCACCACACTCCTAATACCATAGATTTACACCCAATGCCTATTTACTTCTTAGTATCATCAGGCCTATATAATTGATTTTAGTCTTAACATTGCACAACATCTACTTTGTACTACTTATACTCTTTTAAATTTCCAATATATCCTTTACAAAACTTCTATAATGTAGTAGCCATAACATAAATGCATATACAACAATGACATCAAATTCATTACAAATATATTGGTTCAGTGTAGATTAGAACAATAATTAGTATCCATCCTTACCACTCTTCCTAATCATATCTTTATAATTCTAACATTATTTACATGCCATCCTTTCCGCTTCCCTCCCTTGCAGTGATCTCCCATTGTGATCCCACTACAGAATGGTCTAGCTGTACTGTTTTTTAGCCTGCTATGATGTCCCATTGTGATCCCACTACAGAATGGTCTAGCTGTACTGTTTTCAATTCTAGCCTGCTATGATGTCCCATTGTGATCCCACTACAGAATGGTCTATCTGTATAGTTTTCTAGCCTGCTACTATCCCTCTCTTTTCTCATATACATCTCTGCATTATTGTACTTGACTTCCCTAGCTCTGATTGACTGTTGACACTGTCTCCTAGTGTGTTCTCTTCTCCCACAATTAAAGCATAAGATGTATGGAATTGTACGTCTGTATAAGGGTTTATATCGCGTTCCCCATACCACTGATTGCCTTACTTTATTTTGACCCATTCCAATTGCATTTCTTTCTACCTTATCTATTGATTCTTTCTTACCATGATCTCTGCTACCCATGTCATCTGATTGCTGGGATCTTATGTCTTCTACATCCCCATTTCTACATTGAGTACACTTTATCTCATAATATTTCTTCCAATTCTCTATCTCCATTTTTACCCCATGAATGTTCCCAATAATTAAATCTATCTCACCCTGATCTACAACACAAGCTTCCACTGTCCCCGTAAAATATGGTGTGTCAATGCTAACTCTAGCAATCAGTAATTGTACAATCTTTTCATTAAACATAACACACTTTCTAGTTTTGCCTGTATATTCATAGTCTTCCACTAATTTCTTATTCACTCCAATAATAGTGCTCACTGTGACCCTAATGGTCTTGGGTGTCCTCTGGTTCTATTTCACAATTAACAAATTGTTAGCGATAGAAAGCCTCTGTTTTCCCAAAAGTTCAAAGCAGTTGCTCTTTCACATCATTATAATTACCCTGGTTCATACATATTTTTGAAGGTACCTCGGCTGTAAATGACGGCAAGAGTATCCATTTGTCTTCAGGGTATTCCAGTTCTCTCATTTCGACTTTGAACTTTTTCAGAAAAATGTCATTGTCTATTTTGTCTTCGTTGAATATCACACCTTTATATTTTGTTTGTTTCCTGTAGTGTCACTCTTTCTTTTATCACTCACTTTTTCTTGGTCTGTTTTCAACTTTTTCTCCGCTGTCTCTTTTTTTCAACGCCAATCTCTCTTTCAATGGCAATTAATTCATTTTTTCATTTTTCTTTTCCCTTTCAATTGCAATCTTTTCGTTTTCTCTTTTTTCTTCCATGCCTAATCTCTCCTCTTCATTTTCTCTTTCCATTGCTAATCTCTCCCTCTCTATGGCTAATCTCTCTCTCTCCATCAACCTTTCTTGAATGTATTTCCTTAGTTCCGATCCTTCCAGATCCAACAACCTCCCCTCTTCCTTCAATGCTGCTACCTCAACCTTGTCCACCATAGTCTATTATAAATAGTCGAATAGTATCCTGTCGCTAGATCTAGACTTTAATATCTCTACTGTCTGTTGAAATATCAACTATGTACAGAGGAATACGTGGGTTTTACCTTTACATTGGGTGCCACTTGTTACAAGCAGAGGAGACTAGGAATAATACACCAACAAACTCCTATATATAGTAGATCATGGAGACTTTAATCTTGATTAACAATTAATAATATATCAATACTAAATTGATTTACATGACTCCATTCTTTGATTCCTTATCTATCTTTTCCCTTTCATCACGCATTCGCACCATTCCACACTCGCACCATTCCACATTCGCACCATTCTACATTCGCACCATTCCACACTCGCACCATTCCACATTCGCACCATTCCACACTCGCACCATTCCACACTCCAGTGATGGGAATTTTCCGACAATTGTCGGAATTCCGATAATTTCTTCTGGTCCGATTTTCTAGCAAAAAAATCCGAAGTTTTCCAGACATTTTTTTTTTTTAAATCCGATTTTTTTTTTTTCAATTTTTTTTTATGAAAAAAAAATCCGATTTTTATTATTTTTCCATTTTCGGAAGAATGCGAAATAAGATTTTTGATTTGTTTTGAACATGCGCACATCCGGTCGTTTGACACAATTAAAGTTCTATTTTTTTTAAAAAAATCTTGTGTTACCGTATTGTCTTATAAGTCTAGATCTCGGTCCAGATTAGAGTGGTTTGAATCAGTCTAGATAGATATCTAGATTCTTTAATTTGAATACTTTTGATCTAGATCTAGACTTCAATGGCTGCTTGCCAGCTTTTGAAAAGTATTCGACTTAAACTTAACTTATACTTAAGAGTATCAATCATGAATGATGCCCGGTCGCTATGTTAAGACGTACGAGTCGTATGTAGCGCCAATCGCCGCTATTACTACAATTCAAGATCTATTATTTTTTCACTGTTGTTACGATGACCCCTAGATTTTTCTGATTTGAACCCTGCCTGCCGACTTCCTTGAGTTCAAATGGGATTAGATTTAGACATCTAGATCTATAATAATAATAATAAGATCTAGATCTACTCATCTAATAGTTAATAGAGTGATACTGTGATAGACCTACCGTGTACCGACCATCTGGATTTATATATAGAATATACTTTTTTTTTATATAGTAGTAAGTAGGCCTTCTTAAACTTCTTTACATGACTATAGTGAGTTACTGAGTATAAGCCTGACAGAATGTAGATATCTAATAATAATATATTTGATCTAGAATCTAGAAAAGTTATTAGATATAAGTAGTAGTAGCTCTAGATTATAGATCTATCTATAGTGAGGGATATGTATATATTTTAATATAAAACTTATCATTACTAATTTTAAAAGCATGTTTTTCAAACACATTTAATCCTTATAGTTGTTTGAGAAAGAAGTTGTTACAATATCTGTAAAGCAGTTATCTATTATAGAATGCTCAGACTGCAAAAAACTTTCTCCTCCCATCAATATATATACTAACAATAGTGCCATGAATGCATTTTGAGTGCAGTAATGCTCAATGCAGTGCATTTTGTGTGCAGTAATGCACAATGCAGTTTTAATGTTATGTAATACAACATTAATTAAAGAAAATATTAAATAAAATGATTCTACGTAGTTTAGTTCAGCAACATCTTTTTTTTAAGTCGCCACGACAGGCCAGTTCAAAAACGGGGGGGGGGGGGGGGGGGGGGGGGGGGGGGGCGGCGCTTACAAAATTTCCTAAAATTTTTGCAAAGTCAGTTCCCATCACTGCACACTCGCACCATTCCACACTCGCACTATTCCACACTCGCACCATTCCACACTCGCACCATTCCACATTCGCACCATTCTACATTCGCACCATTCCACACTCGCACCATTCCACACTCGCACCATTCCACACTCGCACCATTCCACACTCGCACCATTCCACACTCGCACCATTCCACATTCGCACTATTCCACACTCGCACCATTCCACACTCGCACCATTCCACACTCGCACCATTCCACACTCGCACCATTCCACACTCGCACCATTCCACATTCGCACCATTCCACACTCGCACCATTCCACACTCGCACCATTCCACATTCGCACCATTCCACACTCGCACCATTCCACATTCGCACCATTCCACACTCGCACCATTCCACACTCGCACCATTCCACATTCGCACTATGCTGTGCACGTAACAGTTGACATGTTCACCAGGAAGTAATTTGTTGTTTTCACCTTTTATTTTGCTCTGATTGTAGGACAGAGGCAATGCTCAAGTGTCGTGTGCCGGTTTGTTCATCATGTCCCACCTCGGACAAGATTATCCTGGTGCTTGGTTACACGTGGACATAGCCTCCCCTGTTTATTCCGTGAGTTTGTTTTTTACATCATTCTCCTTTGCAACTGTATTGTTATTTGGTACAATTCTTGTGCACAATGGCAAATTTAAAAACTCAAAAGCTTGTCCTTGTATATGAGCATGAGTTTTTTTTTTTTTTTTTTTTTGTGGATTATAGTAAGTTAACGAGATAGTTCATTGTAGAACAGTGCTAGAACTGCTGTGACTATATCAGTGTTTGAATTACAGACAGAAAGAGTTACATGCTATTATGGTCTGACTATATCCATGTTTGAATATGCAGACAGAGCTACAGGCTATTATGATCTGACTACATCTGTGTTTGAATTATAAAGATCTACAGGCTATTATGATCTATGTCTGTGTTAGAATTACTTGTATAAAGAGCTACAGGCTATTATGATCTGACTACATCTGTGTTTGAATTACTTGTATAAAAAGCTACAGCCTGTTATGATCTGACTATGTCTGTGTTTGATTACTTGTATAAAAAGCTAACAGGCTATTATGATCTGACTACATCTGTGTTTGAATTACTTGTATAAAGAGCTACAGGCTGTTATGATCTGATTATATCTGTGTTTGTATTACAGGGGGAAAGAGCTACAGGCTATGGTGTCGGTCTACTCACTGCCTTCTTTGGGGACCGCTCCCTCAACCCATTGCTACGTCTGGTAGGCCCTAATGGTCTGGTCAACAATGGTACAGCTATGGAGGAGGATGAAGAAGATGGACCTAAAAGATTAAAGTTGAACTGAGGGAGCTACAAACTCGGTCATTGGCAGACTAGCAATTCAATTTCATATTGAAATAGGGAAGAAAGTTACTTGCACTTAGTTTGACTTTTTTTTTTTCCTGACAGTGTAGTTGTGTGCATTTCACACTGTTCGGTTCACTTCATGTGAATTTAATTCATGGTCAGCTCTTTATCCAATGTGAGCTTGTGTCATTCTTAGGCACTTCATTATTTGTTCTATCACCTTGTGTAATTAATCATTAGCACTACTTTGTATATGACATTATGTATGACACAACAGGCTCTTGAATACAGTATTGAATGCCAGCTTTAATCACTTCTAAAGTAAGGCTCTTCACAGATTTGGGAGACTTTGAAATCATATTTTTTAAAGTTTTTCTTTTCTTTCAGACTTTTTTTAATTTGTTAACTTTCAAAAGAGATTTAGTGAAGAATCTCTTTTAACTACGGAAAAACAACGTCAGAGAAGATAAATAGTTGCAGGACCATATGGTTTAGAATTGTCACTCATTTCAGTAGGTTAGGTTCCCTGATACCGTCCAGTTCTAAAGGCTTTAATTAATTTAAACTTTTTAATCTACCACAGGGTAACAGAAAACAGTTCAATTTATTTACGCTATAGATCATTACATTTTTTAAAGAAAGGAATTCATTTCTACTTGTCATAATTCAAACTATAAGAAAATTACATTTAACAGCAATTTTTTTAAAAGTCACTTTTATTGAATTTCATTAGTGATGTAATTTTGTGTATCAAGCCACTGTCAAAGATTCCATTATAATAGTGTACAATGTTGCATTGTAGGTTTTAAATTTATTTTTATTTTTTCTTTGTATTTTTCATTTGGTCTAAGAGTTTGATTCTTGGTACAAGTTTGTTTTCTTGTTTTGTCTACAAAAATTATTTTTTTTTATATTCATTCCTACATCGACCTACGACTGTTGACTAGTATTATGTAGCTATAACTCACTATATAGTTCACTGCCAGTGGAATATTTTTGGGGATGAGTAAGTATGTATTTTTTTTTTCTACTTAAAAGTGCACAGACCCAACTGTTACGATCAATGTCCTCACCCCATTATCTCCAAGTTTGTTTTTTAACATGTTAGGCGACAAAACTTGAACATTTTCTCATAAATTGGATTAATAACAAGCTAAGTCTAAAAAATACTTTAAAAAAAACAAAGCTTATATTGAGTGAAAGGAGATCACTGTTCACTTGCTACCATATCTCTCAATATTGCAATTGTGAGAACAGAGTTAGTTAATATAAGCTTTGTAATAAAAATACTTTTATTTTTGTACACACTATGTAAGACTAGCTTTTTCGGGAGGGGGTATAAATAGTGAGTAGGATCTAAGTTGACAAAGTATCACCATGGTGGTACCGTAATACATGTATTTTAAAAGCAATACACTGAAGAAAGAAAATGTATTGAGGAGATGTGAGTCATGACTTTGTTGCTACTTTTAAAATGTGTGTTTCTTTATGGGCATTGTATTAATCCTTCACATTTATTTCAAAGGAAAATGATAAATGTAACTTTTTTCTTTCTTTCTTTTTTTTTTTTTATATATCATTTTGTGGCTTTATGTAGTACTGTGTTTTTAATTTGATTTATTTGAGACTCTAGACTGATTTTTTTTATTGTTGTTCTTAGTATGAGCTTTGATTTATTGAACTGCAAAAGAAAAATTAAAATACATTTTTTTAAACTGTTTATTTGTTTTTGATTGTTTGAATGCTTATACAAAGTGACGTTTCATCTATTTATAATTATGTCTTGTCCCGTCCATCCATCCCAGTGGCCGTCCATCCATCCCAGTGGCGCTAAACCCAATGGAGGGCTCTGGTATTTTATTTCTCCTGTACCTTCCATATCTGGAGGGAATATCAAAGTCTGTGTTGATTCTGTGGTGCATTGGTAGAAGGGAAGGTACTCTGGGTAGATAGTAAGTAGTATGGGTGCTAGGAGAGTGTGTTTGTGTGTTTCTATGGTGACTGTGGGAAGAGGTTAGCGATTGTGAATAATATAACATGTGGCATTGTCGTCACTTGATCTTAGTAAGGGCAGATGACTCCAGAACATGAGACTGAACGGTTGTGTTATTGTAGTGAGTTAGATTTTGTTAAAAGATGTTATTACTAAAGTCTGGTTGGTGTTTCTGTAACTAGTGGTTTTTCTACAGGGTGGGGTCGCTAGCCCTACGCCCAACCCTCCTCCTTTCTCAGCCGGGCTTGGGACCGTCACATGGCGGAGTTTATTACTAAAGTCTGCTACATTTATTTCTTTATATCACAAGCTGATTTTGTCTATATTATAAATAAACTATTTAATTTAGTTAAAACAAAAGGAAGTTATTCAAGTTAATTGTCTACCAGCAGTTTGGTGCTACAAGTCAACGACCAGTAACAACAATGGGTATATGGGAAGTTGTATAGGTAGGTAGTTAGGTACCTTTGCCTATCCCTTAGTCTGTTAGACCGTTGGGGCACCAGGCAAGATTTGTCGACCGTCTTTCTCCATTCCTCCCTTTTTTTTGCCTTGTTTCGAACCTCTCTCAATGGCAGGCCCGTCCATTCTTTAATGAAGTCAGGTAAATGCGTTCAAAATCTAAATATAACTTGGCAAAATGTGAAAATGGGTGTTCATCATTTTCCTGACAATGGTGTCCCTGCCAATCAATCATCTGCTCAGCATTCCAGTTGTTTAGGCTGATGCTGGCTGAATACATTAGTTTGAAATTTGAAAATATTGTATCATGGGCCTATACTATAGTCATAAATTATTTTTTTTATTTAGGCCTTACACTGACACAATAGACAACCTTTCTTACTAATCATTATTTAATAATTATCATTGATGATAGAAGAAATATATTTCCAGACATTAAACAATGAAACATTATGATTGGAAATTTTTATTATAGGTTGAATAAAGAAAAATTCACATATCAAGATGTTTAGTTGTATAAAAGATTTGGACATAAAAAATTTGGACATTTTCTTGTCATCAAAAATCTTTCTAGTAAAAAAAATATAGGCCTACTGAACATAATCTAGACTATAGATATCTTGGATCTACATAAAATATGCATTGTTTAAAAACTTTAAGATCATTTCTCATCCAAATAATACAATTTAAGGTCGTTAAAGTTAGGCACACGGCAACAGACTGGGATTTAGGCCTAATGAACATGATTGAAAGAGTGCACAGGCAAAAAGGGCAATAATCAACTATATAGATCTAGATCTAATAACAAATAGAAAATCAATTATGACGATTAATCCTGAGGTCTCATATCCACATGTTTAAATCTAATGACAGTCAATTAGGTCTTTATCTACATCTTGATATTAAGATCTATTTCCTCTTTAAATTTGGTTTACAAAAACGTAATCTCTTGAAATGAAATGGTTTTTGATCGTAAAATAAAGGGGCTGTACTGTAAGTGTAACCTCTGACCTGGGCAAGCGAGCACCGGTATATTATTATTGACACTGCTGAGACTTGATCGAGTGAGCACACAGCGTCCACCAGATCTAAAAAGGCAACATAAGGTCATAAGGATAAACAGGGTCAGTTGGTCAATATAGATCTACGCACTAAACTCTAGTAGAGAACTACGCTAGAGTAGACATACTCCACATAGTACGGTACGTACTACTACGTCTGATCCAAAGTCTAGATATTTAAATTGATCTCTAGGTCTAGAGTCTAGATCTAGATTAGATTTAGTCTAGATGATTAGATGGTAATACCGATTAGATTATAAATATAAATAAATTATAAAGTAAAAATTTTCTAGATCTATAATAGATCTACTCTAGAATACTCTAGATGAAGATTATCAACTATCTAGATTCTAGATTTAGTCTTTAGAATACTTTAGAATGATAAAATAAAAAATAAAAAAATCTAGATGTAGATCTATAGATTTCCATATTACTATACTATATTATATTAGAATCTCTCTCTGTATATACAAAAATATAATATTAATATATATATATATATATATATATATATATATATATATATATATAAATATAAATATATATATATAAATATATATATATAATATAATAATAATATGTTATATATTAATAAATAGATCTATAATTTAGGCCTATATAAAATATATAATATAATAAAAATAATTATTAATATAATTAGATTAGTCTAGATCTATCTAGTAGGCCTACAATAATCTACAGTTCTACACTCATTATAAATATTAAAATAATGATAATTTAGAATAAGTCTAGATCTATATAGATCTAGATCTACACTTTCCTAGTTTTAAATTTAAGTCTAAGTTTATATCTTATATAATACACTTACACTGAGGTTATGACAAAAATGAAGCTTGCTTATATTATCCTTTAACTTTAAATTAAAAGAGTGTCTTCTCTTTTACTGCTTCAGGTTTTAAACCAAACAAAACACCAATGTACAAGTTAATATATAGAAGAGATGTATTTTGTTTTTGTGTAAAATAGCATTTAAATTTATATGCCTAGATCTAGATTCTATATAATATATTAATAATAAAGAATCCATATTTTAGATTTTAGTCTAAGTCAATATATCATAAATAAAAAATTATAATAATTAATAAAGTTAAGCTCAATAGAGCCACCAGTAAGAAACAGCCTCACAAATGTTATTAAAAATACTTTTGTCATTAAATATACTTATATTTTGATATGTCATTAAATATACTTACGAAAAATGGCCTTGCAATATTTTTGGACGGGGGTGTCTCTCTAAAATTGGGCTCCACAGCCACATGAGGAAGTGTGCGAGATGAACCATAGTCGTTCTACGACTGAAGGAGGCCTACAACAATACTTATATAGCATATTTTGCCTAATTGCCTAAATCATTAGGCTATAATAACCTAGATCTAGATTCTAATAATTATTGTATAGTTCTAGTCTGAAATAATTAAATATAATGTAATGGGCCACCTAAAGTAGTATCTGACATCTTATCTTATAAATTAGAAATATTCCTTCTTAACAGAAGATAATTATGTTCTGCCCATATCCATGTGCCAAATTAAGCTATGCATGTTAGAGACCTTAATTCTCTTTAGTCATTGGTTTTCCTGGCTGACTCAGGCAACCCATTCCATGCTCTAATGGCAATAAGGAAGAATGAATACTTGTGTGAATTAGTCCTAGCAAATATCTTTGTGTCTTTCTGAGAATTTTATTAGGTTGTGTTTTTGTATAAGTAAATTATGGTTCTATCTTTTATGTATTAATGCTATTTTACTTTTTAGTCTTCTGTCCTGAAGAGTCTCTAAGATTATAGATGTTTAGATATGTTGTCCAGTCAGGTTACTTCTAAGGTCGGTCTAACTTATAGCAAATAAATCATTTCTTCAAACCATAAAATGTGTGGCATCCTGGTAGTGTGAGATGTGACTATCTTGAAGATAGTTTTCTGTTAGAACCCAGCCCGCTTGCATCCCCTGCGGTCTTGCAGACTGGCTGATACATCCCAAACTTAAAAAAACAAAAGCCATGTCTGATTGCTTCTCAGAATGGAATGCATGATCTGCTAATTTATTGAACTGTAGCAGATGTCTTTTTAAATCTAAACTTGCATCAATGTTGTATGGCATTTCCTCCCCCCACATTGTCATGCAATACCCAGTACATTAATTTTAATGCCATTTTGAAAATGATCTTGTCTCTAACTATTTTTTATTAATACTGTACAAATAAACTCTTGGGTTTTTTATTTTAATTTTGCGTTAGTTTTTTTTTTCTACACTTGTCTTAAAGACAAACTTTTTCTTTTGTGACTAAGTCATTGGTCCAAAACCTGTTTCCCTTAGCCTAGACCAATTTTAGCGTTCATCCAAAAGGCGGGTACTCACTGGATACACACATTCAGTTCAAATATCACAGCATATGTTAATGAAGTTATCAGAGTTAAGCATGAACAAAAACTGGTTAATATATATATATATATAAGAAAAAAAAATTGACTTTAAATTTTATGTGTAAAATTTACTGAGTAGCCAACAACCAGTTCAGTCCTGGCTTGCTTATGTGACTATGATATTGGGTCCAGTGGAATTGTCATCGCTGACAGGAGAAAGGGTAAAGGTAAGGAACTGGTAAGCTTCAGGTAGGACGGGATCATTAGCCTTGGCTGATTACCCATCTAGCAGAAGGAAAACTCTGAATTCAAACCTCTGCTGCCTTAAATAGGAAAGGCTTCAGGAATCAACCCAGAGGACAAATCAGGAGTGGATGACCCTTAAGCAGCTTGCAACACACGATGTTACAACCTGGCAGAACCTGAGATGTTGCTAATCTTATCTTATATATAATACAGATGTTACTCAAAAAAGAAGATGATTGCATCCTATGCGTCATGCATCTAGTCATGCATGTTAACCAATGACTTAAATTCTGCCAAGTCACTGGTTTTCCTAGCTAGCTCAGGCAACCCATTCCAAGCTCTAATAGCACTAGGGAAGAAGGAGCATTTGTACAAATTTGTCCTAGCATATGGAGCAAGGATTGTGCTTTTATCTTTGTGTCTTTTTTGAGTATTTCACTAGATTTTGTTTTTGTATTTGAAGATTATGGTTCAGTGTTTTATGTATAATGGCTACTTTACTTTTAAGTCTTCTGTCCTGAAGGCTTTCTAAATATAAACTATATCTGCACCTGCTGTTCCTTTTGTTCCATTGGTTTGCATGGAGAAGTGGGGAACTGCTGTGTGAGCAAGATCATTCTGACCATAGCTGATGCCCATGCTTTCATCTCATCTCTATGATATGATCAACAGTCGTTCACTAATGAAGGAAAATCACATATATGCTAGGATAACTTTAATTATTTGCAGATTCCAAACTGCCTTAGGAACAAACTGGCGATACCCTACAGTTTCTTAGTCTTTATGCTCCCCCCCCCCCCCCCCCCTTTTCCTTTTCTCAGGCATTTTCTGTATTTATTTATTTTTAATGCCCCTCTTAAAACATTATTTCCATCTTCCCTTAAAAAACAAGGGCCAGAGTTACCTATAAACAGCATAAGCTATAGCGCAGGGCCCCCAAGAAATATTTAGCATTGACATATATAATATCTAGACTTATTAAGTTCCTCAAAATGGCCCCTTATCTCAAATAGCTTAAAAGTCTAGTATGCACTGACATATAATATCTGGACTTATAAAGTTCCTCAAAAATGGCCCCTTATCTCAAATAGCTTAAGTCTAGTATGCACACGGTAAGGGCCTTTTTCAATACTAGTATGGCACAGTACAAGACCTTTCGCTATTCACTTGTATGTAATTCATATGTCAGTTATGGTTTTCAGAGTATTGAAGCCCTGAGCTCCCCAGAGCTGGTATAGTCTACATCAGTCAACTATTTTATGTGCGAAGTTAAAACAAACACACTTGAATCTCGTGAAGTTCTTTCTGTTTTGTTTACCCCTGCATTGTTTATCAAACAAAAAAGGAGATGGTTCTATTTAGTCACAGCACACAAGGTAAACGAAGTCTTCATGGGGGACTTGAGACTAATGAATTAGATCTTTGGCCTTTTTTTTTTTCTTTTGACTGTCATGGGAGGTAAACAAACTAACTAACAACCATTGTTTATATGGGTTGGGGATGAATACAATAAATGCATTTATACACATTTTCTAATAGGTGAGCCACATGACGATAGTAAAACTTGAGTTGATAAAATAATGTCTCCAACAACATGAAGGTTTTATGTGGCCAACTCACTAACAAGATTTTTAGCTGGCTTTAACTTATTATCCTTACACCTTAATTGTGATGGGTAGATGCATAAGTATTACATACAAAATGATAGATCTAATTAAAAAATTTTATAATGAGAGATGATAATGAAATAGTTATAGAGAAATAATGGACATTCCAGACCAGGCATCAACCATAGACCCTCCAAATCTACTAGTCCACCTAGCAACAACACAAGGACCAGGCGAGCAAACCACACACACACACAAAAAAAGAATCTTTTTGATCTGTGATGTTCAACAGTCACGTGCTTTGCGACCCAGTGGTCAATAGTCACATGACCCAATCAAACCTGCCCCTCACCACACCTGTTTTTGTTTTTTTTGTCTTAATAATTGTGATTTAACCATGTTATGAAAATTATATGCTGTATCAGTTGTCATTCTTTACATGTGCTTGTAACTCGTCCGTAAGAATGTGTTCACGAAATGTGTGTTGTGTAGTCATTCAGTGTATTAAAGCCAAACTAAACGGACATGGTTTTCGACTCTGTTATCATTATGTTCATAACAAACCATTTAAACCCTACTAGGACAGAGTTGATTAACATGCATGACTAGATTCACACATGAAATGTGTAGGACGTAATTATTTTCTTTTTTGAAGTAACGCCTGTAATATATAAGATAAAAAGATACTACCACTATAGCCCAACATAACTAACACTCTACAACTGAAAAAAGCAGCAAGCTTTTTTCCTTGGCTTAAACTGCAAAAGAGCCTTCAGCTCAGCAGCAAAAAAAAGCTGGCTAGAAAAGAAGAATGGAACTAACAATATTTTGTAAATAGGAAATAATTTTGAACTTTGACTTAACATTTTATGACTTTGCAGACATCTCTAATGGCTTCTCTTCAAGCAGAGCTTTATTACTGGCCATCTTCATTTTATTCTCAGAAGGTAAGCCAATGTATGCCTGGTGCTTGATTTATACCCAGTTTCTGAAAGTGCTTGATTTTTAAACCATGTTTCACCAGTTCTACCATAAATATTTACTAGTGTATCTTTAATATTTTGTTTTCAGAGCTGAATAAGTTTTTAGTAACAAGATCTTAAAAAAAACAACATAGAATAAAAACATAGAAGACATTTGTTGGTCTGACTCATTAAATAAATCTGTTCAACTTGTGCACAAAACCTCTTGGTGTAATTTTTTCCATAAAGTACATTCTGGGAAGAGAAGCCCCAAAAGATCTTGGTTTTATTTATAGATAAGAACTATATCTTTTTAGGTACAGAATATTGTTATAAACCTGGTGGTGAGACATTTGGGGTAGTGCTGTGTTTGTTTTTAGACTACCCAAATCGCCCCAGGCAAACGCTAGACGAGCGGTCAACCGTAACAAGTAACAGTACATGCCAGTTCAGCAAGGACCTGTGTTGTAAATATTACGCATGCAGGTCATGGCGAATGTAATCAAGTGAGTGGTCAAGTAGGTACCCTATATAAGAGCGAGTGTGTTAGAGTCAAGAGACTTCACGTTACCTCGCAATGTGACCAGTACAGGCCAGTACTAGGCGAAGTCAGAACCAGGACAGTGTTGAAGTCAGTCCGGAAAAGTGACAAGGTTTTTGTACAGTCAGTGTTAATGTTGATGCCAATTGTGATGTATTTGAAATTAAACTGTTACTGTTACTTTGGAGCCCTGAGTTGTGAGGTTCTTAAAGTTCGTTGTGTCGTGTGGTGCAGTTTGCAGAGAGCTTGGATAGTAGAGATACGTAACAATATCCTTTGTTAAGATTTAGAAAGAAAACTATTTGTTGTAATTGAGTAAAGTTATGGAATTCTGTTTCACCATTTGTTACAAACAATATTTTAGTAACATTTTCAAAACTAACACTCATTATGTAACATTGTTATGCTCTTCTTTGTATTTGGTAGGTATTGTTGGCACTTCATGAGAAGAAAGTTAATTACAAGTCAAGAATTGTGAACTTGTTTGAACATGAAGTCAATGAGCCTTGGTTTGTTCGCTTGAACCCAAATGGCCAGGTTCCTCTGCTCAAGCTAGGAGATAAATTTATCAGCCAATCAGACAGCATTATTGACGCCGTGGACCAACTAAATAATGGTAATTGGTTAACATGTAGTTTAAGGAGTTGTTGTTTTTTTCCATGGTGTTCTTCTTTTCAAGAATTCTAGTTTGACTTGAAAGTCTGCCCATTCTATTTTCTTCCCCACCTTTTGTTTGCAAATCTTTTTTTTTCTTTTGAAGTAATAAGATTTTATTGATGGTCCTAAGTTACCTTTTTTCTTTTGAAGTAATAAGATTTTATTGATGGCCCTAAGTCACCATATCACTTTTTTTTTCCTTTGAAGTAATAAGTTTTTATTGATGGCCCTAAGTCACCATATCACTTTTTTTTTCTTTTGAAGTAATAAGATTTTATTGATGGTCCTAAGTCACCATATCACTTTTTTTTTTCTTTTGAAGTAATAAGTTTTTATTGATGGTCCTAAGTCACCATATCACTTTTTTTTCTTTTGAAGTAATAAGTTTTTATTGATGGCCCTAAGTCACCATATCACTTTTTTTTATACTTTGGTGCCACTTATCATTTAATATAAACTGAAGATAAATCTAAATCTGTCACTATCCTGGACATAATTTATTAACGCACTAAACGCTAACTTTATTTCTAGCTCCAGTCTTGGTGCCAGACTCCAGTACACCTGAAGGCCAGCTGACCAAGCAGTGGAGAGCCAAACTGGACAGTTTTAATGTAGAGGGCTTGACATTTGGTGTTCTTTTGAACCCAGAATTAGCTGTGGATGAAATCAAGGTTCCTTCAGCTTATAGAATGACAAAAGAAGGTAATCTTACAGTATTTAGTTGTGCTACTTTACTTGGTCTATGTTCCAGTTTACATTTGACTTTGTAGTCTTGTATTTTAAGAAAAGCAAAAAAAAAATGTGTTTGTCTAGCATGTCTTTTACCTTAATTAAAATTTAATTGCTTGTTATAATTCTATTCAAATAAGGGAAAGTTCTGATATTTTTCTTGTCAATGGCCTCTTGGTCATGTGGTATGCGCTCTCATTCCCTGCCTTATTGTTGGAGGTTTGGATTAGGATATAATAATGTTCATTAATGAAGGACCATCCGAAACATATAGAAATAAACAGTGTTGGAAATGCATTCTGCTCACTATTACTTAAATATTGAATTCAGAGTTCATTCTGCTATATTGATTACCTAAAGTATCCCTTTCTGATGTAAAGTTCATCTGTTTTTGTGGACCACAGTTAATGAGGGTGTCATTTGACCAGAACAACAGCCAATCCCCTTTGCTTTTTCCCTATCAATGTCAGGTGCTTAAAGTCCCAGTCTTCACCAAGACCCCTTGGTTCAGAAGCTGAGTGCTTTACCATGCTCCTCGTTTGTGGCTAAAAGAAGTCATTGTGCTGGCCACATAAATGTGAAAACTTTTAGCCATATTCCCTGAAGACCTTTCTGTTTTGTTTCTTTTAAAAGGTTAAGTATTGTTTTAATCCAATAATGTAAGTTCTTGTTTGACTAGTTTCTGACATTCCTTAAGGAAGACTATTACTTCCTAGGTCAAACCTTCTGCAGTATGGCCACGAATGGGAATCTATGGCCTCCGTCAGTCGCAAAGCGACTATGGATCATCTCGGTGAGATGAATGCCTGGGCATTAGCTATGGTTGGGATGATGTCGCCCACACATCAGTTCCCCCCTCTCCACGCAGCTGATGTATCCATAGGAACGACAGTGGTGATACAGTTTGGGGTCAGCGGCGTCACAGGTTCTGCCAGAATGTAGCACTGGGTGCTGCAAACTGCCTTAGGGTCACCAGTTCCTGATTTTTCCTCAGGGTTGACTCCCGAAGCCTTTCCCATGATTGGGTATAGCTGCAAGGCAACAGAGGGTTTGAATTCAGAGGTTTCCTTCTCTTTGGTGGGTAGCCAGCCATGGCTAATGAGCCCCTCCTGCCCGAAGCTTACTGGTTAAGGCGCCAGTTACTCGCCTTTGCCCCTTCTCCTGTTAGTGAGAATATCTGAGCCACACGTGAAGGCCAGGAGTTGGACTGGTTGCCAGAGGCTATTTGAGACGCATGCCATTAGGAAGCATTTTATAGGTAGTGGAGTGCTTACATCCATTACCTCTTTCGGCAATGACAACCTTGCGGAACCAAGAATGGGAATAGGCAGTGTTCATTAACTTGAACCATCCTGACCACAGTCTGAAGCACATACCATCACATAACCAGGTATCCAACCATTGTCCTTTATCTTGTGAATTTGTGTTTAAAAAGCGTTTGTTCTTTTTTTTTTTTTATAAAAAAAAAAAAGAGTATAGGGTTAAAAGCTGCAAATCTGTCGAGAGATTAGAGAAACTTCGTGAACAGTATCCAGAGCTGAAAGAAGCATACGACATAAAAATTGAAAGATATAAAAAGCGTGGTACGTCAATGTTTGAGAAATCCGACACGGTGGCTGTCATGGAGGTATTAGAGACATTGTTGGACGAGGTTGAAGAACAGCTCCGCAAAAGTAGATCAGGTAGGTAAACATCTTTGGTACTTACAGAGGCAATTTTTGTTAGAAAGTAAATGTAAAAAAAAAATGTCTTTCATAAAATGTGAGACGTCTTGGGGTTAGTTTACTCACACTTTATTAGGACGAGGCAAATGATACGCCAATATGGCTGACCTAATTTCTTCTTCTTCGTTCTTATTTTACATGTTGGAGGGTTCAGATCAGTAATCCTATATCTGAGATGAACCGCGCAGTGGTTTCCGGATCAGGCAGTTCTCTGTATAGTTTTCGTTCTATAGGAGGCTTTTGGGGCCAGAGTTTTGTTCAGGACTCTTGATATAGTATGCAGCTTTGAAGGACATGGTCAGCATTCTCTGGCGATGCTCCACAATGGCAGGTTTTGCTTGTCCCGACTTTCAGCTTAAGCTGATCTAATAAAACTAATGATCAAAAATGAAATATATAAGGATCCAGTAAGCTAAAAATCAAAGAAGGGCGATTGGAGATGCTTAGGAGCAACTTGCAAGAATGCTCTACATTTGTGTTATTGGGTATGTGTGGGTTTATAGTTTCTGAAATAACATTAATGAAGATTGTCTAAGATGGATTAAAAAGGGAGAAAGAACCATGTGTATTGATGGTATAGTGAAGCAGTACTTTTAAAGTGAGTTGAAAAATATTTAAAAAAAATTGTTCCACATCTTCATTATTGTTCTAGCATGTTTTACATTGCAATGGAAAGCTGTAAATATCTGTGAATTGAAGTCAAATGTTTACAAGAAATACATTTTTTACTTTTAGCTAGGGCGTGTCCAAGTAAATCTAGGAGTAAATTGGACTAGCTGTCTAGGGCTACAACCCAACACCCAGTGCTTTCTCCATGTAATAAACACATTGATTTGTTGTGTTTGTCCTTCCCTTCCATACTGGCTATAGAGTCTTGTCCAACAATCCTCTTCCAAGTTACATCAGAAACTAGATTTACACACCACACACTTGAGATCAATTAGTCTTCAGATAATGCATGGGTGCCTGTGACATTTTTACTGATGCCTGTGACATTTTTACGGGTGCCTGTGACATTTTTGTCCACTCATTGCTGTGGATGATGAGAATAATTAACAAGGGTAGGACGTAATCATCTTCTTTTTTGAAGTAACATCTGTATTTTGTAAGATAAGATAAGCTCTAGTATTGAAACATTTTGTTTCAGAAAACATCATAGAACACTGGCTGTGTGGGCCAAGATACACAGCTGCTGACATTTCACTGTGTGTGCTACTGGGCCGTCTTGTCAGCATTGGACTTTTGTCCAAGTAAGTTAACATCAAACATCTTATACAGGCTCAAACATCTTATACAGGCTCAAACATCTTATACATGCTCATTTCCACAATGATAAGCTAAAAGCTTAAAAAGTCATTTTGTTAGATTTTTGAAAACATTATCATAAAAGAATATTATTTTCATTTATATAGTGCTGTTAACAAACATAGTCAAGTATTTAGATCCAATTAACACTATTATATTTAGATCTAGATCCGATTAACATTATGATATTCAAGTAATTAGATCCAAGTAGGGTTAGGTACTTTTCCCCAACTAATGTCAGTTACCCATTAGAGCTGGGTGGACTCAGAGGCGCTCAAAGATCATGAAATAAAAAATCCCAGTCTTCACCAGGATTTAAACCCAGGATCCCCAGTTCGGAAGCTAAGCAATTTACTGCTCAGCCACCACGCTTCCTCCTATTTAAGTATTTAGATCAAATTAACTCAATCAAATTCAGGTATTTAGATACAATTAATCACTATCCTATTCAGGTATTTATATCAAATTAACACTTTCCTATTCAGGTATTTAAATCCAGCTAAGCGTCCAGCACTCATTGAATACTGGAACCAAGCACGCCAGAGACCAAGTGTGCAGAAAGGGATCATGGGAGTCAAGAGCGCTGTACTCTGGTACCAAGTCAGGAAAGCTCTTAAAAAAGTTGTAGCTGGAGCAGCTGTAGCTGGGGGTGTGGTGGCTTTAGGAGTGATGATTGGCCAGAAGTACAAAGCTTAAAATAGAATTAGATTTGAATGTTTTAAATTAGTGGAAAATTGATGTCTTTGTAATACATGCTAGAAAGATAATCTTAAAAACAAAATCAAATATATAATAATATATATATATATATAAATATACATGAAAATTGCGTACTAGTTGGAACATAAATGCAAAGTAAAGGAATAATTGTCATAAAACAAAAATTCTATTGACAAAACAACAAATAATTAGTTGTTTTTATTTTTATTAAAGATCTTTTAAATAATATACTTTGAAAACAGGTAGAAGTCAAAGTTTATTAGAAGCAGGTATTTAAAAAAATATTAATAGATAACATATTAGTTTCATGAATTCAATAGATATTGATTAAGTGCTGAGTGATCACTTTCACAGATTCTTTAAAGACATTTTCTAAAAATGCAACATATTCTATTGTACATATTCTATACACAAACAAAAGACTATTTTTTTTTATGAAGCGGCCTAGATAAACTAGTTTCTGTTGGGCTATATGGGAGTATCTTCTTCTTCTTCGTTCTCATTGTTATGTTGGAGTGTTCAGATGACTAGACCAATACATGACATGAACTGCGCAGTGGTTTCCAAATCAGGGAGCTCTCCATATAGTTTTCTTTCTATTGGGGTGTTTTGGGGCCAGTGTCTTATACTGGCCTCTTGGTAAAGAGAGCAGTTTTGGAGGACATGGTCGGCAATCTCTGGTGATACTCCACATGGGCAGATTTCACTGGTTATGGGAGTATCTAAATGTCTGCAAGATCTGAGATGTAGTAATTGGTAATGCAAAGGCTGAGCAGAACATCTAGTAACTGTTGTACATTTTTATTGAAAATGTTTTAACTTTGTAAAACTTTTTGTTTCCAATTGGTCTCTGTGTGATGGTGGCTAGAGAAAGTTAGATTTATGGCCATCAATGACTTAATTGAATTTTGAAAACAAGATCAAGTTTCAAACTAATAAGTTTGCCGAGTATGTCATTGGTTAGCATGCATGACTAGATGATTGACTCGTAGGATGTAGCCATCTTCTTTTTTGAAGTAACATCTGTATTTTATAAGATAAGATAATGTCACATTAAACGATATTAAGTTACTTTATATAAAAAGTTACTGAAATAAACAATGATAAACTACTTAACTGTCTTTCTCACTTAAATGGACAGAGATGTCTATGTGGACCCATTACATACAAATGTGAAAAGAACTGTTCTTCATTCAAACCATAACTCTGTTACAAGTAATTATTTTAAACACTTAGGCTATTTGCTTTAAAAAATATGTGCCAATATCACAATAGTTTATTTAAGATCAAGTTTTGGTTTTTCATAATGTGTCTATTCTTTTATAATTATTTTTTGTATCAAAGTGATGCTTCCAGCTGAGTACAATCTTGCATTGATCTGTTTCCCCATTGCTTTAAGTATGCCTTTAATTAAAAATAAAATTCTACATTATAAATAATTTAATTATACAGATTACTATCCAAGATCTTCTAAGATGTATTCAACTGTATTAGGTCTATTGAGATGGCTGTTTTTGATCAGTTTTACTTTACATAAACAAAACAAATTTAATTTGTACATATTCTCATTTTTGTTTATCTACTTAATGCACCAAATAAAAGAAAGAAGAAAACTACTTACAGTTGTAATCTACTTAATATTCTATGTACAATCGAACATGTAATATGTAAATAAAAGTTTGGGAATTTTTGTTTCCCTTTTGCTCTAAGGAAATTTGCACACAAATATTGAAGACAAAATGATTGGCCAGAATGTTGATAAACTGTAGGTGTAAATTATTTTTTTTTATTAATAACTCAAAATAGACTAGTATGATGATAGCTTTGGTCTCATTTTATAGAAGGATTTCTCTTGAGAATGACTAAGGAGTATTAAATGTATGTACAAACTATCAATAGTAGAGCTTGAGTTCTTGTATTCGAGTTTACGTCTCTCATTAACATGCATGACTAGATTATAAACATGTAGATACGCAAAGGATGTAATAATTTATTTTTTTTAAGGAATGTCTGTATAGATTAAGATTTAGTGAAGTTTTTTTTTGTCTCTTTTCAATGCTAGTGAGAGAGAAACCAAGTTAGTTTTGATGGACAACTTTCGCTGTGAAGTTTTTTTAGAAAACTTTTTTGTCATGTTTAATCACTTCCCTGTCTGCAAAATAACTTTCAGGAAAATTCACTTATAACTTGAAAGCTCAAAAAAGCTGACATTTTTTAGCCCATCTTTCATGTTTACAGCCTGGTCAGTGCACTAGGGTCCAATCTCTTTTGTGGATGTGGGGTTTTTCGGAGAAGGTTTCTGTGATGCCTTTAGGCGCTCAGCAACACAACTCATGTCAAGTCAGAATTTGATATCTAGTCAAGTGGTTTTCACAACTCAGCCACACATCCCACTTCAAATAATCTCAAGTTTGTTTCCCTTTAAACATGTCCATTTACTTTTTCCATATTCACACTCAGGTCCTAAACAATATTCCTAATTGCTTGCTTCAGATCTACCTGTTTATTAGCCAACAAGGCCACAGATATTGTAACTAAACCAAGTCTCTGTTCACATAACATATAATGAGCAAACAATTTTTGTTTACTAACATATATGAGAAGTGATATCTGGATGTAATAGTGACATTAGATTTGCTTACTATTGTCACAAAATGTTTTTGTAAATTTTACATTATGAGAATCTTCCAAACAAATTATGGGGCATTTTACCTACATCTACATAGATTTAACTTTTGCAGATAATAGTTTTGACATTTTTAAATTTGCAGACTTTGATTAATATGAGAAAAATTCCTTTATTCATTTGTTGTTTTTTTTTGTAAATGAAGTTGGCTATTAAAATTTGTAGCAAATCCACCAAAATAATTTTTTAGAAGGTTATTAAGATTAAAAAATTGAGCTGTATTTTACATTTGTAAACAAATTATTATCCGAATCTTATGTTTGATCTAGGTTGTTTAATTTAATCTGTAAATATAGTCCAATCAGACCATCATGTTTTATAAATGATACTTGATTTTAAAAAAAAATTCAAACCCAACATAACCAAAATATAAGTTTTAATTTGATGTCTCAAATTTTTATTTGGCCTTTTTTTTTTTTTTTTAATTTCGTATAAAATGTTTTGGAAGTTCCTTAATGAAAGGAAGATTATTGCCCCCTAAACTAACCTCTGGTATGATGGTAGGAGATGGCAGTGGGCAGGTTTGAACCTGGGACCAGTGAGATGACAGTCCAAAGAGCTTACAGGTCCAGGCAGCCAGAAGAATTTAAAAAAAAAAAGTAAATTTCAAATTTGAGCAAGACGCTTTGAGATCACTTGATGGTCTAAAAATTGTTCAAGACTTTACAAGAGTGTTTTATTGACTGTCAAATTCGGAAAGTTGAATAGTTTTGAGATATAAAACTACCTTTATGCAAACCCCAAAACAGTTTGCCAATATATATTTTTTATTTTGGTTTTGTATAGTTCATCTATGGTGCAAAAGCAAGCTCAATGCACTGTGGTCTATCTCTTGTGGGATGGGGTTATCTGGGAAGATTCTGAGCTGCCTTTAGCAAACACAACTCTTAGTGCAATTAGATTAACCTTAAGCTCTGTACCTCAGTGAGGAACTTTTCCCAACCCAGGAAGTAGTTGTTTTTTTTAATCTTACTGTTACATTTTTACTGCTTAATTTATACTGCACAACATATCGAAATATTTATTTTATTACATCAATGATTGCAAACAAATTTTTTAAAAATTGAATTCCATTTTTCTGTTTTTATTTACTATGTTTTTTTTATTTATATACCTATTTGCTGCTGTATCAATGTTTTCTCTACCATTCATGCTTCTGTTGATTAAATAGAATCATCTTACTATGGCAACATTTTGTTGATTGTTTTTGTGATTTATCAAAGGAACTTTTCATGTCTTCATCCATGCAAAGACAACCATTTTAAATGATGCCCTAGTCTACCAATAAATAATACACTGACCTTAACTGAAACCTAATTGATTGAGAACATATTGAGTTTATAAGAATTGTATTAAGAAGTTCCTCATGTCATTTGTCCACTACAATTTTAAAGGCAATAATTGA
Source organism: Biomphalaria glabrata (assembly GCF_947242115.1). Taxonomy (NCBI): domain Eukaryota; kingdom Metazoa; phylum Mollusca; class Gastropoda; family Planorbidae; genus Biomphalaria; species Biomphalaria glabrata. Next base: position 2,673,443 of record NC_074717.1, on the reverse strand, counting down.
AGTCAAGAAACACACAGTCTAATTTTAAGTGAAAAGTTTGTATTTTAAACCAAATTCAAACCAAGAAACTAAATACATCAAGAAAAACAAAGTCTAGAATTTTTTTTTTAAATTCAACACAAGAAGTATTATTGTAACATGTAAATACATGAATTTAACACTGCTGTATTTTCTAAGTCCATCTCAGTTTCTATGCATGTTTTCAAAACCTTTTTTAAATAGTTGAGATTTTGTATGTTAACTCAATGCAGACATGTACATACATGTGTGCATAACTAATCCACAGCAAACTGGTATGGAAAACAAAACTAGAAAATTGTTTTAGGAAACAAAAATATTTAAGTTTAAAAACAAAAAAAATATATTTTGATCCCAGTTTCAAGCGCTAATTGAAAATAAACTAAACACAAGCAATGGCACTCTTCAAAAGTAAAGTTTAAATATAAAGTTTAAATAAAATTACTTCAACACATAATAGCTAATCCAAATTTTATATTCATTCACAGACTCTCTCTCTCTCTCTCTCTGCAAATATATGTGTCAGGTTCAGATACAAATTACATAATGTCCACACAAATTCTTATTTTTTTGTCTGTAGACTGGTTTATTTTTTCAATAGCTTGTTGTGACTTGAATGACATAAAATAACCCTGCAACCATCGTTAATATCACTAGTCACCACAAATAAGAGTGGACAAAACCAAAAGATTCAATGCAGAAACAGACAAACATTCCTCCTGATATCATTCATGTTACATTTTTTTTCTTTTTTTACATCCTTTTTGTGTGTGTGTACACTGAAATAACCAGCTAACATAAGCTTACATTAGTTACACACAATATTTGTGGAGTTGAGAATGAAAAAAACAGTAAATAAAACATTTATGTGGATTTCTGAGCTCAAGACTTGGGTAACTACAATACACATGTGGAATCATCAGCTGAAAGTATGTATGTTTGACCCTAGGATACAAACAAGTCTTAGCAAGATATTCAAAAAGTTTATAAGATGTTTGGCTACTTTCAAAACAAGACATGGTGGCTGTGTGCTCTCAATTTTGTTACTGACTGCTGGCCAAAAAAACAACAACAGGGTGTTGGAGAACTAGATACAACTGCAATAATCCTGATGATTAAAAATACAACCATAAGTGAGAGATTATTTCTCAGTTGAAGCTAAGTTTTGATAAGAAACTAATTGATAAGTAAAGTGGAAACTGGAAATGTGTATCGAAAGATCACCCACATAATTTAATGTGAAAGAGATGAACTGAAATGAAAATATTTTTCAGATGCAAATTGCCAGAAAAGAAATAAAGGTATTTATACATCAATGTGCTTGACTATGATGGGTTCAGTAATGAAAATGAAACTATAAAGAAAGTCAAGATTTATTTTATACATCTAAACAATGTTTTTAAAGGAAACATCAATATTTTGTTATTATCTGTACGTAGGTGACCTAAATTGTACCAATGAACTACCAGTATTATAAGACAATTAAATTTGGGTCGTGAAAGAGACAAAGTCATTACAAATATTTTAAGTTCATGTGTATGGACAAATCCCAGACCTTTCATGCAGTCAACCAAGACTAGAACTACTAGTGACCTCTACAGGTGTCTACTTGTTTTTAATGTACCCTGCAATTTTATCCCTAGGTAAACCATAGGACTATAGAAAGATGTACATTGCAAGACTGAATGTTAACTACTTTGAAGTTTAGTAAACCATAGACTATAGAAAGATGTACATTGCAAAGACTGAATGTTAACTACTTTAAAGTTGTGTTAAACTTTCAATGTCAACAACAATTGCCTCAATGGAACTCAGCCAAATCCATTGACTGCTAAATTCATCACAAATTATGGTGTTACTTTCTTATCTTATACATTACAGACGTTACTTCAAAAAAAGAAGATAATTAGTTACTTCAAAAAAGAAGATAATTAGTTACTTCAAAAAAGAAAATAATTATGCCCTACTTGCTATTGTAGACACTAATAACATAAAACTCATTTGGTTTATTTATTCATTACATCTGAACACATTTTCTGAGAATTTGATCAAAGGGTAAAAATAAAAAGACGACAAATATTAAGTTAATAAATAGGTATACAGAAATATATGCTATTATATATATATATATATATATATATATGAAGACAGTACAGCAAGACACCAGGATAACTTTTTATCTCTCAGGAAAAAAAAGACAATTTTTTTTTTTCCTTTCAATATTCATTGAAAGAGTGAACACAGAATCAGATAAAAGACAACCAATGGTGTGAGAGGTCAAAGGGCATTCATGTTTTCATTGTACACATGATGAGTTCAGAATTGACAAGAATATTTATGGCTGGAATGATGAATAGCTTGCTACATACGCACACATTCCACACATCTGCGCTCATCAACACATGACATGTTCTCAAACTTGACATGTTCCTAGACAGATGCATCCATAACTAGATTGATAGTTGAGCAGTAGTTCTATGATGTAGTACACAAGGCAGACAGTTTGGTTTTCATAAACTTCATCCTAGATCATAGTATTCAACATTCCCTAATATTGCTAACATATTTTCAGAATACTTTATAGAGTCAATCAGTTTTCACCTAACGTACAACTCCAATAATGAAATCATCAAAAACACAAATATCCTTGAATAACATACATCATAAACTTTCCAGACTTGATTAATTCCTAGACTGGTTCAATCTGTTTGTGTAACTTTGAATAATAAATATACCCATGCTGTGATCAAATTATGTTCCCATTTATTTTGGTCAAACAAGTTATCTATATTTATGTATCTGTCATGTTGCCAACGTTATAAACCTGAGTTTGGTCATAGAATGTCAAGTAACTATGACACTCATCTGAAAGTCATGAAAGATTTGAATCATAGAACTGACACAAAAATTGAAACAGATGTCATTAGGGCAAAAATTGAACAATGATTGTAGAATAAGGCAATTCAAAAATGAATTCTTTTAAAATACAACTAATTAAATGAAGCCTATTCCAACAATAATTACATATATGGTCAAAAATAAAGACACAAAAAAAACTTAACCAGGAAAACAGCAACTTTATAATTGGAATCAATTTTAAAATCAGATACAAACTTTTTGTATTATTAATTACATAATATTGTTTGTTTTTTTTAAAAATCAGAATAAGAATAAATAACAACCCTTAAGACTAATTATAAATTAAAAAATTTTCAAATGAGAATAGTATAAGATAATTTGAGGTAATTAACCTATGCATAATATATCATCACATATGACACCATAATGCCCCTGGTCAGACAATTGCTAAAGAACAATACATGTTTGGTTCGTTTTTGTCAAAAATGTTAAAAGATTTTCTCACTGATCTATAAAAAAAATGGAACAATAAAAGAAACTAAAACTGAGCAATGCAGATTTTGTCAAATGTCATATACTTGCAATGCAGATTTTGTCAAATGTCATATACTTGCAATGCAGATTTTGTCAAATGTCATATACTTGCAATGCAGATTTTGTCAAATGTCATATACTTGCAATGCAGATTTTGTCAAATGTCATATACTTGCAATGCCAACTTTGTCAATGTCATATACTTGCAATGCAGACTTTGTCAAATGTCATGTACTTGCAATGCAGACTTTGTCAAATGGCATATACTTGCAATGCAGACTTTGTCAAATGTCATATACTTGCAATGCAGACTTTGTCAAATGTCATATACTTGCAATGCAGACTTTGTCAAATGTCATATACTTGCAATGCAGACTTTGTCAAATGTCATGTACTAACAATTCTCAGCAGAGATTCAATGTTGAAACAAACAACATGGGGTGCACACTATGGAGAGAATACGAGTTTTGATTTTGAGAAACTCCTAGTGAGCCAATAGGGCATTTTGTGTTCTTCCTACAACAACTGAATTTTAGGATGACATTAGTTCATAGTTCATGATTTCAAGCTTGCAAATGTTCTTTAACAATAAAAAGAGTATAAAAAATGTTTTATAACCAAAACCTTTTGCTAGGGGAGGTCAGCCACTTCAATTTCAAAAGGGTATAAGTAAACAATATTTATTTCATATATTATTATTTGAGTATTTTTAAATACAGCTAATAGTGGGTAAAAATAGGTTCTCAAAATTTTGAAAAAAGTCATATAATAGTCTAAACAGAGAAACAAAAATATGAGCCAGTGTTATAAAAAAAACATTGCCAAAAGTGATTCATTGAATTAAGTCTTCCTAATGGCAACGTCATCTTGAAGTCCAGAGATTCAGATCTTTGCTGAGAGAAGACAGCTTTAAAAAACATCTTTGTAACAGAAATTAACAAGCATCATTTTTTAAAGATGAATTACAGACAACATTTAAAAAAAAAAATCATTACTACTTATAAGTTATGTTTTCTACCAAAACATATAACAGTATGTCTTCAATCAGCCCATGAAACAGTTATCTACTGTAGAAGGAGCAGTGGCGTAGCTAGGGTGGGGGGAGGAGGGGGGAGAATTTGAAAATCCCCCTGGGCCCCCACTTGAGAGGGCCCCTAAATATATGTGTTTTTTACATTAAAAATTACATATTCACAAAATGCATGGGCCCCAAAGGGGTCAAGCCCCCGGGCCCCCAAACGATGGAAAATTCGTAGCTACGCCCCTGAGAAGGAGTAGTTGTGCTGGCCACATTACATTCTCATACACCACATGGAAACAGGAGAACACTTGCACCAGAGCTTTCCAAGGGCAAAGTAGTTGTGACTAAGTTCAACTTAAACATGAACAAGGCAAACATTGAACAAATCAAGTCTAATGATGCACTGGTGTTTCTATGGCAACAAAACAAATTCACCTTCTGGCAAACATTTGTTTATGAAATAGAGCTTATAGTTTGGCATTTTCAAAAGATCCAAATATCAATGGCTGTTCTTACATATACAATAAATACATTCTTAATAATATATTCTCTTCTAGTAATGTTTTAGTGAAATAAATTATTTAATGCCACAAATTAGCTTAAAAATACATATTTGATGAGTTCACAGACCAAATGTATCAAAACATTTCAGATACAACCCTGAACAAAACAACCCAGAACAAAAACAACATAGAACAAGAACAACCCAGAACAGATACAACAAAAAGTGAAACATTCCTTTCATGTATTGTGTTATGCGCAGCCTTCCATAAATGTATAGATGAGCTAATGACTATAAATAGATTCAAAATAAATTGGTGTAAAAGTAAACAGGAGAGTTCCAATGAAATAAATTGTTTCTTGAGTTTTAATATCAAACTTTTTACACATTGTCAGCCATTACTTGCTCAACTTTGAAACTTTATGCTAGTCATGTTAAAAAGTATGTCATTCAAATGAAAGTGATCAAACTTTCAATATTTCTCTTTATCTTTTTTTTTTTTTTTGCTTCTAGTCCAATAAAAATCTTATGCTTTGTTTATACAATGTCACTAATACTTAAAACATTTGAGTCATAGATTGGCTCTTATAAGAATAACATTTGACCAACATTTCCCTCTAAAAAGGAACTCACAGAATCAAAACTTGTTGACAAGCACTTGAAAAGATCATAAATGACAAACAAAGGATGTAGCCAAATAAAAAATGGAGATCAAATGAAAACATAGACGCCTCCGTCCTCACAGCTTTTTCAGAAATAGAAAGAAAATATCAAGCAATGAAACAGAACCAAGTGTTGCTCAAATGTTGGTACAAAATATTATCCTTTACATACACACACACAAATATCTTGAAATAAAAAATAACAAGGTGATCAAAATATCAAAACTTGAAACCACTGACTTTAACTCACAAAAAATGTTTGTGCAAAGTCCAATTATAAAACTATGATTGCATTTCAAATTGGGATGAATCTATTTATAACTAAAACAAAAACATAACACACTTGCATTCTTGGCTATTTCACTTTGCACTGTATTGTTCATTCTGCCATACACTCATGCCTGCAGCAGTGACAAAACTTTGTTTATAAACTTGGTTTTTAAACTCATGACTAGTTCAACAAAACCCAAACCTCAAATCATCTTGATATACTCCCAACATCTCTAATAAACACCGGATCTGTTCATTTATAAACCCAGGTCATCAAAAAAAAGTAATTCCCTTTTATACATAATTGTAACTAATGTAAAGATGACTCTACAAGTGACTCCATTTACTCACAGGCTACAGTTATAACAGTTGAAACAGCAGCAATACAACAACTGAAACCCAGCATTGATTAAAAGCTACACACTATGTGCCAAGGCCAAGTACTAACTTGTGGATGCAACACCCATCGCTTTTTGTCCTAATACTGTCACATTTTCTGGAAAGAGACAAAATTAAATGTAAGATGTCTAATTAAAAAATAATAAAGGAAATGTGATTAGTTAAAATAAGAATAAATTATTATCCCTTTTATTTCTTAATGGTTCTAACGAATTTCCCTAAATGTTACAATAGATTTGAAAACATCCAGGTAAACATTCATTTCTAATTAATCCATTAAAATTCTCTGACTAGTTTTTTCTTTGATAATGTGATATCTTTCTGTCTGATGAGCTTGTTATCTAAGAATTCACATAAATGAGAGACTAGTGAACATATGAATTTTCCATTATTAGTTCATCAAAATGTCAATGTTCTCAATCTATTCATATTTCTAAAAGTTAAACTAGAAACAAAAACTAAACCTACAGAAATGTCACAATGCTATATTTTATTGTTATTGATAACGACTCTACTTCAAAATCTGGTTTAAGTGGACACTATTCCTTGCAAATACTTAATAAACTAAATAGGCCTGTACATCTTCAGATATTTACTGGTAAAGGCTGAACATGTCTCACCCATGAAACGTTGGAAAGCTCTTGGTTTGCTTTTCCAGACAACGCCAATGAGGTAGACAGGTATCCCAGAACACACTATCAGCACACCCATTCCTGTGTCGTAGGGAGCAGCCATCAATGGCACGATTAGCAGGAATAGCACAGTAATTAGGAAGAAGAATGGAATGAATAGTGGCATCTGTCAATAGAATAACAATCAAATGATCAAGCTACAATAGCATGAAACATAAACAGAAATGTGTAGGTAAGTGCTGAACCAATGAATGATGCCTACATAAAACATATTAAGTGAAATATTAAATATAACTGCGTCGACCAGGGCATAAACCAGTGACATTCGACAGGGCAACTTTGCTTAGCAGTAACGCAGTGCTAAGCAAGCTAACATCTAGACCAATGTCTAGAGATGTACCTTCTTTTCCTTATATTTAATTCACCCTCTTCTCTCATTGAATAATTTGGTTTCTAGTGCTGCCTTTATGTATGTACTATGTATACAAAAGCATAAATACAATATTACACTAATTTTGTGTTACTCAAAATAATGATTTCATTAACAAACCAGCACAGAAAATTTATATGAATCTACTCCATTCAGGACAGTTCAAAGACAATTGTATTCTTTAGCATCCAATACTATAGGTCCTAGAGTTGATTCAGAATCTTTGTACCTGGGACTAAATAATGTTGATGCATCACATAATTGTATGGATAGTTTACTAGAAGTGAGGAAGCATTTTTTTTTTTGGGGGGGGGGGGGGAATTGATTGATTTTTCTCTTAACAGATACTTTGTCAAGTCAGTTCTCAAGTCGGCACTCAAGTCAATTGAAAAAATATTGTTTTTCATTTCAATCTTTTATTTTCGTAAGATCAATTGCTTTGGCCTGATGTCATTGAATCTGGAATACATTAAAAATAATTGTTCTTTTTAGATTCATGTTCATTAAAATGGAAAGATAAGTGAGATCTATTTCAAACAACTAGAATAAATTCTCAGCTCATTTGGCTGACTTCATTTCATTACCTGGGCAGCAGCAAACAAAGTCTATCACAAGCATGATAACAAATGTTTTCTTGTAGTGGGCTGATTCTTAAATGGTGTGAAATCAACTTTGAATGTTTTAATGTTGGGCTGATTCTTAAATGGTGTGAAATCAACTTTTAATGTTAGGCTTATTCTCAAATGGTGTGAAATCAACTTTTGATGTTAACCCTTATAATGGGCTTACTCTCAAATGGTGTGAAATTAACTTTTAACCTTAACGTTTATAATATCCATAGAAAAAGTGGAAACAATATCCTTTTTTCTATCAACACATTGTGCCTACACATCAGAATGAAAAATATTGTTCACTGACCTTAATTGGCCTGGGCATGTCAGGCTTAGTAAAGCGCAGGTAGACCATACCAACAATGGAGGCCCCAACAGAGAGCCACTGTGTAAAACTGAGGTAGTTGATGAGAGAGTAAATGTTGTCAGAAATCAACATCACAAGAGACAAGCCACCCTGAAAACATACAAACAGTATATCAACATCACAAGAGATTAGCCACCCTGAAAACATACAAATAGGATATCAACATCACAAGAGACAAGCCACCCTGAAAACATACAAACAGTATATCAACATCACAAGAGACAAGCCACCCTGAAAACATACAACAGTGTTTCCCAGTATGAGCTTTTAGTTAGTACACAATTTTACAAGATGAACTTTTTGTTTTTAGTTAGGTAGTACACAACATGTATGGTACACAAGTACAAGTAAAACATGTACATAAAATATGTCCAGGTTTTCTTGGGTGTAGAAGCTTTCGTAACAGTATTTTTTTATATGACAGGGTTTTTAGCTCTGCATACAACCATCTCGGGGGCTGTTCCTTATAGCTCTCTGGATAGCTGCCTTTATTTTCAGGTAAGGTGCCCTAGCCTTTGTGGATCCCTCTACTTCCTGCAAGGCAGCAGATTTGATTTTGGCCCACCCTGAGTATTTTATTTCCCCGGTACACACCATATAAGGAGGGCATTCCCCTATCTGCCACCTGGGGAGGCGCTCGATGGGAAATAAAAAACTTCATGCTGTTTGGGCGTGGAGATGAAAGGCTCAGGGGAGATCTGAATGGAGGGATATGTTGAAGCAGGCCAGAGCTCTCCATGGGCTGTAGCGCCACTGGGATGGATGGGATGGTCATAAAAACATGTACACTTAAAACAAGTTCATAAAAACATGTACACTTATGTAAGTGGAAACACGTTGATTTCTGCATTAAGATGAAAATATTTTATGAAGACTAAGCAAACACAATACAAAGAACACGCAAAAGCATTGCAAGGCTCTGGGCTGGAACCTACAGTGGAAGAGAAATGCCAGGAGACCAAAGCAAACACGGAGGAGATCAATAAAACAAAACAAAGGCAAAGATGGCAGGATGGACATGGATCAGTGGACCTATTTTCAAGAACAGTATCCAATGGCTAAGTACTGTTGTGGCCCTATTTTCAAGAACAGTATCTAATGGCTAAGTACTGTTGTGGCCCTATTTTCAAGAACAGTATCTAATGGCTAAGTACTGTTGTGGCCCTATTTTCAAGAACAGTATCCAATGGCTAAGTACTGTTGTGGCCCTAAGCTGCAAAGGATTAACTCAAAGACAAGTCCACTATGGACTAGTTCTACATTACTGAAGAGACTATCAATCTGGACAAATATTCAAACTAGCGTGATGTATGTAACTGCCTTAAATAGAAATAACACATTTCTCTACTACATAGACTGAGATATTTGGCTTACTGTGAACAGAATGGCTGGCATAGGAGTATGTTTGGTGACACTGATCATGGCCATGATGCCAGGAAGTTGGCCTTCTCTGGCACCAACAAAACACAGCCTAGAAAAACAAATAAAAAAAATACTGGAACAAGAAACAACAGAACTAAACAAAATGTGTGTGTGGGGGGGGGGGGAATGCAATTATATTATGAGGCAAAAAAAAAAATTAAATTAATAAACAAACAATTTAGCTGAAATAAACAAAAGCCAAACAGTGGCTGCTAAAACTCAAAGAGATATCTCTGAATATACTCAGTTCTAATGAGTATCTGACATTTCCAGTGGAAAGTTAATTTAGCTGACGTGTGCTGGTAAAATAATTCTCTGTAATTGTTGGCCACAGAAAAATGTTTACTTCTGTTGCCTCGAAGACAGCAAGTTTAAAAGAAAACTTTAGTGACATAAGACAATCAACAAAATCTATCATCTCATAAAACTCACCGGCCAGATGTAAACAAAAGCCCATTGACTCCACCAAAAGTAGACAGAGCCACAAAGATTGGAATGATTAGAGCTGCCACTCCGAAAATATTCTGACCAAATGTCTGTAACCAAACAAAGACATTTTTCATAAAGAGCAAAATAAAACAGACAAATAGGCTTAATACAGAATGTTTGATTACTAACAAGTACCTGATCAGATGGTCTGTGTCAGGGGGAGGTATGGCGAGAATGAATGTTACTTTGATATTTTGGTATGATTGTTATATCCCCTTGTTATGAATGCGAAGTGTTGCACGTGTTGTAAACTGAGTGATTAAGTCTTCGTTGAATGTGCGAGAGAGTGTGTTAGTCAGTAAGGTCTTGGACGTTTACTTCCTGGACTGGTATTTATGCATTTATATATTTATAAGTTGATGGACTGGTGTTTTGTGTATTACTATTTCATAAGAGTGATATAATTGTGTGCTTTATTAAGTATTAAAGTATTATCGATATTCACGAATATAAGGAGTTAGAGTTGATGTATATTAAGTGTTCGTATTTGAGTTAAGCAAGTATTGATGAATTATAATTGAGGAAGTATCAAGCAAGTATTATTTGATATTCAAGAAACCCGCTAGTGAGCCACAGGAACCAAGTTAAGAAACACAACAAGAACTAGAGCCAAGCATATATAAAAGTGAACCCTGACAGTCTGGAAGGGAAGCTTTACTTTATTTTTTTACTTACTGATCAGAAACAACCGTTTGTACATATCTTTTTTTTTCTAAAGTTCATTCCATGTCAATACTGTCAACACAATATGTTTTATAACTGCTGGGATCTGGGTTGATTCTAATTTTCAAGCTTTGTGTGACCAGTGGTGGTAATCCATTGGGTCACCCTTTTAAAATAGTCACAGCAGACTTATTAACTATTTGATCTTATCTTCTAATCTCATAGTTTAACAATGTTACTTCAAAAGAGAAGATAATTACGTCCTACACATTTTATGTATCAATCTAGACATGCATGTTAATCAATGACAAACTCTGCCAAGTCCTTGGTTTTCCTGGCTAATTCAAGCAACCCATTCTAATCTCTAATGGCACTAGAGAAAAAGAGCACTTGTAAGAATTAGTCCTAGCATAATAATAATAATAGGGAATTCCCATTGAGCTGTCACAAACTTTTATAAAGAACTTTCCAGACTAGATTTAAATCATGAATTTTTAGTATTAGTATTCTAACAATTAGAATTACTTAATAGTATATATAATTCTTACCATAAGACTTTAAAAAAGCAACAATTAAAGTAAAAAAATAATGCAATCAGAACCAGTTTGATATGACTGTGACTGCAGACATATTCTTACCACTGCAGTGGCATAGGAGCCCAACATCTCCCTGGGTGACATGGCTGTGAAGTATGCCACGTTGGTCATCACATAGACTAAAGTCACAATTGGTATGGAGATGTAGATAGCTCTGGGCAGATTTCTAACAAAGGGAAAATTCAAAACACAAATGTACTTTCAAAAACTTCAACAGAATAAGAAAACATAAACATTGATGAGCAGCATACATTAGTATTGGGGGTGTGGTGGCTGAGTGGTAAAGCGCTTGGCTTTCGAACCAGGGGTCCCATGTTCAGCTCCTGGTGAAGACTTGGATTTTAAATTTCAGGATTTTTAGGGCATTCTTGAGTCCATGCAACTCTAAAGGGTACCTGACATTAGTCTGGGGAAAAGTTAAATGGCGGTTGGTGGTTGTGCAGGCCACATGACACCCTCATTAACCATGGACCACAGAGATGACCTTTACATCATGTGCCCCATAGATAGCAAGTTCCGAAAGGGGAACTTCATTATACATCAGAACAAATAGTTTACTTAAGACAGTAGTGTTGTTTGTACATTTTATACACACGACTAATGATTTGGTATATTTTTATCATTATCTTCAACACAAGAAAGACTTGGTGTTAAGGAAACCGATAACATGTCATTAAAATAATAGTAAAAAACAACAATATATCACTAGGCTAAATTCTTTATGATCAGCTACCATCATTTTAAATAGGCCTACAACAACTGTGTAGATAGATTAGGTTTCTAAATAGTCTCTTGATACTTTAATTCAAAAAAAAACTTTAGTGAATATATATCTAATTATTGAATTAATTAATTGAAATTGTTTTAATATGTGAAGTTGAAAAACAAAAATGAAAAGGAATTCGCAGAAGTAAACAGTGTAGGAAGGTGATGGCTATAAGTTAGGGTATGCTCTACAGAATATGAGCAGTTTGAAGACACTTTTTACTTCTATTAGAGTAGGTGGGAAAGACGTTTAGGTTAGCAAGCATTACTTGTTCTAAAACATATACACTCGAGCATATCATCGTTGAAAAAAACAAAATAAAACCTAAGTATTTTTCTGTTGTTTTTTTTTTTCTTCTACAAAATATTCAATTCTACTGAATGAATTCTTGAAGAGTCAGAAGAGACACCAAATCTTTTCGAAAATAGAATGAAAAGAGATCTTGAAATTTTTTTTTTAAATTACCAAATCACAGGCAGACAAACTCATATCAAATCACAAATAAATGATCACTCCACTTGGATGAGTATTGAACAAGAAGCCATTTCATGAAACTTGTTGATTACTTATAAAACACATGCTTAAAGACTACTGGTGAGCTGAACATACAACTACATAAAAATGACTTACTTGTATGGGTCTATCATTTCTTCTGTTACAAAATTGAGGAAATTCCTACAAAATTAAACAAATAATGTGTTATAAAAGTGGTCAGTATTTACAGCTGCAAAAAAACAAAAGGTATTTTTATCTGGTAAATAAACTGGGAATCAGAGAAATTGTACTGATTAAGATCTAAGTTCACAGTCAGCAATAAGCAAACAACACCCATTAGTTGTGTGTTTCTGTTTCACCAGATCAGGAATTATCAGGGCAGACAAAATCACAATAAATGTCATCTTTGGCATCAAGTCTACTTCTAGAAATTACAGGATTTATAGCAGAATTAGTCAAATAGAAGGTTAATTATTTTATTGATGTACACTGTACTGAGTTTTAATAACTGACTCTAGTTAAAGTTCACAAAACATTCAATGCTTTCTGTCCTAGACCAAGGGCTGTCTTTTAGTTATTGAAAGGCTGCATACACACTTTGTGTCTCAGTTGAGTTTTGACCTTACTCCCTTCTCCCTGAAACCTTCATGAATCCTTCAAACTTGTCTTGACTTATTTTTCTAGTTTCCTGCGTTGTTTTTTCACTTCTGTTCAAGTTTGAGAACCAACACCACATCCTGGCTTGAAGCTAACTTTCTATGCAGTGTTGGATATTGTTTGAAGCTGATAAAAGCCTTGAAGTCCAAATGTCTTTGGTTGTGACACAGTTTACTCAATTTTTTTTGTTTAAAAAGCTTATATCAATTGACTGGTAATATTTTTGAGCACGTTATTTCTCCCACAGGCATTTACGGATCAAGTTAAACCTTTCCACAATTATTTTTTTTTGCTTGTTATCAAATTCTAACCAGGTTTTCCTCCCAGCAGCAGTCAGTCAATAATAATAATAATAATATATAAGGAAATTTGTCTAACAATTAGTGCATTACACCAAACAAAACATTATAACCACAACAAACATTTGTTTGAGGACCACTGTTTGAAAACCACATCCTTCCATCTTTGTAAACTAATACCATCCAAACGGATTTAGATGTCATACAAATGTATGTGCCACTGAAGATTACAATTCAGTTTTTTTTCCTAACGACACTGTTTTATTTACCTATAATAGTTATGTGATTTTGTTTAATGTTTGGAAATTTATGTCAAAACATGTTTCCAATTATTTTTAATTTATTATACACCCATTTTCTTGGCCTGTCTACAGAGTACCACTAGAGCTAAAAATGAAAAAAATGTAAAAAAAAAAATTTTTTTTTAAAAACATTTTGTGCATCCCCCAAGAAATTGAACTCCTCAAGATATGTAGGTCATGTTGGTGTCTAGTTCAGATCTTTGGATGAAATGCATGCATGTCAGTTGAAGTTGAAAAATTCAAAATGGATTATAATTATCTAAAGAGGAAAAGAAGTACTGAGCCCCTAATCTCCACATCATGACAGCTCTGACATGTTGACTGATTACTCCCCTTTAATGTGACGTTAATTATTTTCCTGTGATGAGAAGTTCTCAACTTGTTTCACTTCACCCTGACTGACTGACTGACTGAGTGGAAAGAAACACACTAACAGTCTGACATGCCCAAAGCTGCATCAACGTTTATATGAAGTCCTACATACCAGGGCTGGCCTTAGATAATTAGAGGCCCTAGGTGAAGTGAATTAGGGGGCCCCAAGTGAAGTAAAAAAAAAAAACAATGACTAAATAAAATTACGCCATTTATTTAAAACCTAGTCAGGGTAGTGTACTCCATCAATAACTTTGGGCACAAGTTTAGCTATTTCTTCTCTTTAAACATTTTTTTTTTGAGTCCTGTGAGAGGCTCCCACCAATTGGAGGCCCAAGGCAGCTGCCTAATTTGCCTCCAGCCCTGTCGATACAGTCACATGACTCAGAGTAAAAAAAAAATTGACAATGCTCCCCTACATAGACTGTTGATAAGCTTCCACTTCAATTTAGAAATAATAATGGAAAGATTATGTAATACCAAGAGCAGCCACTCCCCTAAGAAACATCTTCGCATGTCTTAAAAAAGAAATCTATCTATCTTATATAATACAGACGTTACTCATAAAAGAAGATGATTAAATCTAGATCTAAAAGAGTTAATTTGTAACCATTTAAACTGTTTGAACTCTAGTTCATTGAGGGAGAGAAAGAATTTCAAATCACTAAATATCTGAACATTAAAGGTTTGTGCAGTAATAGAGACAAAAAAGAAACATCTTTCAAGTCCAGCAACTATTTTTTAAAAAGCAAACACGTAAAAGTCTGGATGAAAACAAGGTGTATGAGGAAATGTTGGGCTAGAGTTACCCCTCCTTTTTATAATTCAAAACGTCCTATTTCATCAATCCTATTAAAACAATTCTCTTTTAGATTCTTTAAATAAACATTTACTATGATATGGACATTCTGAGCATCTAAAGCTAGTTTAATCCGACATATTTCACTAACTTATAATTCAGGCACAGAGTTAAATAGTCGGAGGGACGAAACAAAATTGAGAAATCAGGGGGAAAGAACTGAAGGAGCATTTCTAAATTATTTATATTGATTTTTAAAACAGATTTAACTATGTTTAATTTATATTGGTTGATTGCTTTAAGGGATATTGAAAACATATTGATAACTTCTTTGACAGTACAACCTAAGTGCTAAAGTCAAAACTTAGTTATCTGCATTTCTCAAGGAAGTGTTCATTAATTGGTCAACATGTGATTTTGTAAATATTGTTACATAATTATTTGAAGAAAGGTGTCCTAGGTTTCCTTTGTGTGTGTACATAAAGTCTAGGTCAAAAGAGGTCAAGGACTCACCATCCTGCATAAGCAAACAGACCAGAGTAGAGAGCCAGGGAGATTTTGCCAATGTCCCAGTGTGAGTCCTCAAATAGTCCTTCAAAGTGTTCCACTTCACCTGAGGGAAGGGAGGGAGTTCAGTCATTAGTTTACTTGGGACAACTCATTTCTTTTATACTCAATAAGTCTAATAAACAGGCAGCACAACTCATTTCTTTTATAATCAATAAGTCTAATAAACAGGCAACACAACTCATTTCTTTTATACTCAATAAGTCTAATAAACAGGCAGCCACAACTCATTTCTTTTGTACTCAATAAGTCTAATAAACAGGCAACACAACTCATTTCTATTATAATCAATAAGTCTAATAAACAGGCAGCACAACTCATTTCTATTATAATCAATAAGTCTAATAAACAGGCAACACAACTCATTTCTTTTATAATCAATAAGTCTAATAAACAGGCAGCCACAACTCATTTCTTTTGTACTCAATAAGTCTAATAAACAGGCAGCACAACTCATTTCTTTTGTACTCAATAAGTCTAATAAACACGCAGCACAACTCATTTCTTTTATAATCAATAAGTCTAATAAACAGGCAGCAAAACTCATTTCTTTTATACTCAATAAGTCTAATAAACAGGCAGCACAACACATTTCTTTTATACTCAATAAGTCTAATAAACAGGCAACACAACTCATTTCTTTTATAATCAATAAGTCTAGTAAACAGGCAGCACAACTCATTTCTATTATACTCAATAAATCTAATAAACAGGCAGCACAACTCATTTCTTTTATACTCAATAAATCTAATAAACAGGCAACACAACTCATTTCTTTTATAATCAATAAGTCTAATAAACAAGCAGCAAAACTCATTTCTTTTGTACTCAATAAGTCTAATTAACAGGCAGCACAACTCATTTCTATTATACTCAATAAGTCTAATAAACAGGCAGCCACAACTCCTTTCTATTATACTCAATAAGTCTAATAAACAGGCAGCACAACTCATTTCTATTATACTCAATAAGTCTAATAAACAGGCAGCCACAACTCCTTTCTATTATACTCAATAAGTCTAATAAACAGGCAGCACAACTCATTTCTATTATACTCAATAAGTGTAATAAACAGGCAGCACAACTCATTTCTATTATACTCAATAAGTCTAATAAACAGGCAGCCACAACTCCTTTCTATTATACTCAATAAGTCTAATAAACAGGCAGCACAACTCATTTCTATTATACTCAATAAGTCTAATAAACAGGCAGCCACAACTCCTTTCTATTATACTCAATAAGTCTAATAAACAGGCAGCACAACTCATTTCTATTATACTCAATAAGTCTAATAAACAGGCAGCACAACTCATTTCTATTATACTCAATAAGTCTAATAAACAGGCAGCCACAACTCCTTTCTATTATACTCAATAAGTCTAATAAACAGGCAGCACAACTCATTTCTATTATACTCAATAAGTCTAATAAACAAGCAGCACAACTCATTTCTATTATACTCAATAAGTCTAATAAACAGGCAGCACAACTCATTTCTATTATACTCAATAAATCTAATAAACAGGCAGCACAACTGGCAGATAAAATACTCTGAAAGACACAAAGATAAAGGCACATTCCTCGTCCCATATGCTAGGACAAATTTGTACAAATACTCCTTCTTTCCTAGTGCTATTAGAGCATGGAATGGGTTGCCTGAGCTAGCCAGGAAAACCAGTGACTTGGCAGAATTTAAATCATTGGTTAATATGCATAACTAAATGCATGACGCGTAGGACGTAATCATCTTCTTTTTTGAAGTAACGTCTGTATTATATAAGATAAGAAGATAAGAGAGGTAAAGCACTTGGCTTCATTAGTTGGGGAAAAGTAAAAGTAGTTGGTCATTGTGCTGGCCACATGACACCCTCGTTAACGGGGACCACAGAAACAGATGATCTTTACATCATCTGCCCTATAGATCAAAAATTATGAAAGGGTTACTTTACTTTTTTTTTTCATACAGCAAAACTTACAAAAATACAAAACATAAGAAATCTTCAATTTAAATCAGTCAATCATTTCCTGATCAAGTAACACTCCCTCCTCAACCTAAAGCACAAGTTCAAATCTGATATTCATGTGCACTTTTAATGCTGGTACGTTTCTTTAATATGAACTTCCAACTGATGATAACTTCAAAAACATACAATAGCTTTTAATTAGTCAAAATAAGTTAAGTCCCCCTTTCAGACCTTGTGATCTATAGAGCTGATGATGTAAAGCTCATTTGTTTCTGTGGCTCACAGTTAATGAGTGTGTTATTTGGCCAGCACAATGACCAACCAATTTCCTCAACTAATGTCAGAACCTTATAAGAGCGGGGTGGATTCAGAGGTGCTGTAAGGATCCCAAAATTAGAAATCCCAGTCTTCACCAGGATTTGAACCTGTATACCCTTGGTTCAGAAGCTAAGGCCTTGACTACTCAGCCACCATCCCTCCAATTAGTCAAAATGGTGAGCTAATAGCAAGAGTTTATAAATACCTCTGCTCTGAATCTTGTATAACCTAGGACACTACAAGAATATACTTTACTTTCAAGTAACTCTTCTATGGTTTTAATCCTTGAACTTTCCAGACAATCACAGAGTTTGTCAATCAAAGAGTTTATCAATCACAGGGTTTGTTGGTTTTAATGTTTCAGACGTTAATTCAGAATTGAACATTATTACATACGAGTCTGACCAGAAGAGAACTACGGGTAATGATGGGCGGCAGGTTTGAACCCTAGACCATTGAGACGACAGTCTAGAGCACATACCAGGCAGCCATCCGTTAAGACCACACAAACAAAAAGGAGACAAACCTTTTCCAATCTGCACAAAGCCAGTGACTATGATGATGACAAGGGCCAAGAGTTTGGCAGCTGTGAAGATGTCTTGGATTCGAGTTGCTGCCCTTACACTCATGGCATTGACAAATGTCAGTATACCTGTAAAATATTTTTTGTTTTTACTTTAACATACTAGGTGGGGAGGGGGAGTTTAATATTAGCATAAAATACAAAAAGTTAAAAAAAAAAGGTGTGGGGGGTCCTAGTTAAATTTACGAATTCAGAGTGGTGTACAGAGGGCGCCAGACACGCAAGGGCAGCAATGCCTGATACCCAATGTTAGCGTCTGTAGGCTCTTGAGCTAAGGTCACTCCGACCCTTCCCTCGTCACGCTATGATAGCATCTGAAACTTTGTTTCTTGCAGTTCAAATTAGAGATTTTTTTTAAAACAAAGCTCGGGCTGAAGTTACTATTAGGTTTTAATTTCAGCCCCCCCCCCTTTCCCCTCCCACCGTTACGTAGCCAATTTTTTAAATACACACAAAAGAAAAAATTTAAAAAAAAAAGGGGGGGGGGAATAAAAACAAGGTTTAAAATTCATAGATCTTTCACAAGAATGTTCTATGCTCCCTACACAAAGCAATTCTCTGCAGATTTGGATTCCATGGCACATCGGCACAATTGAGTCCGTGTCGTGCCCCCTCTACAGTCTCAGAACATTCAATAAACACCGTAAATAGTGCGCCCCCGCTAAAGTATCAAAAAGCCAAATCTAAATGTCTTGATTTAATCAATTTCTTACGCAATTGGACTATTTAAGCTAAGCCACGAAACCTGCATTGAAACCGGAACCAGACGAGCTGAAACAGGCCTGACAACAACAAAACATTTCACAAGTTGTCGCTTGACATTCACGCCATTAACATTATATAAAAAAAAACGTGAGGGTGAAAGCTTCCTATCTGTGATAGCAGACGACGAACATAAAAACACGCACGCACGCACGCACACACACACACACACACACAGAGTCAGTCCTAAACAAAAGCATCTTTTATTTCGTAATATTTTACAGGGGTCACGTTGACCGTTCCTGGTGACGTCAGAGAAAGTGGGTGGCGGGGCATCTTAGATGTTAACAAACAACCAAATCCCATGCATATATACATGGAACCACGGAGAGAGCAAGCCTTGGGGGGCAGGGAGATGGAGTTGGTGGTCGAATTCAAATAAAAGCTACAACAAGCAGAATAGAAATGAGAAAATTATCTTCCAAGCTCCATTTGATTCGGCTAAACAGAACATTGCCCTCATGGGGTCACAATTTGCATCTCTCTCTCTCTCTCTGTCTCTCGCCACTCTCTCTCTCTCTCTCTCTCAGGCAAAGGCCAACTGGAAATATTTGGTTTGAGGGCCAACTGGAAATATTTGGTTTGAGGGCCAACTGGAAATATTTGGTTTGAGGGCCAACTGGAAATATTTGGTTTGAGGGCCAACTGGAAATATTTGGTTTGAGGGCCAACTGGAAATATTTGGTTTGAGGGCCAACTGGAAATATTTGGTTTGAGGGCCAACTGGAAATATTTGGTTTGAGGGCCAACTGGAAATATTTGGTTTGAGGGCCAACTGGAAATATTTGGTTTGAGGGCCAACTGGAAATATTTGGTTTGAGGGCCAACTGGAAATATTTGGTTTGAGGGCCAACTGATATTTGGTTTGAGAGCCAACTGATATTTGGTTTGAGGGCCAACTGGAAATATTTGGTTTGAGGGCCAACTGGAAATATTTGGTTTGAGGGCCAACTGATATTTGGTTTGAGAGCCAACTGATATTTGGTTTGAGGGCCAACTGGAAATATTTGGTTTGAGGGCCAACTGGAAATATTTGGTTTGAGGGCCAACTGGAAATATTTGGTTTGAGGGCCAACTGGAAATATTTGGTTTGAGGGTCAACTGGAAATATTTGGTTTGAGGGCCAACTGGAAATATTTGGTTTGAGGGCCAACTGGAAATATTTGGTTTGAGGGCCAACTGAAAATATTTGGTTTGACCCTTAACGTCATCTCCATACCACCCCCTCCTCTTCAACACAAGTCCTTAAGTTAAAGAAGTTTTGGTGTCATTTCGATACAGAACTAGCAACTCTCAATGCTTAATTAAACGTGTCGCACTGAATGTCAGAAAGTCTCTTCAACTAGAGCGTGACCTGGTAGATCAAGTTCTATTGACAATCTGACACTTTTTCAGAAGTTTAATTACAAAAAATGTTCCCCACTTGAATACATGTGACCTACAGGACAGTAATACATGTATGTAGAAAGTTGCTTCTTTATAAACGAGGGTACAGGAAGTCTACAGATCTGAGTTGTGCATAATCAATAATTGTTATAAAGTGAGGTAAAATTCTTCGAAAAAAGCGAAATTCTTCTGTATGTAAATCTATTTTTAATCGGTAGATCTATACTGTTCTGATTGACCTATAATGAAATGTTAGAAATATACTATACTATATTGGGAGATATATACTACACTGGTAGACCTATACAGTGCACTGGTAGACCTATGCCATATCGGCATGGAATTTGGCGTTTGTATATATATATATATATATATATATATATATATATATATATATATATATATATATATATATATATATATATATATATATATATTGTGTGTGTTTGCATAAGGAAAAAAATTCACACACAACCAAAAACTCCCCTAAAAAGAAATCCAGGCTACGCCCATGCATATCGGTAGACCCAAAGCAAGCGTTAAATATGCAAACTCCTCTTAATATCACATGTCCATGCTTGAGACATGAACACAATCTCCTTCCTATGAACTTGAAGATGAACACAATCTCCTTTCCTATAAACTCAAAGATGAACACAATCTCCTTTCCTATAAACTCAAAGATGAACACAATCTCCTTTCCTATGAACTCAAAGATGAACACAATCTCCTTTCCTATAAACTCAAAGATGAACACAATCTCCTTTCCTATAAACTCAAAGATGAACACAATCTCCTTTCCTATAAACTCAAAGATGAACACAATCTCCTTTCCTATAAACTCAAAGATGAACACAATCTCCTTTCCTATAAACTCAAAGATGAACACAATCTCCTTTCCTATAAACTCAAAGATGAACACAATCTCCTTTCCTATAAACTCAAAGATGAACACAATCTCCTTTCCTATAAACTCAAAGATGAACACAATCTCCTTTCCTATAGACTCAAAGATGGCTGTGGCTGCAAACAAGGCACTATTAGGCACGGGTAGGTTTGGTCTGTTGCAGAATTGGTCGCTTTTTTTAAACTGTGATATGTGTTATCTGCTGATGGCTAATATCCTGTGCTCGTATCTTAAAATACCATCATTCAGGGATTCACGCCATGTAGAAATATCTAAAGCCAGCGAATGCCAGTTTCGGATGTCAATTTCACTTTCTCTGAAGCAGCTCTTGTTGTGAAACCCACTGAGAGCAGTCTCCAGCACACAGCTCCCCATAAAAAGTCGCTTGATGAGGCATGCGATTTTCAGGCCTACGGACTACAGTTCCTGCCCATCGTAATTAGGGCCTTTCTGTGTTCGTCTCTGACAGCTTTAAGATCTCAAGGGTATATAGTATGTGGTGAAACCAAGTCACATGACACATGTTTTCTAAACGTCAGCGGAAGGAGTTAACTCTTTATCTCCTAACTGACGATACCAGCGTTGATTCCACCAGAATGTGGTAAATAATTACGGAGAGAAAGAGTTAAGCTTTTAGATGTGGCTGGAATATAAGGGTCCAGAACTCTGAAGAATATAAGAGTAAATGGAGGACAACTGCGCTGTAGACTTTCAGTTTAGAGTTGAGTTCTCTTCGTTGCCATACTTGTCCTTGAGGTCTGCCAAAAGCAGCACTGACAACACGGTAGTCTACCTCGTCTAGGTTGGACATGACTGATAATGGTACTTTCCAAATAGACAACTTTTTTAAAAACATTTCCTTGATTCTGTTTAAAATATCAGTTTATTTAATTATATTTCATCATTTCATGTCGCATTGAATTTGTGTCTACATGGTAGTAAAAGTTATAGTTAGATAAGGTTGATTGATGATCATCTGAATCTCAATACCCCTACACACCTTAATAACAATAATAATAATCTTCATTGTCCGTAAGGAAATTTGTCTTACAATTTGTGCATTACACCAAACAAAAAACATTATATACCTATAAAAAAAACATACGGATAATAAAGATTATTATTATGTTAGAAATGAACGAGTAGTCATTCTCTGGCGCTGCCAGGGTCGAGTTTCGCTAAAGAGAAACAAAATTCATCGTAGTCCCTTTAACAGTTTCCACTGAGGAATTTTCTGGTGATGTGGCAGGTCTGCAGCAGTACCGCCCTCTGACAGGCAACGAAGATGTTCCTAGGAATGTTAAGGGCCTTGAAGGTGTCTGTGAGGTCAGTTGTTATTATCCCCTCGGTTGATATAACAATGGGGTATATTGTTATTTTGGACAATTTCCATAGACGCTTAATCTCCAAGCCTAGGTTCCCATATTTTCTTTGTTTTTCTATCTCAGTTTTTCGTAAATTATGAGACAGTGGTACGGCGATATCGATAATGATAGCGGTTTTTTCTTTTTTATCGATGAACAGCAGATCCGGGCGATTGAAATCTACCGTTTTGTCGGTCAGAATAGGCCTATCCCAGTACAGCAGATATTCAGTAGACTCGAGAACCTCTTGCGGAGAGTATTTATAATAAGGGGGAGTGTCCTTATCGATCAATTTGTACGTCAAAGCCAGGTGTTGGTGTATTAACTTTGCAACTTGGTTATGGCGACCTAGGTAGGCTGATTCTGATAGGGCTGGACATCCTGCCATTTTATTATTATTATTATTATTATTATTAATTATCTCAAAATTAAATTTGGCATATTTTTAATACGAGTCAGTGGGAATTTCCGCATTTATTCAGTAAACAGATGGGACATTTTGCGCACTGTCTTATTATTATGTATGAGCTAGACTGCTAGAATTAATCTGTGACAGTAAACATATGTACCTAATACTTGTACAATTTATCAATACACACTATCAATACTGCATCTCTTACTAGATCCAACATTCTAGTCTAGTCTTTTAATGTTTCCAAGTCTAGCTCTTTATCAACAAACCAAAAAACTTTACTTTACTTTTGGTAGTTTTACACATGGGCGTAACTATTTTTTTTTATATGGAGGGGTAAAAAATGTTCCTTTTTTTCCCAAGTCATTGTAGTCATCAAGAGAGAAGAAATCGCTCTTACAAAAAGTCATCATCTTTATAGTAAAAAGCAAAAAAAAACATTTTTTTTGTTGTTGTTGTTACTTGTTCATGTCAGAACAATTAAACTTCTACCATGCCTCGTACCGTCGTCTGTCTGGCACAAGTGGCGTGACCAAAAGCAGACTCTCTACAGGAAGGTGACCGGTCATTTCATCCCCGTTCACTTCATCCCCGGTCACTTCATCCCCGGTCATTTCATCCCCGGTCACTTCATCCCCGGTCATTTCATCCCCGGTCACTTCATCCCCTGGTCACTTCATCCCCGCTCATTTCATCCCCAATTAAATATTTTATATATAAATATGATTCTGTAGAATGCTTTTTGACATTTTATGACTTGTTACTAATGCGTTTATACTGTTTCCTCTTCCACTTTGATTTCTTAATGAGAAATCTTATATTATATTGTAAATCTGGGTGTGTACTTAGCTATAGTGCTTCTATTGGATGTGGGGGTTGTAATATCATAATATTATCCGGATCGAAGGCCAAGTTTAGTGGAAGTAGTAAAAAATCATTTGAGAGATAGAAGTGCTATTAGAATAATTATGATCATGCCGCTGATAACTTATCATCAAAGGCCAAGATGTGGTGGAAGTAGTGGAAATCTTTTGAGAGATAGAAGTGCGATTACAATAATTATGACCGTGCCGCTGATAACTTATCATCAAAGGCCAAGGTGTGGTGAAAGTAAGACCATGTTTCACTTTATTTTATTTTTCAATCGCTCTTTCTTGAAAATGGGCACGTCATTTTTAGCCTTGAAAGAAGGTTTTATTTTTTTTCTCATAAAGGCGGAGTTCACCCATCCTCGGGATATCATGTCGCCTGTATAAGTTTTGCTTTAATTCCTTTTAAACATTAACGTGTTACAATTTTGTCATTTAAATAAAAAATGAATACATTAAATATTGCTCATTTCATGATTTTTAAAATTACAATTGGTTAGATAAAAATGATCAAATGATGAAAATATCAGGGGATGAAATGACCGGGGATGAAGTGACCAGGGGATGAAATGACCGGGGATGAAGTGACCGGGGGATGAAGTGACCAGGGGATGAAATGACCAGGGGATGAAATGACCGGGGATGAAGTGACCGGGGATGAAATGACCGGGGATGAAGTGACCGGGGGATGAAGTGACCAGGGGATGAAATGACCAAGGGATGAAATGACCGGGGATGAAATGACCGGGGATGAAGTGACCGGGGATGAAATGACCGGGGATGAAGTGACCGGGGATGAAATGACCGGGAACCCTACAGGAAATATTACTCATCACAGAGATCTTGGCGCACCACAGATCCCTTAGTTGGCTGCAAAGGTGGGGGGGGGGGGGGGGGAGGACGCGAACGTCATGGTGAAAGGAAAGCGACACAGGCAAATTGTTGAGACAAACTGGCATGTACACTCATCGTCTGCTACAGGCTAAACAGAATAACCCTATTTCCTGTTTTCTCTTAAAAGTATCTCTGCAACTACTTTTTTTTTTTTTTTGGTCACAGTCACAGCCAGGGACGGACTGGATGTTACAATCGGCCCGGCCATTTCTATACAATCCGGCCCACAAATTGTATATCATATGATGGACATCCAACTCTATAGGCCTATGTCTTCAAAATCATTCTGTTAAATTTTATAATGTTTCGATAACTGAACGCGTGCATACCATGAACTCTGTATCTTTTTAAGAAATATGGCAGGCCGTATGTTGCTTTTTAATCGCTATAAGTGTGGGCCCTAAAAGGATGAAGCCTACTAATAGTACAGATGTAGACTATTACATTATTTCGGAAAATGTGTAAGATTAATTTAGCATTACACTGTCTGTAAAAAAATTATTTTAAAACATCACGCTCAGAGGGCCCCTTTAACTAGAGGATATTATACAACCTTTGAAAATTTAATACTTTCTATAGTGGCCTTCATGAGGCCCTACCGGGCATTTGCACGAATGCCCATTAAGCCAGTCCGCCCATGAAGTCAACAATACATATATTGACAGACTCCAGCACTAATTGACAACTGAATAGCAAATCAAACAGTAGATCTAATAGAAACAGATTGTCTGGAGACTATTCTTTAAAAAAAACTTCGAAGTATATACAAAAATGAAAATAACAAAAAAAAATCTTGAGATAAACAAACTAGGCTATTTTTACTGACCTAAATATTTCAATTAACCAAACACTAAAATTATAAACACAAACATTTAAAATTAGCAGCCTAGCCAAGGTGACGGTTACGTGACTCGACCTTTAGTGTGGCCAAGGCTGCAGAAGTGACCTAGATTATGACTGTGTGCCACTGTGCAATATCTGTGCAGCGTTAATTGTAGACGCAGGTTTATATATGATACAAGAAATACGTCAAGACGTTACCAAGATAATAACAATAATTCAATTACAATATACTTATTTTAAACATTAATTCTTCATATCTCAAACAAAGGATCTAGGTTTTGACCTACTGACATCAAAAAGAAAAACATTTTGATTGGTGGATCAAGGGGGTGTGTGAAAGGGAGTCTCAGGCTGCTGATGAAGTGACACCATAAGTAAAAGTTTAATTATTGAATTAACAACAAGTTCAACGATTGTCTATACATAAATATATGATTTTAATACATAAATACAGTGCTTTTTTGTGACGGTACGCATCGGTACCGCATACCGGCACCTTTTTCAATGTGGGGGAAAAAAGTATTACTTTTCTTGTATTTTAACGTTTTATTATGAATTTTTTTAGTAGTTAAAAGTTAGACAATCCGTCACTGAGTACCGGCACCTATTTCTTTACACAAAAAACCACTGTATAAATATATAGATCTAGTAAGTGTATCCACTATCCACGTATATCCCCGTTGTACATATTTGGGGGTCCTTAATCCTATGCAGCCAGGTTGGAAAAAAAAAAAAAAGAAGAAGGGTTAGAGATTACTGAATCACGTGATATATTTCTGACACTTGAAGTAAGGCGCCTCAAGACAGATAATAGCTCACTCACAGACACTTCCTTTTATGGAGGTGTTTTTTTTTCTAACCATCGTCTGCTGACTTTGCATTGGAGTGTCACATTTAAAAGAAAGTGTCAAAATGGTAACGCTTGTGCTCCATAGTAATCGATTAGGCGAATGTCTACTAGAGGTGTGACTTTGTGTACAGGACACACCACTAGATGAGTATGTGGTATAAATTGGAAATCTCTTGCAGGAAGCCAACCTTTTTATGAATGATGACATTTCTTTAACTACTTTTGAGAGCAATCAACCGCCCCCCACACCTCAAAGACATAGGTCTTATTAAAATACAAAGGGCCATAGCTTCCCCCAACTTAAACCATGGGTCAAATTGTTAAAGTTACAAGTAGATATCAAGCTTAAGAACTTTAAAAGAAAGGGTGTGATAATATGTTTATATTACGTCATTATTTCATGCCAATGCTTTTATGTAAAATACTTGAAAGGATGTGAGTAATAAAATTATAGCTTTCAATGCCTACTTTTTATCAACACAAGGTCTCTGTTAAGTAAATTCTTATGTTTAATTGTCTACAGAGATTTTATTCTCTGCGAGAACAGAACAGATGACTGCTTTGCCTACTTTTGGAAGCATTCACCCCCTCCCCCTTCCCCCCAACCTCAAAGGCATATATCTAATTAAAATACAAGAGATCCTAGATTCCCCCCCCCCCAATTACTTAGCTATATAATAAGAAATACCAACTTACTGATGCAAATAGCCGCCAGAAATCGAATAGCCAGTTGGGGCGGGTCACAGTCAGGAAAGATGGGTTGGAGAGTGTAGTAGGCGAAGGTCAAGGCTACGATGGCCTGCGCTGTTGGACGTATTATTATTAAATTGACCTAAAATAAACAAACAAAACATTACAATATAGTATTTTTGTATGTAAAAATGAACCAACATTCATTGGCATGAAAATGCCTGGATAGAGATTCGTGAAAGGGCAACAGAATTCATTGTAGTCTCACCTTACCAGTGTCCGCTGAGAAACTTTCTGATGATGTGGCAGGTCAGCAAAAGTACCGCCCTCTCACAGGTAAAGAGAATCTTTATTAGTATGTTCAGGGCTTCAAATATGTTTTCAAGGTCAGTTGTCAGTCACCAACTTCTTGTCTGGTGTCACAACAGGGATATATTGATATTTTAGTCACTATCCATGGGCAATGGACCTCATTCACCAATCGTAAACAAACAACATTTAGTCGCGTGATCTTATTGATAAAACAACGGGGAAAAAAACTGTCACGTGACAACCATCATGAAATAAACATGAGATCGTAAATTATATAGAAGAGATAGAGCACCACGTGGCTAAATGTTGTTTGTTTACGATTGGGGAATGAGGTCCATTAATCTGCAAGCGTATGTTGCATAGTCTGTTCTTTTTTAATTCTTTTGTTGGATAATAGTATTATGCTGTCAGATAACAGTAGGTCTATTATGATGTTAATAATAATTGCCACTTTTCCTTATTTTGTAAAAATGTTTTACATGTTTCGGATGTTCCTTCAGAGTTGAAGATAGTTTACTTCCTAGTCCAAACCTCCCGCAGGACGACTGGGGATGGCAGCGGGCAGGGTTTGAACCCTCGACCGTCGATAAATCCGAACGACAGTCCAGCGCGCTAACCGCACGACCAGGCAGCCATCCATTTGACAATAAACAGTAGACCCAGTCCGATACTTGTCATTCCATGATTTTCTGCTAATGTCAGGGATTTCATGATTGCTTCACCTCTGATTTATAACGATCGTAGCTCATAGAGTTGCATGATGTTTTGTAGCCACCAGAAGAGAACCACTGACCTACATCACCAGAGAAAGTTGGCCAACTTCAAGCAAGACGAATATTAACGGCTTGACAGCCGGAATGAGTTTTCAAGGACGATAACCGACAGATAACAGGGACGTCAGGAGTGAAGTCCCCAACATTTGGCGCTTGTCTTAGATATAATGTGGTCTGCCACTAATTAACCATTTCGTATGCGCTCGAAAACAGAAGTTGTTTTGTATCCAAAACTTTTCAATAGAAATGTCTTCAGTCGGTTAAATCATTTTCATGATATGTACTATGCTGTGGATCTACTGGTTATAAATATGTAAATATTGAAGCACACAGATACATTATAAAAACGAAACATGGGGTTCCCCTTCAAAGCAAGAGTTTTAAAAAAGGGAAAAGGGGAGGCTACCGATGGGGAGGGGAAGCAATGCGCTTGACTTCTGCATCTCTGTGGTGGCTGTGGTTTACAAAGTTCCAAGTCAGCCTTTTTTTTGTCCACGTGGGTTTGAAAGAGGGAAGTCATGTTCATAGTTACTAAGTCAGAAAACAAAATGGCTGCTCAACATATGACATTGATATTTCTAACATCTTGACATATCTTACAATATCTCAGCGTCAAAGCTATAAGCAAAATACACACAGAGATTGTAAAGGCAATGTTAGATAAGCAGATTTTTACTAAAAGAATTTTTAAAGTGACCTAATAATGGGTTACTATTGGAGAATTCAAAGCGTTTTATTTGGCTGCTTCTATTAATAACAAAAGAATACCCCCCCCCCCCCCCATTATGGTATTCAGAGTTCCTGTAATAATAAAGAGAAGGGGGCATCTTTCAGGACAGGGGAGGTTGTGTGTGTATATTAAATAATACTTGTTTATTTTATTACCACTTTGACCATCAGAAAATAAAGAGACCGAATTATTTCTAGTTCCAAACTAAGCTTAAAAAAAAATAAATTAAATTATAATAATAATAAGGCTTGTCTTCGAGTCCGAAGATTAATGAAGAATGTGGTATTTTCAGTCGCTACGCATCCCCATTTGTGACCTACATATTTTGCCACATCCAGGGCAAGCATAGCCATTACAATTATATTAGAGAATTTTAGACAAGTGAGTCGGGCGAGAATGCCTAAAGATGTTAATAAGTTGAATTATAAAGCATCTTATCTGGGCTTTAAGATTGACATTTTTCAAAGCTTGCACTATTCAGAAAGTCAGCAGTATAGAAGCAGGTCTTAAGAGATTTGAATAAAAGTACTCACCCATAACTGCAGAAAGGCCAGAAACGGCCCGAAGGCTTCCCTGATGTAAGCGTAGTCTCCTCCGGACCGCGTGATGGTCACGCCCAGTTCTGCGTAACATAGCGCCCCGACCAATGAGATGAGGCCACAGACACACCAAATGACGATACATAGTCCTACCTGAGATAGAAATACATTCAATCATCATCAATAGAAGAAACACATGTAATAGAATCAAGCAATAACTAGGCTACTTATATCTAAGATATACATTGCTGGCAAATGTCAAAGTGGTAAATATGTCAAACTTAGGTGCTGTCTAGTTACAATGGACCTTATTCACCAATCGTAAACAAACAACATTTAGCCACGTGATAATATTGATAACACGAAAAAAAACGTATCACGTGACAGCCTTTATGGACTAAAGCCTTTAAGACTCAAAAGTAAAGTAGCAATTATACATAAAACACTGAACCATAATCTTCAAATACAAAAACAAAATTTAATAAAATACTCTGAAAGACACAAAGATAAAGGTACATTCTTCGTCCCATATGCTAGGACAAATTTGTACAAATACTCCTTCTTCCCTAGTGCTATTAGAGCACGGAATGGGTTGCCTGAGCTAGCCAGGAAAACCAGTGACTTAAGTCAGAATTTAACTCATGGGTTAATATGCATGACTAAATGCATGACGCGTAGGACGTAATCATCTTCTTTTTTGAAGTAACGTCTGTATTATATAAGATAAGAAGATAAGATACGCAATATGTATAGAAGAGTGTTGTACTTAATAATAACAATACCATGTTACATTCAAAGCTTTATTTCACTGAATGACAAACAACTACACACATAGTAGAGTTCACAACACGGACTACGAAATACGGTCAGTACACAGGTTAACAAGTGTAACAAACACTAAGGGGTGACAATCCAAATAAGCAAATTCACGACATTCACCCCACGTTTAAATCTTATACATATAACACAACATTAAGAAGTCAAAGCAAATACAATGATTAATAAAACATAAGCTTCTAAACACATCTGCAATACTGGTTAATAGCAAACTGTTTATCAAACACATTAGTCTATTATACAGCAACTGTTTATCGAACACATCAGTCTGTTAAACCCTGTAGTTGGGTCTTGATTTTCGTTCTCTTAGGTTGTATCGGAGGTTTGGATCGGCAGTATTAGTACAATCAGTATCAGTACTAACAACATTACTTGGTGACTCGATGGTAGGGGCTTCAACCGGGTCCACTTTCCCCGATAGGGGTGGTTTGGTTGTTCGGTTAACAGGAGGGTTCAGAGAAGAGTTCTCTGTGTTGCTTTCTGTTTCGCTTTGAAGTGAGGGTGTCGCATTCCTGGGGGAACCGTCTCTCAGCACAGGGGGTCTCACATTCTCTGTGAAACAGTCTTTTTCTTTGGGCGCCAACAATCTTAAAGAAACTGTTTCTTCTCGGCCCGTAGATGTTTTGATAAGAGCGTATTGAGGGTTGCTGTTCACCAGCTCTACCTCCTCTGTTAAAGGGTCATACTTAGAGGATCTATTATTTCTTTTTAACAACACGGGGCCAGGAGATGTTAACCACGTTGGTAGGGATGTTCCAGAAGTACTTCTGCGATAGTATCCAAAGAGTCTCTCATGTGGAGTTTTATTCGTCGCAGTACACAGAAGTGACCGAATTGAGTGCAACGCGTCTTGCAATACTAGTTCCCACTGAGACGTACTCAAGTCCTGGGAGTGTAAAGCTAAGGTTATAGCTTTCCAAAGGGTACTGTTCAGTTTCTCTATTTGACCATTTCCTCTGGGATTGTAAGCCGTGGTCCTGCTCGTAGCAACTCCTCTTTCGTTAAGGTACTTCTGTACTTCAGCAGACATAAAGGAAGTACCTCTGTCGGTATGGACATAGGAAGGTAGCCCGAATAAGGCGAACAACTCATTTAGGCATTTAATAACAGTAGCAGATGACATATCTGGGCATGCAAAGGCAAAAGGAAACCTAGAGAATTCGTCGATCATGGTAAGCAGATATTTATTGCGTGAGTTGGAAGGGAGAGGTCCCTTAAAGTCCATGCTTATTCTTTCGAATGGCTGAGTGGCTTTGATTAATTGTCCTATTGGCGGCCTGAAGAATCGAGGTTTAAGTTCAGCACATGACTGGCACTGGTCGATCACTGTTCTGACGTCATCGGTGGAAAAAGGTAGATTTTTTGATCTCACAAAATGTAGCATTCTTGTTACACCAGGGTGACACAAACTATTGTGGAGTAATTTTAGGTCGTTACGTGACATTGTGGATAAGTAGCGATTTCTGCTGAAAGTGTCAGCAGCAGTGTTCTGTGTACCTGGTCTGTAAACGACGTCATAGTGAAAGCAGGATAGCTCTAACCTCCACCTTTGGATCTTCTCATTCTTGATCTTGCCTTTATTTTGTCTACAATACATAAAGGACACGGATCGCTGGTCTGTGACAAGGGTAAAGGGTCTTCCAATAAGAAAGTGTTTCCACTTTCTCAAAGATTCTACTATTGCATACGCTTCTTTTTCCACTGATGAGTGCCTTCTTTCGCTTTGCGATAGTGTCCGGGAAAAGAAAGCCACAGGCCGGCCATCTTGATTAAGTGTAGCTGCTATAGCTATGTCAGACGCATCTGTCTCCACTGTTAGCGGGCGAGTGTAATCAATGGTGTACACGGCGGATTCCTCGAGCTCGTCCTTTAGGTTCTGGAATGCTTGTTTGACTTCCTCAGGGACAGGAAATCGTTTATTTCTAGCTAAGAGGCTGATTTTGTCTGAGAAGTTAGGAATCCATAGAGAATAATAAGCCAGCAGGCCCACTATTCGTTTCTGTTCTCGCAGGTTCGACGGAGCATTTAATTCCCGCAAGGCTGTGAATCTTTCAGGGTCAGGCTTGAGCTGACCTTTAGATATTTCGTATCCCAGCAGTCTGACGCTATGTGTTCCTATCTCACTTTTAGCTTCGTTGAAGGTAATGCCATACTTCTGAGCTACTTTGAAGAATCTCTGCAGGTTTCTATCATGAGATTCATTATCATGTCCACAGATGGTCACATTGTCCACATAAGCGAATGTATTTTCTAGTTGCTCATCTTCGATTATTTTATCTATGGTTCGCTGGAAACAAGCCACTCCATTTGTAACTCCAAATGGAATTCTTCGAAACTGGTAAAGTCTACCCCCAGCCTCGAAAGCTGTATATGGCCTTTCTTCTTCTTTAATCGGGATCTGATGATAAGCATTTTTGAGGTCCAGAGTGCTGAGGACAGAAAACTGTGATATCTTCTCCGCTAATTCATCCATTCTTGGCATGGGATAGGCGTCTAGCAGCGTAAATCTGTTGATCGTCTGGCTATAGTCAATAACCATACGTCTTTTGTGCCTCTCATTGGATGTTATTAGAACCTGTGCCCGCCAGGGGGACTTTGAGGGTTCTATTACTTCTTCTTTGAGTAGTCTCTGAATCTCAGCATCAATAAACTTAGAGTCCAGTAGTGAGTGTCTGCGTGACTTAGTTGCCACTGGGGTGCAGTTTGGAGATAAGTTACCAAAAAGACTAGGCGCCTCTACTTTGGCTGGTCTAAGGGTACTTACGCACAGAGGTGGTCTCTTCCCACTAAAGGGAATCTGTAGATTCTGGTGTAGGCTTATGAAATCCAAACCTAGAATAACATCTGAACACAATCCATCTAAGAGGGACAGTTTAATATTTTCATATGTTTCATCTTTGAGTTGAATGGTAGCAAAGATATGGCCTTCAGTAACTCGAGACAGGTGAGTAGAAGCCATAAATATTCTGTCCACGGAGGTTTTTATCGGCCATTTGTGATTCCTGGCAACTCGAGCTGCCACGTAACTCTCACAGCTTCCAGTGTCTATCAAGGCTTTAAGTGGCACCCCATTGAGAAGAATCAAGGAGGTTGATTTGCCTAGTCCTAATGAGTGCAACGTAGCGAGGGCAAATGCTGTAGATTTTCTTGACTTGCAAGATCTCTGAAAATGTCCCTTCTTGCCACACTGATTACATGTGGCTTCACGTGCGGGGCACTCATTACGAGGATGTCTTCCTCTGCCACAGAAGTAACACTTGATAGATATAGCGCTTACCTCTTGTCTTGTTTGAGTCGAATTAATCGAGGCTCGTAGATCAGGCAACTGGGGAGCGACAGGATCAGCAGGGTGTTCTCTTACAGCATTTGTAGTAGCCCCACTAGTGGTTTCTGACTGTGACTCGTACAATAGCGAATGTTGATAGGCGTGTTCAAGTACTCTGGCTTCCTCAAATGCATCCTTTAACTTTAAATCTGTTTTCTCAAGGAGGCGTTTTCTAATGCTGTTGGAGGCAATACCTGTTATGAATGCATCGCGTATGGACTCATCACGATGTTGCTCAGCTGTCACGGCTTTGAAGTTGCAATCCTTGGATAGACTGCGGAGTTTTTGAAGAAAGGCGTCAACGCTTTGACCCTGTTCTTGTCTGCACGTGGCTAACTTGTGCCTTGCGAAGACCTCGTTATTGGGTTGCACATAGATGTTGTTTAGTGACTGGATCGCTTCCTCATATGTTTCTTTGTCACTAATCATCTGGTACACCGATGGCGAAATGTAGTTAATTAGTAGTTTCTTGTTATCTACATTTTCCATAGTAACTACAGACAAAAAGTTTTTAAATGTTTCGTACCAGTGCAGCCACTTTTCTTGTGCTTGAGGTGCGGTAGGTTCCACATCGAACCTTTCAGGCCGAAGTAGTCTATCCATGTTTAGACAGATTCAGTGAAATAAATTGTTGTACTTAATAATAACAATACCATGTTACATTCAAAGCTTTATTTCACTGAATGACAAACAACTACACACATAGTAGAGTTCACAACACGGACTACGAAATACGGTCAGTACACAGGTTAACAAGTGTAACAAACACTAAGGGGTGACAATCCAAATAAGCAAATTCACGACAAAGAGATAGAGAACCACGTGGTTCGATTGGTGAATGAGGTCCATTAAAAGAAAGTCTCGTTACAAAGGTAATCTAGTTACATAAATGTTGGCTCAAGTTACATAAAGGTAATCTAGTTACATAAATGTTGGCTCAAGTTACATAAAGGTAATCTAGTTACATAAATGTTGGCTCAAGTTACATAAAGGTAATCTAGTTACATAAATGTTGGCTCAAGTTACATAAAGGTAATCTAGTTACATAAATGTTGGCTCAAGTTACATAAAGGTAATCTAGTTACATAAATGTTGGCTCAAGTTACATAAAGGTAATCTAGTTACATAAATGTTGGCTCAAGTTACATAAAGGTAATCTAGTTACATAAATGTTGGCTCAAGTTACATAAAGGTAATCTAGTTACATAAATGTTGGCTCAAGTTACATAAAGGTAATCTAGTTACATAAATGTTGGCTCAAGTTACATAAAGGTAATCTAGTTACATAAATGTTGGCTCAAGTTACATAAAGGTAATCTAGTTACATAAATGTTGGCTCAATTTACATAAAGGTAATCTAGTTACATAAATGTTGGCTCAATTTACATAAAGATAATCTAGTTACATAAATGTTGGCTCAATTTACATAAGGGTAATCTAGTTACATAAATGTTGGCTCAATTTACATTAGGGTAATCTAGTTACATAAATGTTGGCTCAAGTTACATAAAGGTAATCTAGTTACATAAATGTTGGCTCAAGTTACATAAAGGTAATTTAGTTACATAAATGTTGGCTCAATTTACATAAAGGTAATCTAGTTACATAAATGTTGGCTCAAGTTACATAAAGGTAATCTAGTTACATAAATGTTGGCTCAATTTACATAAAGGTAATCTAGTTACATAAATGTTGGCTCAATTTACATAAAGATAATCTAGTTACATAAGTGTTGGCTCAATTTACATAAGGGTAATCTAGTTACATAAATGTTGGCTCAATTTACATTAGGGTAATCTAGTTACATAAATGTTGGCTCAAGTTACATAAAGGTAATCTAGTTACATAAATGTTGGCTCAAGTTACATAAAGGTAATTTAGTAACATAAATGTTGGCTCAATTTACATAAAGGTAATCTAGTTACATAAATGTTGGCTCAAGTTACATAAAGGTAATCTAGTTACATAAATGTTGGCTCAAGTTACATAAAGGTAATCTAGTTACATAAATGTTGGCTCAATTTACATAAAGGTAATCTAGTTACATAAATGTTGGCTCAATTTACATAAAGGTAATCTAGTTACACAAAGATTGACTTATGTTACAGAAAGGTATAATCTAGTTACACAAAGATTGACTTATGTTACAGAAAGGTATAATCTAGTTACACAAAGATTGACTTATGTTACAAAAAGGTATAATCTAGTTACACAAAGATTGACTAATGTTACAGAAAGGTATAATCTAGTTACACAAAGATTGGCTTATGTTACAGAAAGGTAATCTAGTTACACAAAGATTGACTTATGTTACAGAAAGGTATAATCTAGTTACACAATAGTAATCTGGTTACACAATGGAAATCTACTTAACAAAGTTGACTCAACTTACACAAAGGTAATCTAGTTACACAAAGGTAATCTAGTTACACTAAGGTAATCTAGTTACACAAAGGTAATTTAGTTACACAAAGGTAATTTAGTTACACAAAGATTGGCTCTAGTAACACAATGGTAATTTAGTTACACAAAGATTGGCTCTAGTAACACAATGGTAATTTAGTTACACAAAGATTGGCTCTAGTATCACAAAGGTAATTTAGTTACACAAAGATTGGCTCTAGTAACACAATGGTAATTTAGTTACACAAAGATTGGCTCTAGTAACACAATGGTAATTTAGTTACACAAAGATTGGCTCTAGTAACACAAAGGTAATTTAGTTACACAAAGATTGGCTCTAGTATCACAATGGTAATTTAGTTACACAAAGATTGGCTCTAGTAACACAAAGGTAATTTAGTTACACAAAGATTGGCTCTAGTAACACAAAGGTAATTTAGTTACACAAAGATTGGCTCTAGTAACACAATGGTAATTTAGTTACACAAAGATTGGCTCTAGTAACACAAAGGTAATTTAGTTACACAAAGATTGGCTCTAGTAACACAAAGGTAATTTAGTTACACAAAGATTGGCTCTAGTAACACAAAGGTAATTTAGTTACACAAAGATTGGCTCTAGTAACACAATGGTAATTTAGTTACACAAAGATTGGCTCTAGTAACACAATGGTAATTTAGTTACACAAAGATTGGCTCTAGTATCACAAAGGTAATTTAGTTACACAAAGATTGGCTCTAGTAACACAATGGTAATTTAGTTACACAAAGATTGGCTCTAGTAACACAATGGTAATTTAGTTACACAAAGATTGGCTCTAGTAACACAAAGGTAATTTAGTTACACAAAGATTGGCTCTAGTAACACAAAGGTAATTTAGTTACACAAAGATTGGCTCTAGTAACACAATGGTAATTTAGTTACACAAAGATTGGCTCTAGTAACACAAAGGTAATTTAGTTACACAAAGATTGGCTCTAGTAACACAAAGGTAATTTAGTTACACAAAGATTGGCTCTAGTAACACAAAGGTAATTTAGTTACACAAAGATTGGCTCTAGTAACACAATGGTAATTTAGTTACACAAAGATTGGCTCTAGTAACACAATAGTAATTTAGTTACACAAAGATTGGCTCTAGTAACACAAAGGTAATTTAGTTACACAAAGATTGGCTCTAGTAACACAAAGGTAATTTAGTTACACAAAGATTGGCTCTAGTAACACAATGGTAATTTAGTTACACAAAGATTGGCTCTAGTAACACAAAGGTAATTTAGTTACACAAAGATTGGCTCTAGTAACACAATGGTAATTTAGTTACACAAAGGTTGGCCCAAGTTACACAAAGGTAATCTACGTACACAAAGGTAATCTGGTTACACAAGATTAATCTGGTTACACAATGGTAATCTAGTTAAACAAAGATAATCTGGTTACACAAAGGTTGTCTCTAGCTAACACACAAACCAACCATCCAAGGCCAGCCCTGCTGTTGTTTTCAGAAACATAGATCTCGTTGGAGAAAAAAAAAGCGCGCAAGCTTGAGTTTATAAACTGTCACAAGAGAAAGGCAAATTGACGTGACATTAACACTGACATAGCAGCTCGTGGGAAAGTATTTTTACTGACATCATTTTTTACAATGCAAAATGGTGAACACAAAAATAACATACATACACCCTGGCCAGTAATGCCCCGACAAGAAGGCATTGACATTTAAAACAAGCGCACTAAACCAAACCCCTCACCGCAAGTCTGGCAATTTTTGTTCTTTCTAATGCAAGATCAGAACTAGCGGGTAGAATTTTTCTGTGTGCAGTAAAGCTTTTGACTTCTGCACCAAGGGGTGTGGGTAAAATAGAACTTCAAATTTCGGGATTCTTAGAGCGCCTCTCCTGAGTCCATCTAACTTTAATGGGCATCAGACATTAGTTGTTTTTGTGTGTGTGTGTGTTTTTTTTTTGTTTTTTTTTGTTGTTGTTGTTTTTCTGTCCACATGACATACTTCGCAACAGACGGCCTTGAAACAGATGACCTTTACATGGTCTGCTCCGAGGGAAGCGTGGTCGAGAGGCTAAGTGCGCTTGAACTTGGCTTGTCTTGGCTACCTAGAAGAGGGCTCGAGGTTCGACACCCGACTCGGGCAGAGTTGTGTTTACTGAGCGCCTAAAGGCAGCTCAAAACCAACTCCTAGATACCCCCCCCCCCCACTGGTTCACAAATGAGATTGGACCAAAGCGCTCTGAGCATGCTATTAGCATGAAAGTAGCGCTATATAAAAGCTATAATAATAATATCAAGAACTGAAAAGAATGGGGGCGTTGCGGTGTAAATGAGTATTGCAATGAAAGACTGGTCCGGGCGACCATGTTCATCAATCAACTTAAGTGTTTGTTGCGCCAATAAGATTTAAGTTAACAAGCAGACAAGAATGGGCGTTAACTGCAGAATTAGAAAGGAGGATCCTAGCCAGGTAATAGAGATACTGTCGTAGGAACTTAGATACCACCTACAAAGAAAGCGACACAAATGAGGAAGTTTGAAACAGGACCAGGTACCCACAACGAGGGTTCTTTTCTGTTTCCCTGTTGGCCTAATAGTCTCCCCTAACAGCTGTTTCCGCCCGAGCACCACGTTAATACTGGCCCGGGCTGACCACTGTCCAAAAAACTTAAAGTGTATTGGCATATCACTGATCGTATCATTGGATCCTCATAGTTCGCATAGACCTTCCTGCAGGGTATAGTAGATTCTAGTCGAAGCAAAAGACAGGAATGGAGAAAGACGGTCGACAGATCATGTGTGGTGCCCCAAATGGCCCAAAAAGAACAAAGGTGGCAATATTTCAACACTATAAGAGTCAAGCACGTCACTGATGAGTTCAACAAACTATTCAAATATGATAGCTGTGTTATGGAGTGTGTGTGTATGTTTCTATGTTGAGGGTGGGAAGAGGTTAGCGATTGGTTGTGAATGATGCAAACATGGGTGGCATTGTCGTCACTTGGTCTTAGCTAGGACAGACGACTCTAGAACGTGAGACTGAAAGATTGTGTTCTTGTAGTGAGTTAGATTTTGTTAAAGAATATTATTACTACAGTCTACTCAAGTTATTTTATCTCATTTCAACTTAATTTTGTTTATATTATAAATAAAGTGTTATCAAGTTTGTTCACAAAAGGGAGTCATTCAAGTTATTTGATGTTTCATCAGTTAAGATATAATACGCCTACAGCGGTTTAGTTGTCTACCAATGGGTTTGGTGCTACAAGTCAACGACCGTCAACACCAAGTTCTCGTTATGTAAGGACTGGCAGGTGAACGGGAGAAAAAAAAAAGGTTTCTTTTAGCACTTTTAGTAAACCATCATACTGTCAGACACACTATAATTCATATGACGCAATATATTAAACTCTTTCTCTCCTAACTGACGATACCAACGTTGATTTCACCAGAATGTGGTAAATAATTACGGAGAGAAAGAGTTAAAACCCAGAGCACTCCAACATTCACAATGAGGACACGTCTTGCTTTTTCTTCTCTGAAATCGGAGGTTCTATGCGGCTGCCTGGTTTTCCTATGCGTGAGTCCGGCCCTGCTTCTGCCCCCATACCTCTACACTATAGTCCCCTAAGACGGAGTATAAAGCCAGTGGTGTGAAACTAAAGATGAGGGGGACACAATCCAGTTAAAATACTTCTGTCTACGTCTTGTGTCCCCTTTTTTTGTAAATATATATATAAATCTTGTTTGTTATAGAGACGTACGCTAATGGTGTCATTTTAACTCTTTCTCTCCGTAATTATTTACCACATTCTGGTGTCTTCAGTTAGGAGAGAAAGAGTTAATGCGTGCGGGAGAGTGTCATTGAGTCCCTCCTTCATTGTAATCGTTCATCAGCTACCACTACCTTTTTTGTTTTCCTTGGTATAATTTGAAAAACAAAAACCCAAAGTGGGTCAATATGGCTGATCTGGGATGATTGATGGGCCTGATTGCTATCAACGTGGTCAAAGCAAATAGAAATGCATGTGAATACATGCCCATGGGCGTCGAATGGTCTTATTTTTTCCGCCCCACACACCTATATATATATATATATATATATATATATATATATATATATATATATATATATATATATATATATATATATATATATATATGTATATATATATATTTCTATCTCTATGATCTTTCTTTAAAAAAAAACAACAAATAACACAATTCCTATTCGTATCACTGAAAGGTGTTGCACACAAATGTTACAAAACAGAAATGAGCACTAAATCGACAGACTACTTTCTATGCAATATTACGCCTACATCACACCCTCTGTTGTCTTGAACCCTGCCCCCTGGCATCCTCCGTCGGGACATTCGTAATTATCTTCACTTATTCACTTTTTGCCTGCGTTTTGGCGTGCCGGATAGCACTGCATCGCGGACTGGATGTGACCCGCGGACCGTATTTTGGGCATTTCAATCTGCATATAAGTAGTGCCGGAGCACAGAGACAGCAGTGGTCAGAGTACTAAACGACTTACTTCACTATTCCGACATAGGCCACGTATCAATTCTTTCCATGCTGGACTTGTCCGCAGCCTTTGATACGCTAGACCATGAAGTTATGATGGCCAGATTCTCTGCCACTTTTGGTTTAGAAGGAATCGTCCTAAATTGGCTTGGATCCTACCTGACTGAACGCACCCAAAGTATCGTTTTTAACGGAACAGAATCAACAAGCTTACTCTTGAAGTACGGAGTACCCCAGGGATCAGTTCTAGGTCCAGTACTGTTCACCATGTATACATATCCACTCAGCGGTGTCATACGGCTAACCAACATACTATACCATTTCTTTGCCGATGACTCACAGTTATGCGATTCCACAGTACCCTCAGAGGTGTCGCATCTGGCAGAGAAAATCAGTAGTACCGTTGCAAGGATGAGCGATTGGATGTTTGAGAATAAACTCAAGATGAACGAAGATAAGACAGAAATAATTAAGATTGGCACTCGGAACAACGTCTCAAAAGCTGAAAGCACAGATTCTCTTTTTAACACGAACTGCCAGCTTCCTTATGTCCATGTAGTGCGGAATCTTGGAGTTTTCTTCAACTCAACACTATCTTTCGACCCACACATAAGTCAGCTCTGCAATGGTCTTTATCTGCAGCTGCGCAGATTAGGCCAGATCCGACCATATTTAACAACGGAGTCAACAAAAACGCTAGCTTTGGCATTCATACTCTCCCGCCTTGACTACTGCAACGCCGTGCCAGCAGGTATACCTGATGACAAAATAGCCAAGCTGCAAAGTATACAGAACAACGCCGCTCGAATAGTACTTAAAAAACAAGACAAGATTCTGCTACTTGCGCACGCTCCATTGACTTCCCGTGAAAGCGAGAATCGATTACAAGGTCGCCACACTTTGTCATCAGTGTATATATAACAACGAGATGCCATTGTACCTTAGCGAACTGATTACTCCATATGTCCCCCCCCCCCCCCTGCGCTCAATGGACTCAACGCTTTTAGTGGTGCCACGTTTCTCCCTCAAAGGTCTGCGGGCTTTTTCAGTGCACGTACCAAAGGTTTGGAAGTCACTCCCCATTGATCTCAGTCAGACAACATGCTACACCACTTTAAGAAGAACATTAAGACCTACTTGTTTAAAACTTTTTTTAGATTAGTTTTATATTTCTACTGTCATGTTTGTGTTTGTAATGTTATTACAGCGCCTTGAGCCTACATTTTGTTTGTTAACAGCGCTTTATAAATAAAATTATTTATAAATAAAATTATTATTATACAAAGATATCAAAGCACCACTTTATTGCATCTATAATAAATGTGTCCATGCTTTGTATTTGAACAAGACTAAATAAACGTGAATGTAGGCTATTTCTATGAGTTTCCTATCGTGTCGTTATTTTTTGTACCATTCTTACAAATAGTCACTAAATGTAATGCTAGCTTGTCCATTTCTCCGGTTCACTTTCTTGTCTCGTCTTGTCTCGTCTCGTCTATTTCCTCGAGCCTCCAATCTTTACACGTAACTTGGCAATCTTTTCTTCGAGGTTCTATTTCAATTGAGTACAGTATGTAATGGTTCATAATGCGCGCGTGTGTGTGTGTGTGAGGTTGTGTGTGTGTGTGTGTGTACAAAAAATAAAAATAAAAAGCACTATTTAGCTTCTTGAACACCAGTGTTTATCTATGTGTGATCTGACATGAAAATGAATTTTCTATATATTTTATTGAAGAAAGCCCTGTGTGTGTATATATAAATATTTAATAAGGCTTGTCTTCGAGTCCGAAGATTAATGAGGAATGCAGTACTCCCCGTGGCTACGCAGCCCCAGCTGCGACCTACATATTTTGCCACATCTACCGCAGGCATAACCATTGTCCGCCGGTGGTCGATTAAGATTTTCTTTTCGCCGTCTGCGTCTGTCCTCGGCAGCGGATTTTCTTTTGGTCTCAAATGTGTATCCCGCGGCCTTTGTGAGTGACCTCCTGCTGTCTCGTTATTATTACATTGTTAATATTCATATATATGTATTCAATGAACAGATAGTTATAACGAAATCCTAGCTATCACTTACAAAGTCCGCATCACGAATGGAGTGATTAAAAACACAGCAATTGGACCCCACGATGACCTGCTAACCATTGTCGAAAACATAAACACAATCTCTATGGCCACTTCACAAGGCCCTCAGGACTCGCAAAGACCTTCCTTCAGGGAACAGTACCAGGAAGCAGATGAAGACAGAGAAAGCGATGGGTAGACAACATCAAAGAATGGACAGGCCTGTCAGTGAATGAAATTCTATCAAAAGCAAAGGACAGAGAGGAATGGAGAAAGACGATTGACTGATCTTGTGTGGTGCCCCAATGGATAGACCAAGAGATAGGTGAAGAGATAGGTGAAGGTGAAGTTAAATGTGAACCTGGCCTAACTGATGTTATTGAATGATTATCTATTGGGTCTCATTATTTTGGGAAGAAGCAAATCCTACATTCAATAAATAAGACCTTTTCCTAAAAAGAAAAAAAAATTCCCTTTAGTCCCTTTAGTCCAGTGTTTTAGTGTCTTAATGCTGGACTGCAGGTCACGCGAATAATAAGAAACATTACTTATTCATTGTTGTTTTAAATTAGTTTCCAATTATACGCATATTAAAAAGATTT
The DNA here is from genome assembly GCF_947242115.1 of Biomphalaria glabrata. Lineage (NCBI taxonomy): Eukaryota > Metazoa > Mollusca > Gastropoda > Planorbidae > Biomphalaria > Biomphalaria glabrata. The sequence goes on along the minus strand of NC_074717.1, from coordinate 2,629,742 downwards.
TTTTCTCTTTAAAGACAAAGTAAACTATATTTTTAAAAAAGCATGCATTTCCCTTTAATTCTATACCAAATACAATATTTTCTGATAACAAACAACAAAGCTATAGACAACTGAAGCCCAATCATAACAAGGTAGTGAAATAGTAATGAGCAAAATGAAGAATTCCTTCCGAAACGTGGAAAAATAATTACGGAAAAGGGGGGGTGGGCACTTCGGTTACGTCGACCGCCTTTCAACTCACCAAAAAAAGACTGCTTTTGGCATAAGTTCGTCCCCCAAACGGGACACGTGCCCTGCCAGCGTAAGAAATCAAACTATAGGGGCCTACTGTCCCTATCGGCGTTCGCATAGACATCACTATTTACAGTGAAAAGTCAAGGAATTGTCGTCAAGAAACTGTGTTGATGTGATAGAGGAGGCAGAGCTAAAGAATTTAAATTATCCTTATGGGTTACAACTAATGATTGTGTGAACTGGATTAGACTTTAGGATCTGAACTCACTAACCAAAGAAATATGTGTGTGTAGATGGGGGTTTTAGTTAAGGGGGTAAAGTGAGTGAATTGAAGGCCAATATTTACATGGTCTGATTGTTAGTAGGACTACATGTGTAAGGGCTAAACTGTAAAAAGGCTTAGATCTCTTCCACCCCATCTATTTGTTCCACCCCGTCTATTTGCTCCACATCGGAGTAAAGAACTAGACATAAATTCTAGATCTAAAATATACAGTTCCCGCCAGGCCAAAATTTATTTTCTTCTTATCTTATAAGTCTTATAAAATACAGACATTACTTAGCGGGGATGTTTTAAGTCTAAAATATCTAGATCTAGACTAATCTAGAGGTCCGGTCAAAATTACCAAGGTATTTAGAGCTATGGATGTAGTTTATAATTTATAATGTACCGCATAAACAAAATTTAACTTTTGAGGCACAACTTTGGAGAAAGAAAATCGCTAAGAGCTAGAGATCTCTCATCCTCTTGCACAATGTAACTAAGCACGGGTCCTATCCTATGGCCCACTTAGTTTGGTAACTTACAAAACATTAACTTCACTACACATATTCTAACACATGGTTCGCAATGGTGATGCAACAAAACAATGGCGATATCGAAACTGATCAATATTGACAATAACAAAGTCTTGAAATGGATTAGAATCTAGATTACCTAGATCTAAATCTACTTACAAATCAAATTAGATCAGGTGTAAGCCTATTAGAACTATCTAATAAAAAGAGAGTTAGTGCTAATGTAATGCTAACTTAGCAAGAGTATGAAAGTTACTTACAGATCCTGATTCCTGTAGCACTCCTTTTGGCGAAACAAATATTCCAGAGCCAATAATGCACCCGATAATAATAGCGACACCATTCCACATGGTGATCTTTCGTTTGAGACCCACCTTCTCTCCATCTTTACTTTCGTCTCCACCATCCAGGGAATTGAACCCTGTTTCTTGCCCCATGTGAGCTGTTAGAAATTTCTACCTTTCTTAGAAAATATCCTCCTCTGTTGTCAACAATCTTGCGGCACAACGTAGTGAGTGTTATTAAATGTGTATCACTGTATCGTTGTGACCTGATTTAGTCTGGGTCTTCCAGCATTTTTGTACGCCAGTGCCCCGAGTCTGGTATGGTGCTTCAGTTGTACCATTAACGATAAAAAATACTATAAACATCATCGATCAATTGTACCAGTCTTCAATATTATAATACAATATAGTTTTATATTATCACATGAAGACTACCATGGATATTTTAAAATTAATTATTGTAGATCTAGACCTCAAACATTTTTTAAATCTAAGTTTGATAATTTACGATTCTGACACAATCACTTCACCATACTTAAAACTAGATCTGGTTTTAATGGGTGATGATGAAATGCATGTGAAATACAAATGTTATTTACTCACCATTCGCATTGTGACAATATATTTAAATATTTTCCTTATCAGGGCCTAAATCAAACAAACCTTTGCTTACACTATTTTTGTTTTATTAGATCTAGACCTAGACTAGAAGCTCCAACTAGTTTTAGTTGTTGTTTTTTTTATCTAGCAACGGTGGACTTCGGTTATTAAAAGTTATTGTTGTTTGTTATTAATTGTTTACAATCTAAATAATGAAATGCAGAAAGGAGGGGCGGGGATCCATAGAACGTAGGCTACCCCTTTAATGACGTGATCGTAATAAATTAACACAAGTCTAGCAATGAAAATAGCCTGAAATGAAGCAATTTAATTCAACCATTGAGAGAAACGTGTTCATCAATGGAAATTCTTGAGATTTAAATCAGTTGATGTAGATCTAGTTCAGTAGATGTCATGTTACATTATTTTAAACATTGGCTTCTCTGTGCATTTTAGTATCTTTTGAGATGGCTAGAACCCTTATATGTACAATTTTGGAGAGGTTATAAAAGTAATTGATAAGAGCTTTTTTTTTATCCCCTTTAAATAGTTTTTTTTTTTTTTGGGGGGGGGGTAGTTTAAAAAAAATTCTTTCAAATCATGGGTGAACTGTAAAATAAAATTTCAAAGTTTTATTTTTTATCTGAGTGGGGGTGGGGGATGTTGATATTCATTTTGTCTTCAAAATAAGCTTTATTTGCTATGCCACCACGTAGGCCTACAGCCACAAAACTAATATGACTCTTTGAAAATTAAATCAACAATAATTCATACTTCATTTTATAAGTCATTTTCTAAAATAGGTTACGGTTAAGTCTTGTCGAACAGTAACAGTAAAGACGTTGATTGTTTTGTTTTTGTTTTTAAATTCTCGTTAAAGCTAACCTTCTTAACACAATTGTCATCCCAACTGCAACATATGCATGTGAGACATGCAAGTCATCTGTCAAAATTAAGAAGAGACTAAATGTGGCTCAACAAAAATGCTGAGACGAATTTTGGAAGTCAGTTACACAGATCGGGTCTCAAACATGAAAATCCTATGCCGAACGAACACTTAGTGAGGTTGTGACAGAGCGTCAGATGAGGTTTGCGGGACATGTTCTATGACAAAAGGAACTACGCATAGCCTACCATGAGTTGCGATGACATGGAGGTCAATAGGAAGAAATCGCAAATAGGGACATCGTCGTATAACTTGGCGCCACACCTTCAAGGAGGACCTCAAAACGGACATCAGGTGGAAGGAGGCTTCAGACATTGCCAGTGACAGATCTTTATGGAGACAGCTTGCCGCCCAATGCGCTGAACTACGCGGGAGGACCTAAGTCTAAGCAAGTAAAGCTAACCATCAACTTTTAAAGATATTTTAAGAAATTGTCAAATCTAACACCCAACTGGTATGAAAATCTGTTTTTCTTTAAATTCAATTTAATTTCATCCTTGGTAACTTAGTCTTCAAAAATGATGTAACCAAAATTGCACAATTTCTTGTCATTAGTCATTGTCCAAACAATCTTAATTCATAACAAAAAGCTAGATAACCACAGCATGTTTTATTTCAAGTTTTGTTTTTACAAGCAAAAAATATAATAATTTTTGTTAATGTTTAGATTCATGAACACTCTATAGAAGTAATTGCCTTTCATTAGTGAGTGGTTTATTTCTCTATTTTTTTTTTCTGAAGTTTCATTCAGTTTAAAAACATAACAATTTCAGATGAATATTAAATATTTTCTTGTTGTGAAACACATACATGACATATGTAAAGAAATAATTTATATGTAAACATACAAATATTACACATCGATGATTGCTTTACACTGGGATTCAAGTGCCTAAATAAAAGGAGTCAAAACAGAGATCCGTCGTATGCCCAGTTCATACATAGATCAGCCTTGTGTCCAGTCGTTATATTTGTACAATACATTAATGTATTTTCAATGTAGATGAGAAAAAAAAATATATGAAAGCAAGGTTTTAATTAACAAGAAAATTTTATAAGACTTCAACTTGGACTAGCTTTGTTTTTCTGTGTGCGACAGACAGTTCACACCCTCAACAGAGAACATAAGTAGGAAGGGGACAATGGTGAGTTAACGAAGAGGGACTGAGTAAAGCAAAGGAAGTGTCAAACATCCCAGCATGCACGATTAGTCATCAGTACATATGCAAGTTGGCAACAATAAAAAGCTTCCCGATTCTAAAATTGTTAAAAGGAAACAAAACAAAAAAATAATTTGTGGTATGTACATGAAGAGCTTTATAAATTAAAAAAACAAAACAAAATCACTGGTACAAGATTGCACACTGACACTGAATGCAAGTATATAATGGTCAGTGTAATTGCTTGTCCACTGGTCAGTCTTAGCCTCATCATTTCTTTGTGCATCATTGCACATTCTATAGCATTACAATTCTAGGATGCTAACGTCTCTAATATGAAATGGATTTTGTTTACATAACATGATACAAAAAACTTGGACAATGAGATTAATAATGACTCTTTTAGATTTTTTGTTTTCAATGATAAAAATTTGACTTCAGTAACATGCTTAGATTGACACAGCTCAAAAAAAAAATATAGACAAATGAGATATCATCTTTAAAAAAAAAATTATAGAAATGCATCATGGGTAAATTTTATACATCAGGTCTGATTTCTTTTATGCCTCTGCCTAATGAGGAGGGTCTTGAAAATCATGAGGGCGTTGGAGCCAGGTTGACCTGAAGTGTCAAGCATGCATCCAAAACTAGGGCCAGTTCTTCTTCCAACTGGGCACGCACCTGGTCAAACTCGGCAGGAAACTTAACCTTCACACTCTGTATGAACTGCACAATCACAGCCTGAGCGTCTGAAAGGGATATAAAAAAAAAAGTGTTACATCTTAACAAAATAATTTATTGTATAATATCATTTCTCAAAGTTATATTCAAAGGCAAAGATTGATCAAGATAAAGATATCAAGAGAGTGAATAACAGAACATATTTATGCATTGGGTTTTGTTGAGTCCAAGTGAAACATTTCACTTCAAGTGATTCACTTTGTAAGTATCTAATACATGGAAGAGGTGTTGTGGACAATTGCTAGGCTTTGGAAGGGGGGGGGGGGTGAACTTTTTAAAAACATTACTAAGTCCATCCAACTCTAAAGGGTAACTGACATGTGCTGGCCACATGACACTTTCATTAACCCTATCTCTCCGTAATTATTTTCCATGTTCAGAAAGAATTTTGTATCTTTCCCATTTGTACTGATAGGGTTAAATTTCATTAACATTTTTCTTTTCATCAGAAAATGTTATAATTTTTTATAGATAAATGCATGCCCTTTTTATAAAACACCAATTAAAGTTTATGAAACAAAAAAAAAAAGTTAATTTAATGGGGTCAAACCAAGGATGGTATCGTCGATCAGGAGAGAAAGAGTTAAACATTGGCCATGGATAGGAAAGGGGAACTTTTAAACAGATGATGTCAAGTGGCCAATGTATTAACTGTTTCACTTGATGCTTAACAAACATCAGGTAACACGTCAAAAAGCTGAAAGGAATCTCAAATGACTTTTTTCAGAAGAAAGATGTGAACTCAAAATGACTAAATGGTTTACAGGCCAAATGCTTTACCCTTTAATTACTACATCCTCTCAGGTGCTATCAAGTGTCAGCAATAAATTCTACATCAGATGCTATCAAGTGTCAGCAATAAATTCTACATCAAGAATCAACACACAAATCAAATGAAATATTTCATTCAGATAATGGTAGAGAATCCCTCAGATAGTTCTAGCTTGTTTTTCACGGATTAAGCTGATGGCATTCAATACAAGAATATACGAGCACACAACTTCGTGATAAAAACAACAACTGCCTTGTTTAATTATAATCTTAAATCAACACACTCAGGGGTGCTAACACAATAGGTATGAGCATTTGTCTAGTTATATGCAAGACATCTATTACTCCTTTACTGCCAGCAAATAAAGTTCTATGCATATCTAAATTAGTGAACTATTGCTGCTACAAATCTACTTCCTCAAATAGTTCACAATTTGCCATACTGAGTTAAGATCTTAGTTTTACTATGACGCTGCGACATAACCCCATTTATTTACATCAAAAAAAAAAAAATAAGATGCTGACAAAAAAATAATGTTTAAAAGTCAGCATAAATTTCTATGAGCAAGCAAGATGAATTTGACTTTGTCAAACAACAATGCAGGTGAATTGAAAAACATCACATCTCCACTACAGACAAACAAGGTAGCAAAAAACAAACAAGAGAAAGCAAATTTCTGTGTAACTGATACTACCAGAACACTTGCATACAATACACACATATATATATACACATATGTAATCACAGAATGTTGAGCAATAAATGAAAGTCAAATATTTATTAGTGTGATTAGTAGTAGCAGTATGATAGCTGTACAATGCAAACACTATGGAATGTTTAAATGATGATCAAGACATCAAGACAGAATGTTTGTTTAATTTTTAGTGCATATAAAGTATTGAATGACCCAGTAGAACTTGAATTGTTTATATGGATATCTTGTTTGCCTAGTAGGGTTACATTTAATCATATAATTTTTCTATTCATCGTATGCATCCCCTGTCAAGTTCGGCATCTTGAAAAGAAAAATATGATAGAGCCTTTCCACAACATAGTTTCTCTAAGTTTTATCATAAAAATTTTCTCAACAATTTATTGTGCCATTATAAAAGCACACATTTAAAAAAAAAACACTTGACTATTCACACAATTAGTATTAGAATAGTGCTTTAATGAGAGTGACCAGAGACTAAGCAATACAAACTAACAACACTAGACTATTCACACAATTAATATTAGAATAGTGCTGAAAGTGACCAGAGACTAAGCAATGCAAACTAAATGTTAGTGAGAAATCTACAAAGCTAAGTTTAGTTCTGGAAGTAACACAAGTTGCTACAGTAACAGTCAAATAAAGAATGGTACAAGACAAAAAAATAAACTACTGAAATCAAGAAATCAGAAATTTAAAAAAGTGCAGTGTATTCTGGGAAGGCATGGCACTGACAAAAGATGGACAACACAGCTTGAACAGAACAAAGTTATATATTTGAAGGTGACAAACAGAATGAATGATTCTTACAGCTTTGTGGACATGCATTCTCTAGTTGAGTATCTACAAAACATGGTCAAATATTGGATTAATGCTAAGAATGACATGAAATTGAAAATAACAAGGCAGGAAAATGTTCAAACCAACAAAAAAAAAACTACAAAATTGAAATGTTCTTCATTTAGTTCACCCTTTTCATTCTCTTTCAGATTAATTGAATATAACATGGCAGGGTAAAAAACAACACATTTTTAAAGTCATTAATCCTGATCAATAAAGATCCATGTCCTAAGAAAATACACATGAAAGAAGAAAAAAACTAATTTAAAGCAAGATTTAACATATGACATGCCACTTTGAACTCATACAGTGTAATAAAGAAAACATCATCCTTTATTTTAAAAAAAAGATGTACTAAAAACACGTGCAATGTCCTCAATGATGTAAGGTCTCACAAAACAAACCTAATCCTGAACTTTATTAGCATGTCACTGAGGTCAAGTTTAACTTTTGTGTGTGTGCAACCTATCTTTTTAAAATACTAATGATAATATATAATTCAAATATTCGTTTAGTCATTACCTTTCAGACAACTCTTCATGCACCAAGAATGAGTGAAAGTTGACTGACTAGTATGTGGAAGTCCATTTATTTTATTCTTAAACAGGAAAGAAAACTAACTCGTTTAGCAGCTTCAACATTTATTATGACCAGTACAATTCTATATTTACTCTACAGCTCTTTCTCTCTCAAATCTCATATCACTTTCTAATCAAAGATACAAGGCCTTCTATACATTTTTAGCCCCATCTGTTCATTAGCTAATATACTCTTGAAATAATAACCACAATTCATAAACAAAATGTTCTTCCAATTATTTCAGAGGATGTACTTCTGTACTTATACAAGTAGCACATACAACATGACCCAATTAGTTTCACCTGCCTGCTCAGACTCCCACATTGATTCAAGTGCACACATTAAATGAATTAAAATGTTCACTTATTTAGTTCTGAGACTCACCTTCTTTTATGTTCTCTGTTTTCATCACAATGGCTGCAACACCCAGAATTTTAGGGATGAAAGGAATAATCTAGAAGAACAAAATTAGACATATTTAGAAGTTAGAAACACAAGATAGTTTGACTAAGACTTAACATATTAAATATGATTGGACAATATGAGAGATGGACAAAGACAAAGGTTTTTATAGTAAATGTCAGTGCTATAGTGCTCTATCCAATCTAAAAGAACAGCATTATCTAGTTCTATGCAGTCTAAAAGCTGAATGTTTCTTGTGAAAGTTGATAGTTGGACAATGGTATTTTAAGGACAGTTCAAAGCTCCAACAGATTAATAATAATTCCATTTTAGTATTGCTATTATTCTATTGAAACAACAACAAACTTCATATACAACAATAAACATTTATGATATTTTATCATTTGTTAAGTTGTTTTAATAAATCTGAAATGTCAACTGCAGAAGTAAAATAAAAAGGAATAAATTATTAGCTAGCAATGCTAGAGTGTTGACAGAAGAAAATAATAAAATATTGAAATATCTATTTGAATTGGATCTGTGTTTGAGGGGGGCAAACTATATCAATATAAACAAGAGTGAGCCAAAATAGTTTTTTTCCCCAGGTACTCAACCATACTTTGGTCATCTGCACTTAAAGTCATACCGATACTTTAGTACTGTGGTGAACAAAACATTTCCCAATCAGTTTTGTTTTCATGTGCTCAACATTTCATTCACCAGAAAGTTGTCATTACGGTATTTATCTTTTTTAGTATGTTTTCATACAAAACAAAAATTTGAAACATTTTTTAATATCACACTCTATGCATAGGCTCTGCAACATACAAACATAACAGATCAACCATTAGCAAGTGAGTAGCATTGATTTGTCATGACATCATGGAAAACCATCTTTGTAAGATAAGCAAGTTTTAAGGTACCGGTATACTGATGGTACATGCAAACACAACATGAAGCTCTTCAGAAATCGACACTAACAGAGGGGCACCGGAAGATCCACAGGGAGAAAAAGCATAAAGGGTCCCGAATTGCAGATGGGTACACACCAGAAGCCGAAAGAAGGGAGAAAGTCCTCAGTGCCTGGTGATTACAGATGCCCAACCTGTGACCAAACGCAGCTGTGTATCAAGAATTGGTTTCTTGAGTCACATGGGAATTTGCGAAGGGAAGAGATCATAAAATGCCACAGAAACTTCTGAATCGTCCTTAAACAGATATATGTATCTACTTTAATCATTTTGATTTCTTCACAGCTGTGACCATGACCTTAGACAATATAATCATTTATAGTTCATTTCCTTACCATTGACTCGGCAGCCATCATTTGTACACAAGCTTGAGCTGTATTTAACACTATCCTATTCTAATGTTACATAGATCAGTTTTTCTTAACTGAAAAGAAATAGTTGGCCCTATAAAAAATTAAAATTACCTCAGGGACATTATCTCTATACAACTTGGTCAAACAACCAAAGACAGTCACATTCTCCTCAAGGTCTTCCTTCAGGGGCAGCAATTGCATGACCACAGGAAGTGCCTAATAGCAAAAGTGAAAACAAATTATAAAATATTTAAATTCATAGTTTTCACAAAAACTTCAGGTTTATAAAAATAAGTTTCTCCGGTACAATAACAATCCAATTTAATAAGCTGTCAAGTAAAACTAACAGTAAATTAATTGTATTTAGTTACTGACACAAGAAAAAGTGTGGGCTAGCTGCCTAAAGCAATTTTACTTCTGATAGGCACCAAAGAATAGTCCGGTCCTGATTCTTGGCAAGACCATCCTTTCAAATTGTCACTTGTATTAATGAAGGTTAGATATATTGAGAAATTAACAAAGTACCTGAACAACTTGTGAATACCAATCAAGACATGTCAATGACTAGATAGGAGTCAACAGTTTTAGTTCTGTATTCAGCAACCTACCTGTGTAAGAGCAACATTCTGTTGACTAAACCAAATCATCCGACACACTGCTGCACAAACATTGTCTAAGACTCTGGGGTTAGACTCTGTACCCATCACAGAGAATAAAGTTTTCAAAATATCTGTGTAATGGCTGGAAAGATGATTAAAAAAGAATAATTATCTTTTTTTTTTTTTCAAATTAGATTTTTAAAAATGTTGGGAGTCAATAAAAACAAAAGTAGAGAAATACTTCACTTTGAATCTTATTTTTTAGCGTGCTATAAGATTACTTGATTACAATTTCAGAAGGAAGAAAAAAAATCAACAATTACTAAGAATAATTATGCTTAAGATTTCTCTATTTCATAAATTCAAAATAAACTTTATTATTTAAAGTTTTCTTTGACAGGAGTACAAACAATTTAACAGTTCGATTAGATATAGAATAGATAAAAACGGCAACATCTTCGATTCTAAAGATGAAGGATGAGTGCAGTGTTTCACAAGACTAGGCAAATCTAGTTGAGACCCGCACATTTTCCTGCATCTCGTGCAAAGACAGTACAACAATAGTAAAAAATTAAATATATCCTACTCCTGTTTCTACATGTACCTTAGCATGGCCTCCCCACCGTTGACTGCCAACACGCCCAGAGCAAACACAGAGTTACTGCGGACCTCCTCGTCCTCATCTTTGGTCATTCGAGTGAACACAGGGTACAGTACACTGGTAAAGGCAGAGCCCACTGGTGGACCGCAGGCCTCTATAATCTCAGCCAGAGTACCCACGGCAAATGACTTCTCTGCTGTTGAGGAGGTGACTTTCTGTTGGATAAAAATTCATGGAGAAAATTACAAAACAATTAAAAAAATAATTAGCTACTGGTACACCTTATATTAGGCCTTAGAGTGGACCCCCCCCCCCCTGGTGAACAAGCCGCAGAGGAAGACCAAAAAGAACATGGCGTCACAGTGTACTTGAAGAAGCAGAGAAGACCGGGAAGAGCTGGCTGGGACACCATCAAAAAGCTAGCAAGAGACCGTGGAGAGTGGCGTGTTTTTGTCGAGGCCCTATGTTCCATGAGGAACTCAAAGGAGTAATGATGATGTACCTTATATTAGAAATTTTGGTCCTTAAAAGTTCAATTCAATAGAGGTTGTTTTTTTTTTTAAATAAAATTTTTGAGTTAACTAATTTAAGGTCAATGTGGCCAACTGGTAAAAGCCTCGAGTTTGAAAACTGCAATTTTTAACTGAGTCCACCCAACTCTAATGGCTACCTGACATATGAAGGGAAAATTAAGGTTACTGGTAATAGTGCTAGCCACAAGACACCTTGTTAACTATCAGCAATAAAACAGATGAGCTTTACATCATCTGCCCTATAGATTACAGTCTGAAATGGACACGCAATTGTCAATTAATGATTTTAAAAAAAAGATGGACTATTGATTGCTATCAACAAGGCAGTTTATACAAATGGTTCTATCATCAAGATTTGCATTATAGACAAAAATGTGAATAAGGCTTTTGAGACAAAGCTAAATATTGTGAAGCTGTTTCTATGGGAGATTTTCTAAATTTAATAACAGTTGTCTGCTTCATATTTACAATTAAACTTCTAAGATCCAGTCTACATTCAAGGGACATCATTGTAGGCAATGAAAGTTTTTAGGAAGATATAGAACAAGTGATATGGAGAGATGTAGGCACAAGCAGCATGGCTTAGAAATTTGATTCTACGATGCTAAAAGTGCAAACAAATTTATTCCATGCCTTTTAAAATACATAGTTTATCAACAGTTCCATTACATGCCTTTTAAAATACATAGTTTATCAACAGTTCCATTACATGCCTTTTCAAATACATAGTTTATCAACAGTTCCATTACATGCCTTTTCAAATACATAGTTTATCAACAGTTCCATTACATGCCTTTTCAAATACATAGTTTATCAACAGTTCCATTACATGCCTTTTCAAATACATAGTTTATCAACAGTTCCATTACATGCCTTTTAAAATACATAGTTTATCAACAGTTCCACGCCTCTGCACGCCAGATACACAAAAAAAAAGCTACCAATTTATAATTTTACCTCCATTAGGAAAAAATAAAAAAGGAATGATTTCCAATCCAACTTTCGAATGTCTTAAATCTGAACATGTATGTATTAAATTCTCTAACTTAAATGTTTGCTAGCTATGATATTGCAAAGTGATTCTATGTAAGTATTTCTCTCACTCATTTTGTTTCTCAAAAACTAAATGTCTAACTGTAGAGTTTAGCCATTTGCTTGTTTTGTTTTATTTGATATCATCTACAGGGAGTTATTATCAAAATACAGTTTCCTCGAACCAATGAGCTTCATAGTAGGAAAATACCTGCCAAATTCGTCAACTAAGGTTAACATACTGTACTGCAGTATCAAGTCAATCCAATGAAATGAATACATGTCTTTACCAGTCTCTTGAGTAAATCTTGGACAAATGATGTAAAGAAAGGTAAGAAGTGTTCTCCTCCCATAATTCTTGCCATGACAGGAAGTACATCCCCAGCAGATTCAATCAGCATGCTGTCAAACTCAGCCTCACTTTCATCTTCATCATCTTCTTGATCCTGGCAAGCCACCTGTCAACAAATGGCCAAAAGTGAATAGCATTTTATAAAATATTGTAGTACAGCGTCACAAAAAATATGTAAGCATCGGCAGATCACAAGTTGTGAAGGTTGGATAAATAAAGAGAAAATAAACACATAAATGTGTAGGCTGTCAAATCTATGAGATGTGTATAAGTGGCTGGGTTAGTGAAGAAAAGTGCCAGGGTTTGAATTAGTAGATACTTAGAATTATAGGAATCAAGCATTTTTTTTAAGGTTTACAATGTTCTAAAGTAGTTGACCACAGAATCAAAATAGCTAAGCATCACCTGTTCTAAGACTCTTTAAAGGTATCAGATAATAAATTCAATATGAATTCTTCCTGAAAATAAATGTTAACAAATGTACTTAACAGTTCAACAGAATGAAGTCATTCACTAGCTTCACCTTATCCCTTAGTCTGTAGAACCATTGGGGCACCACACAAGATCTGTTAAACATCTTCTCCAATCCTCTCGTCTCTTGCCTTGAATAGAATTTCTTTCAACGGCAGGCCTGTCCATTCTGTTATGTTGTCTTCCCATCACTTTTTCTGTCTGCCTCTTCTTTTTCCTGGTACTGTTCCATAAAGGAAGGTTATTGCAAGCTCTGAGGACCTTGTGATATGGCCTAAGAGTTAAAGTTTGTGTGTTTTTTTGACAAAGGTTAGCAGGTCATTGTTGCATCCAATAGCTGAATTAATTTTCTTTCTAGTCTCTTCATTCGTGATGTGGTCTTTGTAAGTGATACCTAGGATCTTTCAGTAACAACTCAATTCCTTTGCTAGGATCCTCCTCTCAAGATCTGTAGTCAGCGTCCAGAGATCTGCAGTCAGTGTCCAAGATTCGCAAGCATAAAAGAATGTACATTAGTCTGATTTTAGTGTCAAAGGCTATGCCTTTGTCTTTCCAGATAGTTTTGAGTTTTGCAAGTGCTGCTGTTGACAGTGGTCAGTAGTTCAGGTTTTGTTCCTTCATCAGAGACAATAGCTCCAAGGTATTTAAATTACTGACACAATTTGACTAGATACTAACCTTGTGTGTAAATATTTCTTTCATGGCAGTGAGTATGGCATCAGTAGCACCAGTAATGGACAACACTGGCTGACCAATCTTCAAGAGCATCTCTTGCAGGGCATCCACAGCAGTCATGACTAGAGTGCGGTCCATCTCTGTCCTAATGGCTTCTAGGTATTTAGGAACCACTCCAACAATCATCATCTTCAGTGCTAAAAAAGTTAATAAATAAAATAACTGGAGAAGACGCAAATTAAATTTCCTAATGTATTGATAGGTGTGTGATGGGGGGGGGGGGGGGGCTATAATGCTGCGTCTTAGGAGAAATAGAAATACAAAAGGTAATTTTAAAAAATCAATTTAAATAAACCAGATACATACATACAAGGTGCACTATCAAATGGAATAACTAGAAAAAGTCAATAAAAGAAGGAGGCTGACCAGCCTGTGTTTAAATTTGGCAATGGATGGCAGATGACTTTGACATGCCAGTTAGAACTGCACAATATAATTTTTTTTAAACTTAGAATTCATAGTTAAAATTATAGTCTACATAGTTTATTAGTGAACAACAGCAAAAAATTCACATCTTAGGAGTTTTTAATTAGGGAATATTGCAGACTTTTATGTATCTACAAGAACAGAGGCCTGCATGATTTGTCAAGCTGTAGCAGATGTTTGCTTATGACCAAAGAGAAAATGACATTGTCTATGCTCCAGGTGATTACAATTGTCAAATCAGGCGTGTGCCGTGCTATAAAGTGAGTACCAACACTACAAGACATGTACCTGTGCCAGCTTCCTCTGAGTTGGTTTCTTTATGTACACTGTGCACACAAAGGCACAGCTGGGACAGAGTGGTGAAAGCACTTTTCTTGATGCCTACAGCTGGGTAACCCACCATTTCCAAGACTTCGTGGAAAGAGTGCTGGAGATGTGGCATGAAGGCTCGACTGAAAATAATTCACAGATTGTTACATAGCCAAAATGTGATACAATAGAGAGGTTTACTAATCTAAGTTTTAAAAAAGGTCTTCATGTTCTTGAATGTAGTGAAGAGTGAGAATATTGTGAATAAAGTTTTGGCTTTTTAACTCTATCCGCACTTAAGTAGCTGGGAGTTAATTCTTCTGCATCTCAATTATAATTGTCAGAAGTCTTAATTGCTTAACTGAGCCTTTTAATAAGTGAGCAAATGACAGTGACAATTACGTCAATCTAACATGAAAGAAAAACAGTTTAGCTAATTAAAATTGTGGAATAACTATTGATTGAGTGCACCACTTCATGATCTGGTTCGTAGTGCATCAGATGGTCAAAGTTATTGACAACTGCTGCCTCTATGAGATACAACTCCAGTGATATGAAATCCTAGATGGACAATCAATGGTTCAATTTCAATATTTGATGGTAAGATTTATTATTTCATTTAATAGGGATGATGAAAACAGATTTTTATGGGTAAAAATGTTTTCTTTAATATAACTATTTTAGTTGTGTAATTACCCAGTATTATAAGCTACAAGACAAGTGTATTTACCCAGTATTATAAGCTACAAGATAAGTGTATTAACCCAGTATTATAAGCTACAAGATAAGTGTATTTACCCAGTATTATAAGCTACAAGTCAAGTGTATTTACCCAGTATTATAAGCTACAAGATAAGTGTAATTACCCAGTATTATAAGCTACAAGATAAGTGTTTTTACCCAGTATTATAAGCTATTTCTCCGAGTGCACAACAAGCATCTTCTTTCTCATCAAGGTAAGCATTTTCAACTGAGATCCTAGAATTAAAAACCAAGATAAGAAAACAATTTAAAAATGTTAAAAAAAAATCTTCCTAAACGTTCCAACCCATTACTTCAACAATGACAACCAAACATTCACCCTTCCAGCTGGTAATATAAAAAAAAAAAGTAAACATTGATTCACCCTTCCAGCTGGTAATAAAAAAAAGTAAATATTGATTCACCCTTCCAGCTGGTAATAAAAAAAAAAGTAAACATTGATTCACCCCTCCAGCTGGTAATAAAAAAAAAAGTAAATATTGATTCACCCTTCCAGCTGGTAAAAAAAAAAAAAGTAAATATTGATTCACCCTTCTAGATGGTAATAAAAAAAAAAGTAAATATTGATTCACCCTTCTAGATGGTAATAAAAAAAAAGTAAATATTGATCCACCCTACCAGCTGGTAATAAAAAAAAAAAAGTAAATATTGATTCACCCTTCCAGCTGGTAATAAAAAAAAAAGTAAATATTGATTCACCCTTCTAGATGTTAATAAAAAAAAAAAGTAAACATTGATTCACCCTTCCAGCTGGTAATAAAAAAAAAGTAAACATTGATTCACCCTTCCAGCTGGTAATAAAAAAAAAATTAAATATTGATTCACCCTTCCAGCTGGTATTAAAAAAAAGTAAATATTGATTCACCCTTCTAGATGGTAAAAAAAAAAAAGTAAACATTGATTCACCCTTCCAGCTGGTAATAAAAAAAAAAATTAAATATTGATTCACCCTTCTAGATGGTAATAAAAAAAAAAGTAAACATTGATTCACCCTTCCAGCTGGTAATAAAAAAAAAATTAAATATTGATTCACCCTTCCAGCTGGTATTAAAAAAAATTAAATATTGATTCACCCTTCCAGCTGGTAATAAAAAAAAAAATTAAATATTGATTCATCCTTCCAGCTGGTATTAAAAAAAAGTAAATATTGATTCACCCTTCCAGCTGGTAATAAAAAAAAAAGTAAATATTGATTCACCCTTCTAGATGTTAATAAAAAAAAAAAGTAAACATTGATTCACCCTTCCAGCTGGTAATAAAAAAAAAGTAAACATTGATTCACCCTTCCAGCTGGTAATAAAAAAAAATTAAATATTGATTCACCCTTCCAGCTGGTATTAAAAAAAAGTAAATATTGATTCACCCTTCTAGATGGTAAAAAAAAAAAAGTAAACATTGATTCACCCTTCCAGCTGGTAATAAAAAAAAAAATTAAATATTGATTCACCCTTCTAGATGGTAATAAAAAAAAAAGTAAACATTGATTCACCCTTCCAGCTGGTAATAAAAAAAAAATTAAATATTGATTCACCCTTCCAGCTGGTATTAAAAAAAATTAAATATTGATTCACCCTTCCAGCTGGTAATAAAAAAAAAATTAAATATTGATTCATCCTTCCAGCTGGTATTAAAAAAAAGTAAATATTGATTCACCCTTCCAGCTGGTAATAAAAAAAATTAAATATTGATTCACCCTTCTAGATGGTAATAAAAAAAAATTAAATATTGATTCACCCTTCTAGATGGTAATAAAAAAAAAAGTAAACATTGATTCACCCTTCCAGCTGGTAATAAAAAAAAAAAGTAAACATTGATTCACCCTTCCAGCTGGTAGTTCTCATCCTCCCCATCACTCTCCAGATTCTCATCTTCCTCCAAGTCGTCGTCATCAAACACTGTGATGATTTCTGTTTCATTTTTGTAGTGAGCCTGAACAGAGAGAGGAAATTTTGATTGAACTGACTGCACATAGCATGTTACTGCTGCCTTATTTACTTAGCTGAAAGGGAAAGAAACTATTTTCTCAATCATTGTGTGGTTCTAGTTTCTCGCGTGTGCATAGTCTATGGGAACAGAGCTAGCTAATAAACATTTCAACAAGTCCATGTGTGCATTGTCTCACTTAGAAATCCCCCAATATCACTAATAAATGTTTTGCTTATATGTATAAGTTATAATGTTATAAAGATGGTTTAAATCAATGTTACAAAAATGATCACAACAAACAAAATGAATCTATCACTTAAGACTACCTTTTGAAAAACTAATGCTTAGGACATCTTATAGCTTCATTATCTTTATGAAAATTTGACAAAAAGATTATAGATAAAGTTTTTTTAACTTCAGGATAAAACTACCAACACAAGAAATAAATATAGTGTGAATAGCAAAGTACTGGTACTACCACACACTGGTAGCTATGTCTAGATTGAAATTTAGTTATTTTTTAATGTTAAAATAAATAGCTCATTACAGATTAATTGTTGTTTTTTTGAAGTTAATATTTAAAGAATGTAGTATAGTCTAGGGCTGATATTAGATGTAAATTAGCAGACCCACTGGTACCAAGTAATTATCTTTGTGATCACTGAGTCATCTAGCTTGAGTTTTGCTTTTTTACTTTTCAATTCACAGCTTCACTTTTTAAATTATTTTCATTTTTTTTTATATTAATAAAACAAATTACAAAAGTGTCATCAAAAGTGTTACTCTGTAATTTAAAAATGTGAAATATTTAGTTATGTGTTTCCTATCAATTTACAAATATAAAACAAAAGTAAATCCATTTCAAACTTTACCATTGGAGAACAAAAAATAATCTATTTCCATAGTTAGTATTCACATTAACCAGTTAAAAAACAAACATGTCCACAAGTAAAACTAGATAACACAATTTCCATCTTCAACTACCTTACTTGGTAATTCAGTTAACTTCAACAAGCAATGCAATATAAATTGTGCTTTAAAAAAACAACAACAACAGCAAAAGAGTCAGACCTCAACAGAAGTTGCTTAATGAAGCTACAGGCTGAAGTAAATTGAACTATACAGCAACGAGAAACCACTTACTTTCACGCCTTCAGTAGATCTCATGGACGCAACAATCACATTGACAATCTTCTCCACGTAAGGAGCCATGTCTTCTTTAATGACAGTTGAAATGGCAGCAAACAGACTGTAACTGCAACAACACACGGAACAAATCAAAATCACTGCGCAAGTCCAATAGCTAATATTATTAACAGGGACACTTCTATTAAAGCAGATAAATTTAAAGCACTATCAAGGGAGCTTGAGTTCAAATCCTGAATCAAGTTGTGCCTGCTGAACACCTAAAGGTAAGAAGGAATACTTCTCCCAGAACCAGCCCCCCACCCTTCCCAAATACTACAGGTCCACAAAAGTGATTAGACCAGAACATGCTGAGCATGCTATAGAAGGAAAAAGGCACAGTTAGAAAGAAAGCCAAGTAAAATTTTAAAACAAACAAAAAATAATGAAAATTTTATTGTTGATTAACCTAAACCCATCAAAATAAGGTTAAATAAACCAAGAAATCCCAAGGTCACTTTTGCATAGCATTTCAACTGTCTCTCTTTAAAAAATAGATACATTTTTAACAGCTTTACTCAATCCTAAGAAATCAAACTATGTTGCTATGTCTATCCAAATGTGAACTTTTATGTTTGTTTTATATGTGAATATCAAAATGTTTCGTAAAGGTAAAATTGTCTCAGAATGTAGGCCATCATAATCCATGCTTTCTTTCCTATCAATCCAAAAGTCTCATCCAAGAAATGATACAATTTCCTAAAAATTTCCTATCTTCTTCTTAATCCTTTGGACTTCCAATGGAGCATTGGGCCACAAATTTTCTTTCAATCTTCCTATTTCTTTTAATTCATTAAAGGTTTTGTTTTGATATCAAAACCCTTACACACGACTACATGGTCAAGTTTTTTAAAGTAATTCATTAGTTAACAGGTCTTGAAAGATCAAGTTAACAGGTCTTGAAAGATCAAAAGTCCTAAGTCCATGATTGCAAAATGTTTGTCCCTACTGCCATAATCTTGTGATGTACTTACACACATCTCCTGAGATCTGGATCTGTTGAGGACTGCAGTAAATTAAAACCCAGGTCGATGCACTCAGTAGCTAAAGGTCGAAACGTTTCAGCCCCTATACTTCTAGCAAACACAGCCAGAGTATCTGCAAGTTGTAAACAGCAAACATGATACAAAATTAATTTGTAGTGTATTATTTTAAAATAAAGATATTTTATTATTTCAATTGAAAGACTTTCATTATTTTGAGTGAAAGACTTTTATTTTTATAAGAGAAGGATCATCTATTATTTGAAGAGAAAGATGTTTTTTTATTTGAAGAGAAAGATGTTTTTTTATTTGAAGAGAAAGATGAACTGATTAAATTTTTTGACAAAAAGATTACTAGGTGTCACTGACCTATGGCAGCCAACTGAAGTTTTTTCATCTCTTCATTGTCTTCTTCTGTTGATTCCCCTGTCAAATACACTTTGAACAGCTCTAGAATATCCTTGAAATATGGAGTCATTTTCTCTTTGGCAGCATTAGCTGTTAAGTACCAGAACAATACAAAGTAGATATATAAAAACCTTTAGGTTTGCAGAAATGAGACAGTGGTTTTCAAAGTAGAAGTGCCAAATGTAAATAACATTGCCAGTTGGTAAGTGCATTGAATGCGCTAAATAAAATGTTCTAGTGAACGACACTGATATGTTTACAAGTATAACACACACAAAACTTCCTGAATTGTAGCGCTATATAACAGCTATAATTTAATTTTAGTTTGCGATTCAAAATAACATATTTAAAGAAATTGATAAAAAACATTTTTGGCTATTTTACACTACCTGCTGCTCCTATTGCACTAATGGCGAGTTCTTTGGGTTTGTGGAGGTGACAATTTTTGATAACATTAAGTAGGTAGCTCATTAAATCTGGCAAGTAGGGGAGAATTCCAACACCTGGCCACAAAGACAAAAACATTACTTTATGAGCTAAAGAAGACATCTCAGTACAAGCATTTCATAATAAAACCAAATAACAGATAAGTTAATACCAATAATCCAAGTACAATATTAGAGCTGACTATAGTCCAATTAAGGTTATATAGGCTATGAATTTTACTGATGAATTAATTCCAATTAAATATAAGGGTGTGGATTTTGTTCTGGAAATGAGGTTATGTGTTAGGATATAAAGAATACTTCACTCTCTTACACTTCCACACAGCTGCTCTATCACTCAACACACCAACAACTTAATAAAACATTTTCCGTTTCTTTTCAGTTGGTACTATTGACAACATAATGTTTTTTTTATGTAGGAGGGAATATGTCCATTCTATACAGTTTCTATCTTTTTCCCAAAGCAACTCTTTAAGTTTCCAGAATATACTACAATAAATAAAACTATTTTCTATTTCTACTAGCTATGTACCCACATAACTAAATTACGGTGGATACTTTTAATTTGTATGCATTAAAATCATTTTATTCAGTATGTTAACTATTTATTAGTCTACAGCAGAGGCTGGTAATAAAATGACTTTGTTTCAATACCTATTCTCATGTGAGATCTTACAGTTGGTGCTATTGACCTACCTAAGTTTTCACAGAACATTTCCAGTGCATAGTGACTTTTGACGACACCTTTGGGATTTTTCTCCATCTCTTCCATTGATTTATTTAAGTATTGAAATAAGATGGGCAGTAACTCGGAGGCGTACTTGCTGATGTCAGGCTGAAGAAAGACCAACAAATCTCACAGTTAAACAAATCTAATTGAATTGGCACTGACTGTGATAGCGTGTTTGCTTTGAGTGGCTAGTAGTGTATTGTGTGTGACTGTGTGAGAAATGACCAGTCGACCTTCATTCTACATGGATGAGTGAACAGCAAAGAAAGTGTGTAAGTCAGGACTGTGTGGAAATGGGTCGGAAAGATGCTGGAGTAAAGGATACGAATAAAGACTAATAAAGCAATGTTTAATTGAGACTATTGTTGTTTTTAGTGCGTCTATTACACTGACATCACTAGCAATGCTTTATTACCTGTAGATGTTCAGAGAACTGCCCTACAGCAAACAGGGCAGCGTTGCGCACAATATGAGACGGGTCGCTCAGGCCTTGACAAACTGTGTGTAACATCTGAGATAGCATTCTGTAGTAAAAAGGAAGTTGCAGATTTGTTTCACCGACACATTACAATACATAAAAAAAGTAGACATACTTAAAAGTGAGTGGACCTTACAGCACATCAAATAAATAGTGACAACTAACAAAGTCAGTATTACCTGGTCATAACAAAGTCACCACAACCTTCAACAATAACAGCCATGATTAGATATGCTGCTCTCCTGGTAGATGCTTCAGGGCTCTTTAAACATGCTTCAACCATAGGAGTCTTTAAGAGTCCATGATTCAAGATTAAGAAAATGTGCACAGATATCAAAATTAATATAAATATGACTATGAAATTAAAAAAAAAAACTATATATATACAGTCTGATAGAGGACTACAGAATGAATTTTCTATGTTTAAAATGCATATCCATTACTTTAAAAAATTGCTAATTAAATATAATTAATGTACAGTGATTAACACAAATGTGAATGAGTTTCTCACAATCTACATGTGAGGTCACCAAACAGTTAGACTTCTATGTTTGCAGAATACAAACAGGAAAGCAGCACTTAGAGATAGTCTGATAATTTAAGATTGGACAGTATAGTATTTGTAAAGTAACCACACAACGACACAACACTGTGTAGACTGGACAGTGTAATATTTGTAAATTAACCACACAAAGACAGATTCTCAACTAGAACTTACCACTTTGTTTAAAAATTTCTCAGCTGGCAAGTGAAGAGCCATTGTATCCACCACCTAGAGTCACAGACAGAAACAATGAATACATTCAATTGAAGAAATAAATGAACAGCTTATTTCTGTTTAGTATTACAAACAGGAGCAAACCATTAAGTCACAATAAAAGCATGCAACAGAAGAAACTAACGAAAAACTGTCTATTATACATTACAGACCAACAGCTGATGTCAATTAAATACAAATATTCAAATATTGCAGACAAACTGCTGGTGTCTATAAAATACAAGCATCAGGGGAAAAAAACAGCTGATGTCTATAAATGAACCAACCTGCACAGCATACTGCGCTGGACTGTGAGCTTCCACTTCCTCGTCATCATCTTCATCCTCCTCATCTTCATCACAGATGATAGGTATCAAAACTTGAAGAATTGGGTCAACCAGATGATGTTTAAGTACAGTCTGGGCATGAACAAAAGAAATTTTAAAAAATTGGAATTAAAAAAAAAGTTAAGAATTCTCAAATGATGAGATTTAGCATAACACATAATTATAACCAAATTCAATCAGCTTCAACAAATAATTTTGAAATAATATTGCTCTGAAGTGAAAGGCAACATTAAACAAAAAAATGTCTCTGACCTTTTTCTTTAACCTCACAAGTGAAGAAACAAAAGACATGGCCTTGACCCTTAATGCATCAGAATAATCTTTGTTCTTGGCAATCTGAGATCAACACAAAATATGATTAGAAGACATGGCTGCCACTACACCATGAGGAATGCTTATGACAAACATTAGGGACATCTCACCTTTATCCTAAACATGTATACAGAAAAATACATTTTCTATCTAACATGATAAAAGATTTTGTTTTGTTAACATGACCAGATCTATTTGAGATTCTGAATGAATAAGTCTTAAAGATCCTCACACATTCACAGATAGACTTCTATATTTTTGGGATTTATAAAATGAAAACAACAGCTGTTTGGACTAACTACCAATGTCAGAATGCAGATTTTACAGAAATTTGTGGGTAACTAATGTGTTTTTAACAAAATGAAATCAACTCTCAAAATATTTGAACTCATAAGAAAATGTGTATGCTAATGATTAAAATAACAACCATACCTGGAGACAGTACTGAACTAAAGGTTTTAAATGTGGCACAATGATTGCCACTTCTGACTCCAAAAGCTCATCAAAAAATTCTAAAGCCACACAAGCTTTATCCTAAAAATAGTTATTGAAAAAAAAATGTTCATTAAAAAATTATAATAAAATAGTACTTTAAATGAATTTAAAAAAAGAAAAGATGAAACTCCTAATTCCAATATGAACTAATCTTATGTAAAATTCACTCCCTAACCCTACCTCATCCACTGCAGCCAAAGATTGCACAACCTCCAGCACCCGAGGTACTACATTCTGTATGTATTTCTGAGGAGACACAAAACATCAAAGTAATTCTAGAGACAATTATATAGCAATATAAAAACAAAATGTTATAAAAACTCAGTAGGTCAGAAGGAATGAAAATGGATTCCCAAGTGATTTAAGAAAAGCTCTAGCCAAATGGAGGGGGCGCGGTGGTCGAATGGTTAAGCGCTTGGCTTCCTAACCTGAGGTCCTGGGTTCGAATCCCGGTGAATACTGGGATTTTTAACTTTGTGATTTTTAGGGCACCCCTGAGTCCACCCAACTCTAATGGGTACCTGACTTAAGATGGGGAAAGTAAAGGCGG
The DNA here is from genome assembly GCF_947242115.1 of Biomphalaria glabrata. Taxonomy (NCBI): domain Eukaryota; kingdom Metazoa; phylum Mollusca; class Gastropoda; family Planorbidae; genus Biomphalaria; species Biomphalaria glabrata. The sequence goes on along the minus strand of NC_074717.1, from coordinate 2,605,913 downwards.
TGGTCGTTGTGCTGGCCAGATGACACCTTGCTCGTTAACCGTTGGCCAAAAAAAAAAAACAGATGACCTTAACATCATCTGCCCCATAGATCGTAAGGTCTGAAAGGGGAAACTTTACTATCCAAATGGAGATTAGGGTTGGGTCAGGGGATGTTACTCAGTACAGTGTACCTCTTAATAAACAAGGAACTACTTTTTATCAATTCATATACTCACTATTTCACACAAAAATGTCTATTTCATTTTTATGGTATTCCAAATTTACAAAAAACTAGTAATGAGTTCCTGGAGTTATCCATTGCGTATGTTCACATGAAAACAAACCTCGGTGTACCATAAATTCAATTGTAAAAAGATCCACATAAAATCCAGGTCAACATCTGACAAATACTACTGACTTGATAAACTAATACAAATAATTTATATGTAGATCTAGTCATTTTAAATGACTTGACAATATTATAAGAAAAGTAAAAGTTCAAATAGACAACTGTCAAAAAAAGCAACTAAAGACTGTAAGGCCTCAGGGCTTGCAAAGGCTTTCTGCAGGGGACAGTACCAGGAAAAAGAAAGGAGGATAACATCAAGGAATGGATGGCATTGTCAATGAAAGGGACTGTAATCCTGGCAGAGGGCAGGAACAGAGGAAAGAAGATGGTGTTTAGCCCGACAGTGAAACAGGTAAAGGTGAAAGTACTCTATCACTTACCATTTCCGCATCTCCAATGTAAAACACCAGGTCTGTCATGGCTCTGAAAATATATTTGAAACATTTTTTCTTACAGTAAAAATCTAGAAAGAAAATTATGGGAAGCGTGGTCGAGAGGCTAAGTAGGCTTGAACTAGGCTTGGCTACCTATGAAAGGGGCTCGAGGTTCGACACCAGACTCTGGCAGAGTTGTGTTTACTGAGCACCTAAAGGAATCATGAAAACCAACTCCCAGTTACCCCCCTCCCCCCTGGTCCACAAATGAGATTGGACCCTAGCGCATGCTATAAGCATGAAAGTGGTGCTATATAAAAGCTACAATTTAATTTGGACTGCATTTGGTTTATATATATTTGGAATAAGGTATAGATATTTGGTGTTCAATATGTAATATAACAAGGCTAGAGCCGAATCATACAAAAGTAGTTTCATCAGTCTAAATATATTATGGCCATGTTTATAATTAAAGTGTTCTACTTTTCGCTTTTGCTTTTCATGTTGTTTTATTTATTCTAAACAGAAAAATGTACAACAACAAAACATAAACAATGAGTAAATGTGAAAAATGAAGAATTGAAAACAAAACTCACTTTATAGAGAGATAGCAGACTTCAAGATTCACCCTGTCATTGAGTGTCTCTGTTAATAGTGTCAGAAGAGAAACCATGTGAGGTTTCAACTGTTCTGCAGCTATTGACGTGACTACAGACAGGACATACATCCCGATCTGGCAAGAAAAAAAAAAAGTACATTTTCAACCCACAAGGAAAAAAATTGAGACAAATTATAGTCAAATAAACATATAAATATATGCTATTTTTTATTTTTATTTTTAGAGAAAAAATTAATACATTTAAAGCCACTTTTTTTTTCTTCAGATTCTTAAAACCTAGAGGATTTATACAAATGATAGGAAACATCCAGACAAAATCCAATCCCTTAAGATCCTCTGGCAGTGGCACACACTTTATTAATAACCAACCTCTCTTTTAACTGAATCTTGGTCTTTCGTATAAGTTACAAGGAATTCAAAAAGTGCAGGCCAGTTGTTGGTTGGAGTTTCTAGACGAGCAATTACACCAACAATCTGAGCAATGGCTGCCCTGGCCCGTTGGCTGAGAAAAAAAAAGTCAGGAAGATTTTTTTTTTTTAAATTAAGCTTGAGATAAAAATAAACATTTCACCATACTAACAAATAAATTAAAAAGCTAAATTGCTAATAAGTGAAGATTAAAACTTATTTTGATTCAGTAACTCACTCAGTCTCTTGTATAAGCAGTTGTAATATATTGCCTCTAATGCTGTAATAGAAAAAAATGTACTATAAATTAAGTATAAATAATGTATATAAAAAAGCATATAGGCCCTTAGAGTATATATATATATTTTATGCATTAGGAAAATCTACTTTTCTTTGAGTCCAGTATCCAAGCTAGCCCACTGCTTGGTCTTGTGTATTTTTCTTCTTAAAAGAACAGCAGCATACTGTCGAATCTGCAAAACAATGAAAACAAAACCATCGATGAACTAAATGGCACACTTTTCATGTTGTTCATGATATGTTCTACACAAAATGTTGATTTATAAAGTTTGTATGACCTGACTGAAAAAAATCATCTACCTGAGGCTGTGTCGATGTTCCAAGTATCTGACATAATGTCTGTATCGTTGAGGGATCTTTGAAAGCTTCTTTCAATTCTAAGGTTGCCTACAATACAGAAACATTTTGTATTTAAAAAAGATTAGCAAAAAAAAAAAAGGAAATTATTGTAATTTACCAACACACATTTAAAGACGGTCAATAAAGTAACTATATTTTGTGTTGCTTTCTTTACTAAGTAATTCTTTTGTACAAATTATTGAAGCTGGGATAATGTTTGTTTGTTTATGCCTTTCTGACATTTCTACAGAAATGAAGATTATTGTTTTAGGCTAAACCTTCAGCAGGACGGATTTTGGGAGTCATACATTGCCAATGACAGATCTCTATGGAGACAGCTTGCCGCCCAATGTGCCGGACGGCGCGTGAGGACCTAAGTCTAAGTCTTCAGCAGGAGATAACAGAGAACAAGGCTGGAACTAAGGACCATCATGTTGATGATATATAGCGCATAAGCCACCTATTTTTAAAACTTAGCTAGGGCTAGTTTGCATCACTTCTATTTGGTGCCTTTAAATTTAGGTTATAAATTAGAACATTACAACAAAACTCTTATTATCACTCATTCTTTCAAACCAGTGTTTCTCAAACTGTTGCTGGTGGCACCACCTTAAACTAAGAAGAATTTCAATCAGGCACCCCTTAGCTAACTGAGGACCTTACTGTGTTCTATCACATCAGATCATCATTTTTACAGTGTTGGCTAGTTATTAAATGTGATTTGCATGCAATTGGTTTGTCAGACTGAATATTATTAACAAGTATTGTTTTGTGTAACTTTTCTATCTTCTTAACTTATCTTATAATACAGACGTTACTTCAAAAAAGAAGATGATTACGCCCTACACATCATGCATATTAATATTATTATTAACCAAACTTGTCTTTAGAAATCTTACAATGATTTGTTCAGTTCTTAAGTTTTTGAAACAAAATTTATAGATTTTTTAACTAAATTTTAAATCCAAATATATGAATGATAGAAATTTCCATCATGATCATGCTCTGACCTAGCAACAATCTAAATCACAAATATGGAAAACAAAAGACTTGCTGATCTCCGTCTCGACAGGTTTGGGAAGCCTTATCAATGTTGACATTTGCATTACAGCCCATTGCGCACAGCAGCAGGGTTTCTTAGTTGCTGTACAGAGTTTTGCAAGTGAGGATAATTACTTAGGACTTGAGCCTCTCAAAGACTCAATTAGATCTAGATCTAATCTAGTCTCTAGTAAGAAAAAAGTAAAGTTTCCCTTTTTGTTTTTCAGGCATTGCAACCTATAGACTACTATAGTGTCTATAGTGACTCTATAGCAAGCGTGACTATATATTATAGTTATAGCCATATAGGCTATACTATAAGACTATAGGCAGTAATGCCAGTATAGAATAGGGCAGATGATGATGATGTATCATGTAATTGTAAAAGTAAAGACTAATGGCGACAAAGCTGCAAGGGCAAGGCTAAGCTAAGGTAAGCCTAAGTATAAGGCTGCCTAAAGCCTAAGCTGAAGCCCAGTGAGGCTGAGTCAACTGAGTGAGACTCACTCGTCTCAACTCACTGACTTCACTACTGAGTCTACTCACTACTCAGCACTGTCACTAGGACTAGATCTAGATCTAAACTGCTCGCAGCCTTCACTGAAGTGAAACTGATCTGAGAGACAGGTCACACTAGTCACAGACTCACTGACTGCACTAGATCTACTCGCAGTCTTCACTGTTCTCAGTTCTGAAGTGAGAGTCAGAGACACTAGTCACTTACCACTTCACTACTGACACTAGTAGTAGTAGTAGTAGTGAGACAGGTCAAAGAGTTCACAGACTCAGTGAGACTGACACTACTGACAGACACTGAACTGTCACTGAACTCAGAAATTTAAAGTAGTCTAGATCTAATTATAATTAAATAAAAATAGACGTATAGACTATTATAGAGCTGTACCGCCTAGAATACTGAAATACCGTAGCGTGAATACCTTTTGAATTATTTCATTATCAGACTCAAGCAGCCGCGCCAAAATTTGCTCTAGAGAGGTAGCCATGCTGTAGATGTAGAGTTTATCAAGATCTAATTATTCGTTTCGCCTAACCAGGAGATCTATTGCAGCTCCGAGTTTTTTTACATTCCAGTTACAATAGTTCTAAAATTATAACTCACTTATCTATAGAAATATTTTTTTTTTAAATTGCAAAAAGAACGAGACCGAATTTAATACTTTAAATTTAAATTAATTATTTCACTGCCTAGTAGTCTAATCTACAGAATACAAACGATAGGCCTTTTGATCAGACATTCTAGCACTAGACCTATAATGCTATAAGAATAATACTCAACAGCAGTGGCGTACCGTAGCAAGGTACCCGTGGACCCGGGTTCAAGAACATCTTGGAGGGCCCCCCTCCAGCTAATAAGACATTTTTTGGACAAAAAGTAATCTAAATGCAAAGACATTCCAATGTAAAGATCGTACCTTAAAAAAAATAAGTCATTCGAATGGATGGTTTTAAGGTCATAGGATGTAAATGAGTGGGCATTGCATCGTATTGGTTTCAAAATCAACCACCGCTAGAAAAGAAAAAAACAAACAAAAAAAAAAACTTCGAATGGATGGTTTTGAAGTCATACGATGAGAATGTATGGGCATTGGCAACGTATTGGTTTCAAAATCAACCACCGCAAGAAAACAAAGAAACAAACAAACTTCGAATGGATGGTTTTGAGGTCATACGATGAGAATGTATGGGCATTGGCATCGTATTGGTTTCAAAATCAACCACTGCAAGAAAACAAAGAAACAAACAAACTTCAAATGGATGGTTTTGAGGTCATACGATGAGAATGTATGGGCATTGGCATCGTATTGGTTTCAAAATCAACCACCGCTGGAATCCACTATCGGAATAATTTAAATAGGCACTAGCTGAACCTCCAAGAAAACATATAACATCTATATTTCATTTAGTATGTTGATCCAACCCAGGACTTGTGTGACAGGCTCAAACTAAATGGGAGATGGCATAAACACGGCTTGGTGTTGGACTGAATTGATGTTGGAAATCAAGTGCCAGTGCTTCTTGTGACTGAATTAGAGACAGTATTATAAGCGCACATTCTTAAAAGCACGGGATAAAACGATATTATTAATTAATATCTATTCGTTTTAAGACACATTAGGAAGTAATATGTTAGCATGTAGTTTAAATATTGGACTATTATTGTTAAGTTAAATTTTAATTTAGGTGATGGCCAGAGACTAGATTAGTGTAGATGTATACGACGTAACCACTGCCTGCTACACAATTAAATATCACTCCAGTACTGCGAGAACTATAGGACGTAACCACTGCCTGCTACACAAGTAAATATCACACCAGTACTGCGAGAACTATAGGACGTAACCACTGCCTGCTACACAAGTAAATATCACTCCAGTATTGCGAGGACTATAGGACGTAACCACTGCCTGCTACACAAGTGAATATCACTCCAGTATTGCGAGGACTATAGGACGTAACCACTGCCTGCTACACAAGTAAATATCACTCCAGTATTGCGAGGACTATAGGAAGTAACCACTGCCTGCTACACAAGTAAATATCACTCCAGTATTGCGAGGACTATAGGACGTAACCACTACCTGCTACACAATTAAATATCACTCCAGTACTGCGAGGACTATAGGACGTAACCACTGCCTGCTACACAAGTAAATATCACTCCAGTATTGCGAGGACTATAGGACGTAACCACTGCCTGCTACACAAGTAAATATCACTACAGTATTGCGAGGACTATAGGACGTAACCACTGCCTGCTACACAAGTAAATATCACACCAGTACTGCGAGGACTATAGGACGTAACCACTGCCTGCTACACAATTAAATATCACTCCAGTACTGCGAGACTATAGGACGTAACCACTGCCTGCTACACAAGTAAATATCACTCCAGTATTGCGAGGACTATAGGACGTAACACTGCCTGCTACACAAGTAAATATCACACCAGTACTGCGAGGACTATAGGACGTAACCACTGCCTGCTACACAAATATCACTCCAGTACTGCGAGACTATAGGACGTAACCACTGCCTGCTACACAAGTAAATATCACTCCAGTATTGCGAGGACTATAGGACGTAACCACTACCTGCTACACAATTAAATATCACTCCAGTACTGCGAGGACTATAGGACGTAACCACTGCCTGCTACACAAGTAAATATCACTCCAGTATTGCGAGGACTATAGGACGTAACCACTGCCTGCTACACAAGTAAATATCACTACAGTATTGCGAGGACTATAGGACGTAACCACTGCCTGCTACACAAGTAAATATCACACCAGTACTGCGAGGACTATAGGACGTAACCACTGCCTGCTACACAATTAAATATCACTCCAGTACTGCGAGACTATAGGACGTAACCACTGCCTGCTACACAAGTAAATATCACTCCAGTATTGCGAGAACTATAGGACGTAACCACTGCCTGCTACACAAGTAAATATCACTACAGTATTGCGAGGACTATAGGACGTAACCACTGCCTGCTACACAAATATCACACCAGTACTGCGAGGACTATAGGACGTAACCACTGCCTGCTACACAAGTAAATATCACACTAGTACTCCGGGTTCAAGAACATCTTGATGGGCTCCTCTCCAGCCAATAAGACACATTTAGTGTGTGACAAAAAATGAGTAAACTAAATGTAAAGACATTACAATGTAAAGATCGTACCTTTTTCTTTAAAAAAGTAATTATGTCATAACGTTTGATTTAGTTAGGACTGCATATAAGTAATAGTGTCTGAAAAGTCAATGTTTTTACAACTTCTTAACAGAGTTAAACTACTTAAAAGTGTTACAAATGAACAAACAAATGTTCTTCCTAAGTTCTAACGTGGGCTCCAACTGGCCTTGAGGCATGGGCCCAAGCGTAATGAGCTCCTTCGCGCCATGGTTGCTACGCCACAGCTGTGGGCCCCTATTGCTTGTGGGCCCGGGTTCATTGAACCCCTTCGCGCCATGGATGCTACGCCACTGCTCAACAGATTCAAGAGGAAGAACGGGCAGGCTTCAGAGCAGATAGAACCCAGCTTCTATCTATAAACAAAAATACATTCAATTCCAAAAGAACATGGCCTGGTAGATCTACACTTCATTTTTTTTTAAAGCTTTTGGCTGTGTTTGGCATAAAGGTGCCTATGTGGCAAGTTATGAGGGAGCTCTATATAGACATCGATGTTATCAAAACCTTTTTACGTCAATGCCAACATTGCAGTAGCCTCGCTACTCTTGAACCACCGAATCGGAGAAAGTTTTACAACATCCGTAGGCCTACAGGTGCAGCAAGGATGTAGGTTATCTCCTCATTTTTTTAAAATATATTTCAAAACATAATGATGGAAACTCTAGAAGGATATAGGCCTACTTATACTTATATATGTGGGAAGCGTGGTTGAGAGGCCAAGTGCACTTGGCTTGGCTTGGCTACCTAGAAGGGGGCTCGAGGTTCGACACCCGACTCGGCCAGTGTTGTGTTTACTGAGCGCCTAAAGGCAGCACGGAAAACCAACTCCTAGATACCCCTCCCCCCACTGGTCCACAAATGAGATTGGACCAAAAGCGCTCTGAGCATGCTATAAGCATGAAAGTAGCGCTATATAAAAGCTATAATAATAATAATAATAATTTGTTCATAAACGATTCCCTAGCTCGGGTACAAAATCACAGGCTACTTCCAAACTGGACGCTGCAGCTATAACAGTTGGCATTGAAATTTTTTATTAGTGACATAGCCTAGATATTAAAATACTAGTTTGTAGTAGAGAAAACATTTTACGAGATTCTGCACACAGCTAAATGACAAACATGACTCAGCTAAATACCTAAGGGTCAAACATAAGAGACTAAGAGACAGAAACTCGTTTTAGATTGAGATCCTCTGTAATGAGTAAATTGTGAAAAATCTGGAAGAGTAACATCAGCTTTCAATCAAAATTAAAACTCTAGGCCTATTCTTCCTTACTGATCTCTGCAATTCAATATAGTGGTGAAAGTTGTACACTGAACGCTGAGGCTGAAAGAAGAATCGAAGCCTTTAAGAGTAAATGCTTGAGAAAAACTCTGGGTATCAGATATCACGAAAAGAAAACAAACGAGACTGTGCTTCTACAAGTCAACACTCAGAGTGGTTAAAAGGGAAACTTCTCAATAATGTGAAGAGACGAAGCCTGAGCTGGTTCGGCCACATTATAAGTCAAGACACACTGTCAAAAGTCATCCAACATGACCATCAAGGTGCAGTGGAAGGAACACAAAGAATAGGGTCGTCCAAAGAAAAGCTTGCTGGACAACTAAATATCTTGTTAAGAAAAACTGCTGAATAATTTTATTTGAGAGATTTGGTAACAAAAAAAAAAAAAAAAAAAAACACAACATGACAGCACCTTTACGACACAAGTCAAGGGACCGATGATGTTGAGTGGGCTAGTCTAACTATAGATAGATAGATAGGTAGGTAGGTAGGTAGGTAGGTAGGTAGGTAGATAGATAGATAGATAGATAGATAGATAGATAGATAGATAGATAGATAGATAGATAGATAGATAGATAGATAGATAGATAGATAGATAGATAGATAGATAGATAGACAGACAGATAGACAGATAAGATAGACAGGTAGACAGATAGATAGATAGATAGATAGATAGATAGATAGATTATATTTAAAACCAAAAGAAAATCTGCTGCCGAAGACAGACGTAGATGGCGAAAAGAAAATCAAAATTGACCACCGGCGGACAATGGTTAGGCCTACGCCTACCTGATGTGGCAAAAAAATGTAGGTCAAAGCTGGGGCTGCGTATCCACGAGAACTGCTGCATTCCTCATTAATCTTTGGACTCGAAGACAAGCCTTATTATATACACACGCTAGGACACGAATGTTGTGTAGATCTAGACTAGTAGCCTGATATTGTTTACTGGTTTTAGAAAAGATCTCATTTTAAATAGGCATAAGTAAATGCTATACTTATAGATCTACTCAATTTAAATGTTGTTTTTTTTTTTTAATATTATTCCGGAATTTCTACATGACGGATAGAACTATTTCGATAAATGTGAACATGACTAAACTCCCCTAAAATTCAATATTTAAATGGGCTATAACCAATTTTGTTTTCTTGATAACATGCACAAAAGGCCTAATGATGGAGGAGGGAAACAGAAACAAAACAAGCTACGATATACTCGTTAGAATTAAAGGCACGTTTTTATTCCAGTGACCTATCAAAGCGAAATCATTTCTTCTCCACTAGCCGATACGGAACACTTACTAAAGTCGTGCCAAAATCGTTAAGCTTTGTAAATAAAGAAAAGGTTACGATTTGTAAACAAAGTCAATGGTCAGCACTCAGCAGGTCATTTCGAGTGGTCTACTATCTTAAAGAATGTCAAGTGCTTCTGCCACAGAAGACGTGATAGTGATAATGTATCTCAATGCAGGGTCGGCCTTAGGCATAGGCAAGGCAAACGAGGCAGCCGCCTAGGTCCTTCGATCGGTGGGGGGCCTCGCACAGGAGTCAAAGAATGTTTTTTAGAGAAAAAAAAAAGAAAAACATAACATAACTCTATGTCTAGGCTACTAGCCCTAGCTCTATGATTCAAGATTTTTCACGAATGTTTAGATCTAATTGTTAAACTACACAGACATATGTTAGAAGACCATTGTTTCTTCCTTTTTGGGGAAATGTCGAAACGTTATAGTACTAGTCTGGTGTTCGGTCTTAATTTTTGTATTTCTATTTCATTTGGGGCCACTCTAATCCATTCGCCTAGGCCTCCAATTACCTAAGTAATGCTTGAAGATTTCCATTCTGGAAATCCCGCAACAGAGCAAGTAACACCGGGCAGATATTGTGATTAACAATTTAAGGGGTGGAAGAGTAGTCATTGTCTCTCATTACGAGCACCCACCTAGGCCAAGGTCAATCAATGCGATATACTTTTCATGCACAAACACATAAAATGCGATACTAGAAATCGGTTGATAGCGATATGGTTACGTTAATATGGGAGGATGAAAATGATGTACAGTTAATGAAAATGTGTTTGTGACTTTCATTTGAAGGTACTAAAATATTTCGTAAAGAGTAATTCTTCAACTTTAACAATAGTATCCGACAACAGCGTTATGGAGTGTGTGTGTTACATTGTTTCTATGGTGACGGTGGGAAGAGGTTAGCGATTGGTTGTGAAAAGTGGCGGATGCAATATAATAGGTCATTGGTCTTAGAACAGACGACTCCAGAACGCGAGACTGAAAAGTTTTGTTACTATAGTGAGCTTTTGTTTAAAGATATTATTACTAAAGTCTAGATCAGTTATCGTCTAGATCATTTATCGTATCTCATATCAGTTTGATTATGTCTATATTATGGGTTCATATGCAGCATTGTTCAAAGAAGTTACTCAAGTTATTTCAAGTGTTATTAAGATATAATACGCCTAGAGTAGTTAAATTGTTTACCAGCAGTTTGGTGCTACAAGTCAACGGCCGTTAACAGCACAGTGGAATTTGGGTCATCAAAAATAGTTTCTTTTTGTGTAGGGGCGTATATACCAACTAATTCCAATTTGTTAGTCACACATTATAACTAAATGGAAGTTTGAAACTATGTCTATCCCGCTAATCACCTGCCCTTGCATATATATATATATATCTAAAATTAGCATCTCCAAACACAAAGAACAAGAGGATTTTTTAATGTGCTGATATATACTCCATTCGTCTATTTATAGTATTCTATTCTAATTTATTAATTTTTGTTTCTCGAAACCAATGATTAAATAAACATCCTGTTTGCACATCTCTTGAGACATTGACGAGTATTTTATGTGACATTAAACTGTATAAGTTGTAAGAGCCTGGAACCTCGAGCAAAAAAGTGGTTTTCATACCTGAAAGCTACATCAATTTGAAAGTTATGATACCGATTTCACAAACAATGCTGTACTTATTGGTCACATGTTTTTTTTTCAATAGAAATGACAAGATTTTCTATTGAACGCCGAATGCTTACCCCAAGGTTATTAGATTTTAATAGTACAATAGATTCTAATTAACAACACCAACTAGCAGAACATTATAGATTCAAAAACTTTTAATAAACCATTTGACCATAGAAAAACTGAATTCCATTCAACAGTACAAAACATTGCAAAGTTGGCAGCACAAACCAGTGGTGTCCTAAGAATGAAAATATAAAATATAGTGAGTCACATACAACTAGCACCAATACTCGCAGTGTTATAGACAACTGATCAGAGGGAGGGCCGACAACTGATCAGAGGGAGGGCCAACAACCTTTTTGTGCTTATGTGGTTTCCTTGGTCACATTGATTGAAGAATCTATCAAAATATTGCCAACAACAAAATTAAATCACATTCGTAAATGACCAAAAAAATCAAAAAAATCTAGGCTCTCGGAAAGAATATATGTAAATATATATATATATTAAAAAAAAAAAAAAAAAGAGGGGTTGAAAGGGGGCAGGATGGGAAACAAGCAAAAAAAAAATTCTTATGGAAAAAGTAATTTAACAACCATAGGGGTAAAGAGTATATATTAAATATATGTATAAACATAGCCCAGCAACACAGTTAAACCCAGACTTCCAGATGTTCAATGTTCTCTATCTTAACAATTGCACACAAGTAAACAATACATAAAATTTGATAGCTGCATTTCACATTGCACATATTTCAAATAACAGTCCTAAAATGACCAGATAAAAGAATAGTCAATGAACAGTAACAACCTGAACAAAAGTTACATCAAAACAAAAGAAAAATTAACATTCCTAAAAAAAATATTCTGCTGGCCTTGCATATTTAAGGTATCAAAGCATTACATTTCTATTTTTAAAAAATTATATAATTCCAGAATTAGTGCTCTAATTTAATGACTTTTAATATACATTTTAATAGAGCTAGGAGCAATTAGATGAGCTGCATCCAAATTAATTTCTCAAACCATCTGAATAATTTAATTAGAAATAATTTCACCATGATTAATTAATATCTTTGAGCAAATGTAAACTTTACAAAATACTAGTAAATTAGTCTGTACAAAAATATTTGACATTGCACTCAGAATTTAAAAATAAAAATTATATTTTGAAAATTGTTAAATTTTTTTTTTTTAAATCGACACCATGGTTCCTGAAAATTATATTAAAAAAAAGATGATATTCTTGTTAAGTAATTATCTTCTTTTAAAGGATCATCTGTACTTTATAAGATTAGATACGTGTGCAAAAATAACTAATTTAAAACGTAGGAAAGAATGCTCACTACTTAATTTATATTATAAATGCATTACAATTTTTTTGAATGGTGATACAAAAGTTATACAAAACCATCTTCAAATTTTACAGCTTCATTTACAGTTAATAGTGTAATGACAACACTGTCTTCTAGTACTCTGTGTGTCACAGACAGTGGTTTACTGTCTCTGATGTCAAAGTCTTGTGTGGACCTACTTAACTTCATATAGAGTTTTTAAGTTTAAAAAAATATATTGTGAATGGAAAAGGAATTAAGAACCAAAAGTGAAGCTATTTAAACAAATATTTTGTAAATTGAACACAAGGATTAAAAAAAAAAAACAAATACAGAAAACATTATGTCAAATAATCAGACTTGCATAAAAAAATAAACTGAACATGTACAACCTGGGTTTGGGGTTGAAATGAAATTACCAAAATTCAAAATCTAAATTGATGGAAAATGTTTTTCTATTCTTGATAATTTGAAATGACTTAAACAAAAACAAAACAAAACAACTGGAAATCATCAAGAGTTTTTGTGCTTTATATTGATCATCAAAACAATAAGCTACACACTTTTTTCATGTTTTTACTTTTAAAATAAAAATGCTTTTGACTAGTTTACCTTTTACTTACCTACCTTGAACTAAAAAATGAACAAAGGTTTGGTAGGCAGTTATTTGTTCATTTTAAAGTAAATAAGTATATATAAAAAAACTTAATGCTGTAAACATCTTTGACTATGTTAGCACAAACACAAACCAAGCATAATGGAAAAGAGGGCCAGAAAATTTCAATTAGTTAAATACAACCATAATAATCTGCTCTCTGAACACAGCCCCCTAAACATTACAGAAACACAGAATTAAAGATTTCCTTCGATAACATGACAACCTAAATGAAGGTGTTTTTTTTTTTCATTCTTGCTAAATAATAAAGTCAAACAACCAAACAATGCATATTCTTATAAATGCCAATAAACACATTATTGAAATGTCCAACATGACTGAAGCGTGTGACCACTATACAAGTTAGTACTACTGTGGATGAAACAGGAAATTAATGTAGTCAATGGGTTGTGACATAAACAGCTGGGTAGGAATGCTTTGTTCAACACTGGAAATAAATGACTTAAATATGAATATCACAGCAGAACAAATGAAACTTCAAAGTAAAATGAAATATTGCTTCAGTAGTTTTTGTTACAATTAAAATGCTTTCACTGACATTTGTGTAGTCATACTGCATTTTAACATCCAAAATCATAATACCACACAAACAACCACAAATTTACAAAATTATACAAAAATAATTGACAACTTTCCACAAAAATCTGGTACAGAATCAACTATACTGACCTAACTTGCAGCATTTGAGACAAGTTGTACTTCTGATATGTTAGTGAGTTAAAAAAAATCTTAAGTTGACCCTCCTACGTACCGAATTGCTTTAAACATAATTATACAAATAAAAGACAACTTGTGTATCCAGTCTGGCTTCCAATGTACTGCTGTCTGAGTTTTTCCACCTTTTGTTATATTATTTCTATAATATAAACACATTTATGTTTTTCACATTCAGAATACTGTAACATTATTGCAAATTGTTACAAAATTGAACAAAATACTAATTTAGCTAAATGCATGTTAGAAAAATAATTCCTCCACCATTAGAAAATACTTAATAACAAAGAGGCAAGTCTGGAAGTGGCGACCAACAATAACTACTAGATCTAACTGTACAGAAGTTGAATAAGACCAGCCTCGGGAGATATCAGTTGACATCTTTTTGGATCACAATCATGGAGTAATTGTGTTCTGAAATAGAGAACATTCCAACCAATCAGAAACAAACAACAGATACATCTCTTTCTGAACCTAAACACATAAAAATTTTTAATTATTCTCAAATTAAAAAAAATAAAGGGAGCTAACAAGTCTGTCTTACAAACATCCATCCCATTGGCGCTACAGCCCATGGAGGGCTCTGGCCTGCTTCAATACATCCTTCCATTCAGATCTCCCCTGGGCCTTTCGTCTCCACACCCTAACCCCAAGCTGTTGCAGATCTGCTTCCACATCATCAATCCTGTCTTACAAACACACTCTTAAAACTCGCATTGCCCAATTTTAAATTAAAAACTGCAAGTTAATTTTTTTTTTTCTTTTTACAAATTTCATTCCCAATAATAATTAATCCAAAAGTTATTTTCGTACATAAAAATAAAATTGCAAAAATAAATAATAAAGGAAGAAATTTTTTTTTTTTTTAAATATTTCTAGTCAAATATAATCAATTTAAATGTTAAAGTGGAACTGTATAAATATACTTTGTACCATCTAATTGTTACTACTTTGGTGTTTCTAGTGATATGACAACTTTGGGTTTAGGGACACTTAAAGTATGAAACAAGTCAAGAGGTAATATAAAGTAGCAATAATAAAGATAGAAAATAATACAATAATTGTTTCGTTCTCCTATTCTTAGGACCAGATTTTAAGATTTAGACATTAACCAAACTAAAATAAACATTATTTTAACTCAGATATCATTTCAACCAAGTCGTTTATATAGAAAATTGCTCTGCCTAGTTTAATGGAATGCGCTTTGGACTGTTGTCAATGGTACGAGTTTGAGCCATGCTCGACTTGATTTCCTGTTGTACTGCAAAACATTTGAGCTAAGCCATAATCATTTTTAAGGGAACACCTAAAACAAACATGTAAAACAACTCACCAGGTGCTACAAGAATCTCATGCTTTTTGGAACGGACTCTAAGAAATTTCAGGTCATTGGTAGAGTCAATTTCTTTAATTACAGAACGGGCTTTCTTGGCCAGGCTGTGTATTAGGCTGGCATAATGGACAGATGTGGTGTTGTCTAAAGTTGATTTCAGTGGTATTCCTGAAAAAGGTAACAGTGAACTGCACTTTAATGTAGGAAACATTTTGTCATAATATAAAATAAAAAAAAACATCTAGGAATTGCTGTGGCTATTTAGATAAAACAAAAGCAAGAATAGCAAAGAACAAAGCAGCAACCCATTGAAGATATCCTTCATAGATGCTGAAAGTGGATAGGCCAACATCTTCCCTGGTACCCCCAAAGCAAGTGGAAGAGTCCCAGAAATAAATAGTGCTGAGATTTGGAAGCAGATGCAAAGAAACATGGGAAAAATGTGGGGACAGAAGCGAGTTGTTGGCCTACGCCCTAACAGGACCACAGGCAGACATGAAATGATGCTAGGAAAAACTAACATATTAACAAAGATTTTAAAACACCATCAACTACTTATTGTAAAAATAAAAAACAATGGGTAATATGTGTTATATTGGACTATATATCTTTATTAAAAAAAAGTAACAAAAAATAACTGCAAGATTTTTGTAAGCAATAAAAAATAATTCTATCCAAATGATATACAATATGTTTAAGCTTAAGCATTTACATCCATATTTACCATCAGCATTGACAATGATAACTCCCATGACGCCTTTGTGGGACTGGATCCTCCTAACTGTGTCATCAATTTCCTGTGACTAAAAAAATATAAAACAATGTTCATAAGTAAAAGAAGTCACAAAGAATTCAAACATATTCAGAATACACTATTTCTTATAACCTGACGAGCATAAGGGCCTTAAGGTCTAACACAACCAAGGATACTCTTGGTTACTGACGTGTAGATATACAGACTAGTTAAGATAGTGTGTGTTTCCAAGGTAATGACTAGGAAAGAGAGCTTCAGTAGTTGGTGCTGTAGAATGATGACATGATTTTTTTCTGTCATAATTTATTGGTGATAGTTGAAAGGATTTTTTTTTCAGCTAGCTTTTGTTTCAATTTCATTTTGTTACTATGAAATCATTATCTTCAATTGAATCTGTTTTATTATTAATTCTAAGTTATTGCAGTTTTGCTTTAAAAAAAGAAGTGTGTTCAATTTATTTAAATTTAGTACGTTAAAAATATAATATGCCTACATTGGTTCAGAAACTTTAATTGTACTAATTGTACTACTAGTTCAGCTGTTTGAAGCTACAATCCTAACAATCCAATGACACACCATCAACACAAGTTATTAAATTTAGTTGAGAATAATAATTTAAAAATTGAAATAATAAATTTTAAATTGTAATAATACACACACCAAACATGCTCTAAGCTCTAGGATAAGTTTATTTATTTTGTAATTTTGTAAAATTATAATAAATCCCTGATTCTGCGTATCTAGTCACGTAAACTAATACCCATTTAAAATTAAATATAATAATTATATATTAGATCTAGATCTATTATTTATTATAACGTCGATTACGATCGGATGTTGTTGTTATCATTTTTAATCAGATAAAAAGATCAAATCATTTAAATATAGATCTAGTATCTAGTTTAAAAAGATTTAGATCTACGTTTAAAATAGGTATTACCATTTTAATAACTTAAGATGTAGATTTAGACTCTAGAGAGATTCTATAGACAGATATCTGGAATTGTGAGTTACGTCGGACTTCGTCTATTGTTCTGTCTTTTACGAGGCGCAGCTGAGTTCTATTCAGTAACACAGTTCATTCACATCCGGTATCAAGTTCTGCGCATGCGTCAATTAGCAATTACCTTAGCAACAAAAAACAACGTTACGTTTTAAATACAAACAGTAATTTATTTTATTATTAATTATACTGGTTCTACGTTTTACTAGTTACGAGTCATAATGATATTTACTACAAAAGTATAGAAAAGATCGGGAATAGATTTATCGAGGTGTATTTCTCGTACATCTTCCATTATCGCGTAAGATTGGGAAACAAACAAGACTTATTCGAATTTTTATTAGGGTTAATCATTAATGAAACGTATTCATTTTATCTTATCTTATAAAATACAGACGTTACTTCAAAAAAAAAAAGATGATTTTACATGAAACAAAATGCTTATTTAACCTTGGTTAGTCCAATATTAGAATATGCATCCTCTGTTTGAGACCCGTAAACTCATGAAAGCACAAAGAAACTAAAAGAGACACAAAATTGAGTACCGTAGTGGGATTTATAACAATAACGATTAAAAATACGTCTGTAATTGATACGATAATATAGGAAGCCTAAAGAATTCTAAAAAAAAAAAGAGTCTGTTATAGATAGGCTTACTAAAAATAGTAAAATTACAAATTTAGACTTTATAGACACTACAAGACAGAAAACAAAAAGTAAAGTAGCAATAATACATAAAACACTAAATCATAATTTACAAATACAAAAAAACAAACAAACAAAAAAAAAACAACTAGTAAACTCAGAAAGGCACAAAGATAAATAGTTACGCACATTTCTTATTCCATATGCTAGTACAAACTTATACAAGTGTTCCCTCTTCCCTAGTGCTATTTGAGCATGCAATGGAATGGGTTGCCTGAATCAGCCAGGAAAGCCAACGAAGATAACAAAGTTCCTCTCAAGTCTAGAACTTATAAAGAGGCTGTGCTCAAGCCCTAGGAAGACATTGTTTGAGCATGCAATGGAATGGGTTGCCTGAATCAGACAGGAAAGCCAACAAAGATAACAAAGTTCCTCTCAAGTCTAGAACTTATAAAAAGGCTGTGCTCAAGGCAGACATTGTTACTTGGTGTCTGTGATGTCCTCTTGTGAATAAACATCTGTATATCGTTGAGTCGCCTACCTTAAGTTATTACAAAATTTACGTTTATTTTCTTTGTCATTATGTTCTAACGATTCTCCCAGACGCCACCGGTAAAAGTTTTGAGAAACACTAGGCTCAAGTCATCTAATAAATGATTGGTCCACACTGCTAATTGTTTACAAGTGCTAGTTGATTCTTAACTCTGTGATACTGTGAACTTCCAGCTGGAAATTAAATTTTATTTTGTATCAATTTTAATTAAAGAATTGTTTAAATATACACACACACACATACATATATATATTTATATATATATATATATATATATATATATATATATATATATATATATATATATATATATATATACATATAACAACACAATTACTTTCAACTAATTAATAATGGTTTTAAAATAAATTATTGATTTATCAAACATTTTAAATATTTTGTCATGAATGCTTCTACAAACAACGCTCTCACAACCAGCAGCACACATCACAGAATCTATTGCTAATAAGTAAAGAACCATGAAACATTCACGTGTAATATATTTATTGTGAACAACTATATCAGCAGTAACACTTGTCAGAAAATTGAAAAAAGTTTCAACTAAAAAAAGACAAATACACTTGTCTTAAAATTTAAAAAGAGTTTGAACTAAAATAAGACAAAAACACTTGTCTTAAAATTCAAAAAGAGTTTCAACTAAAAAAAGACAGATTATAAAACTTCTAGATTTCAGCAGTTAGTGCAGTCTGGATAGAAAACATATATAACCCTGTTAATAGAACACTTTGGACGGAATGTGCATCGAATATATACCTGAGGATATATGTGAACAATTTATTTTAGATCCACACACAAAAATAATGACTAGATAAAGAGAACACATATTTTAGAAAAAATAAATATCTTACTTAAATTAGCTGACTTAATGATGTGAAAAACAAACAGAAAACAACTTTAGCTATAAGATATTCATTTAAAAAATTCTTCATTAGAAATTAAAAAATTTCATCTCAAATGCATCACAGAGAATAATTTACACAAGTTTGAAAATGTTTCCATGCTTCAAAAAATTTTTTTTTTTTTTTTGGGTTTTGCAAAGCTTATGTTAATCCACTCTGTGTGTCTGGTACACTCTGTGTGTCTAGTACAAATTTTGGACATTTTTATTTCTCCCACTTAACATTCTGGAATCAAGTTTAAACTTAAATTATTCATTGTTCCAAACAAAACATGAATCAATAAAAAATATTCAACTAGTTAATTAAATAGTGTTAATTAATTCATTTAAAAAAGGGAATGAAGTCTTACACTACATTATTGAGATAATGTGACTGTAAATGTGGAGGTTTCCCCTTTATGTAAGCTTTAATTTTGTTAATTAAAAAAAAGGTATTATAATATTTTCCTTATTAATACTACAGTTGTAGGCCTTTAAAATTTCATAATTCATAAGCTATTTAATGATATTACAAAAGACATTGTTGTACACAAAGTACTTGTGTACAGTGTACATCTAAAAAAATGTTTGTTGTATACATGTGTACAGTGTACATCTAAAAAAATGTTTGTTGTACACAAAGTACTTGTGTACAGTGTACATCTAAAAAAATGTTTGTTGTACACAAAGTACTTGTGTACAGTGTACATCTAAAAAAATGTTTGTTGTACACAAAGTACTTGTGTACAGTGAACATCTAAAAAAATGTTTGTTTTAAAACTGTGCATGTTAATAACTTTTATGGTTTTGTTTCTTTAAAAAAAAAATGCAACAGTGGTCAATGTACAGCCTGCAGACACTATCTGATCAGTCTTCTTCTTCTTCGTTCTCATTGTTATGTTGGAATGTTCAGATGAGTAGACCAATACATGAGATGAACTGCACAGTGGTTTCCAAATCAGGGGCCAGTGTCTTATACGGGTCTCTTGGTAAAGAGAGCAGTTTTGGAGGATGTGGTCTGAATTCTCTGGTGATACTCCACATGGGCAGATTTCACTGGTTCCAATTTTGAGCTTCCGGTACATGTGTTGTCGCATTCTGTTGTGTCTGGTCCTGAGTCGAAAGATTAGACGTCTGTCTTGTCCGGATAGCTTATAGTAAGCGTCATCTTTCTTGTGATTTGGATGAGAGCTCGTCCATTTCTCATTTATTTTATTTACGATTAATTTCTTCAATTCTTCTGGATAGAGTGCAGAGTTTATTAGTGAGTTAGTTCTCCTACTCTTGGCGAGTGTGTAAGCCTTCTCATTTCCTTCTAGTTCTTATCTGATAAGTGATGCTATATAAAAGTAAAATGCCTTTACAAATAAAAAAAGCCTAAACGCTGAGCAGTTCTTGAAAAGCATGACTATAGTTCAGTTTGTAAGCTTGCCACCTACAGACAATATATTTATTGCTCTAAAGATATTTTAGCTGTTTGGTAAGGACATTTTTATAAAAATTATTATCTGAATCTGTTAGCTGAATTTAACCACATTTCCTTATCAAGAAAAATATATAAAAAAAAAGACAGAAGAAAAAAAAAACTATCACAGTAAGTAGATATATAAATTTGATTATCAATTTGTTTAAAAACTTGAGTTTAAAACATTTAATACGGTAACTATTAAAAAGTCAAATCACAATTGAAAAAAAAAAACAATCAACAAGCCATCTATGACAGACTTCACAAGATGCATGTTGAGTGACAGCCGTAGAGATCAGTGACACCCTCCTTTGGTGCACACAGAGTTCAGAACGTGATGGGCCTCTTGGACTCCATTAGCAGCAGCATGTGTGATCAGCTGGTGAGACTCCCTATAGACAAATGGAGACAAAATATAGTTATAAAAATACAGTAGATTATTATAATAATTCTATAAAAACTTTTCTTTTAGTCTAAGAAACATTAAATCACAAAGAATAGTTTACATTAAAACCCTTGATTTCTCTATTTATTTTTATAAAATAAGCTTGTTACTGTTTCGTAAGTCATAAATTACACATGTTCCTTAAAAAATGGAATGTTTATCATATAAAATATTTAGTTGTTCCTGATATGAGATTTATATGCCAGTTTAAAAAAAATAAATAAATAGAAAAGCAATATATGCAAATAAAAGTTTGGAATAAATTTTTTTTGCCCTAAAGCCACTTCAACAAAAAGAATTTGGGAACAACCTCTGATGCTTCTAAGAACACGTGGTATTAACAGTAATATTAATAGAAAGATGTACAATCAATTTTCTGTTCTGTTTCCCACAATAATGATGACATGTTAGGATTCAAGATTTGATAGCAAGAGTTGTTTATATAGGAACATTAGAGTTCTAGAATGAGAGACTGAAGAGTGGACATCCTCAAGTTATAGAGAATATGTCCTTTTGAACTATAGAATATGTCCTTTTGAATTATAGAATATGTCCTTTTGAATTCTAGTAGAGTACAAACTAGTAAGATGGTTCATAAGCATATTGGTTTAGCATTTAGCTGAGACACAAACACACAAAAAGCCATATTTAAAAAATAAGATAAATAAATAAAAAATCCCATCTTACCCTGGCTTCAAATCAGTTTTATAGCCCTTTAGGTGACCAATGGCCAGATTATATGCAGCATGAGGGTGTCCTTGGTCCGCAGCTTTCCTAGATATATGAAAAAAAAAAGTTTTTTTGTTAAATTAAATTCTGTGGCAACAGTAAGTTTTATTGATTCAGACAAAGTCTTAACGTTACAATTGAAATATTATTTAATTTTATAGCCATCGTAAGGCAGTATCAATGTAAGGAGCAATATACATTTATAATAAGTCCATATGTAGTACATAAAAAAAAATACCTGAACCATTCCATTGCTTTTTCTGGATGCTTATCGACTCCTTTACCTAACAGAAATCAATAAATGGATTTTTTTTTAATTGAAAATTTAAAACATAAATATAAATCATATGCTATAAAAAGTCTTCAATGAAATCTACCACTTTTTCTTTTCCTTGTGGAAAACAATTGATAAAGTGTACATCACAGTCTATTTAGATATTTGAATATAATCTTCAGTTATTAGACCTAGAGGGATTTAGAAACTTCCTAAAATGAATTCAAATTCAGTGGAATCTGATTAATAAATTTATAGAGAACAAGAGGTGCCTTTGAATGATCAGGTTCTATTTACTCTTCTGGGGAAATCAATTACTGGTATAGTAAGTAATTATTATTACAACACAGTGCATATTTTTTTAGAGAGAGGGATGAGACTGGTGTAAATTGGCAAGTCTTTGTCCCTCATGAGGCACACCCACATGCCTACACATTATATACATACCATGCACACATTCAATGTGATGCTAGTCATCAATCAATATGAGCAATATTTGAAGAATAGTGAACACCATAAATGGCTTGTATAAATGGGTGAAAAGGGCATAAAGTTATTAAAAAATTCACTACTTTATTTAAATTATACAGATTCTTTTCATAAGGACAAAAAAGAGGGGGAAAAAAGAAACAACCACTAACAACGAAATAAATTCAAATTAGGCAGAATTTGGATTTATGTGAGGTTAAATTTTCTTGATTTCACTATACCCTACCAGCAGGGGCGGACTGGGTATCAAAATCGGCCCGGGCATTTCTATGAAATTCGGCCCACAAATTCTCTATCATGTGATGGGCATCCATGTCGAGGTGTATCGGTCCTTAAAAATCATTGTTAAGTTTGATAATGTATTGATATGCATGCATACAGTAAACTCTATATCTTAATAAGCAATATAGCGTCTTTTTAAATCAGCAATTATGTAGGCCCTAAAAAGATGAAGCCTACTAGTAGCACTGTCTACATTCTACATTTTATTTTCGGAAAATGTGTTTGATTAAAAGAGTATTACACTGGTATGTCTGTGAAAGACTTTCTGTTTAAACACGACGCTCAGAGGGCCTTTAATAAAAATAATAATAATAACATAATAAGAATATTATAAAACCTTTAAAAACTTGATATGTGCCATAGTGACTTCCATCAGGCCATTTCGGTGGCCCTACCGGCCCATTTGGCTACCGGCCCACTGGGCCTTTGCCCAAATGCCCATATAGCCAGTCCGCCCCTGCCTATCAGCCATCAAAATCCACATCAAAGAAAGAGCAGACTTACCGTGTAAATATCTCTGTCCAACATGATGTTGAGCCACATCGTAGCCAAGATGGGCGTATGCATGGGACACATGGAAGTGTACATTGTCAAAGTAAAACCAACAGTAGAGTGCCCCTGCTATTGTGAAGAGAATTGCCAAGACCTACAAAGAAAATGTCAAGAGTTTTATGCTTAGGAAATTAGCAACATTATTTGAAAAATGTGTCATCACCCTAGGTCAGCGATGCCAAAATACGGCCCATGGGCCGCACATGTTCCATCTGGCCCGCCAAAACATCGGCACAAAGTTTAGAAATTCCCCTTCCAAACAAAAAAAAAAAAGGTTGAAAAAATGTATCTTTACCTACGTTTGGGCCCTCACTTTTTCTCTGATGGATTGGTATCATGATCATTAACATTTGTGTGTTTATGGAATGGGACTCTGAATGTAAAATCTACCAGGAAAGGTGAACATATCTTTACTTTGTTTGTGGAACATGATAATAAGTTAAAATAAATATGGTGGAATTCTTTGTTTGAGTCGCAAATAAAAGATTGTTAAACTATGCCAAGAGATAGGAGGATCCATGGGTATATTTACCAAAAAGAGACAACAAAATGAGTCTATGGTAAAGCTACCTACAATGTTGCTCATTTTAAGTAGAGAAATACAATATTACTACTAATCTAGATTCTAGATTAGTAGATATCTACTATCTAGTTATTATTCTTATATATAAATATTAATCTATATTACTAAGTATAACTTATAAGACTTAAAATTAAATGGTCTTCTTAAACAATAATGAATTATTATAATTATAATGTTTTTTTTTAAATTATAAATATAAAGAATAAAGATTATAGTGACATAGTCTAGTTGATAGATTCAAATAATTTTTGTTTACAAACCTCTAAAACGAAGACATACAATGGATCTTCTTTAGCTTTTCTAGCTAATTTGAGTTTGCTTTTTAATGGCAGGCTATCAGGATCCCAAGAAAGGTTTGCCTCCTCTTCATCAGGCTGCAACAAACGCTGTCTAAGCTCGTTGTTCGCCATCTTGGACAAATGATGCTAGGTATGACTTCGAAAAGGAGGCTGCGTTGCTATGATATTGCAAGGGAAGATGTTCCGCCAAGTGAACGTTACAGATCCCCCCTCCCCTTCCCCCCTTGAAATATAGTGCAGAGAAAGCGAGAAATGAGTCTTTATTACCAAGCGTGTAGATCTAATGGCTATGAAATATAAATATAAAAATATATAGCTAATGGTTTGTTTTACATGTTTCAGATGCTCCTTACATCTTTGTATATTATATGTTTATTTTAACCGCAATACTTTTTTTTAAAACATTAAAACAGAACGACCTGCATTACAACATCCATTTCCACCATTTGAAACTGTCGGTATAGAGCTGAGCTGAAGGCTCTTATTACCTTCGTCCAGATAACCCTTCTCCCCCACTACCCGACTGGTCCACGAAAGTGATTAGACCATAAGCACTGGGCATACTGTTAGCTCTAGCATGAAAGTTGCGCTAAACAAAAAACAATTAATGAAAATATTTCCAATCACATACATTTTTATTGTTAGTCTAGATCTATTCAAGAATTAATTACATGATTGATTCAAAATATTTGATAGATTTCACCTCAATATAAGCGTTTTTTTTTAAATGTTTCAGGCTATATCTTATCTTATATAATACAGACGTTACTCCAAAAAAAGAAGATGATTACGTCCTACGTGTCATGCATTCAGTCATGCATATTAACCAATGACTAAACTCTTTCTCTCCTAACTGACGATACCAACGTTGATTCCACCAGAATGTGGTAAATAATTACGGAGAGAAAGAGTTAAATTCTGCCAAGTCACTGGTTTTCCTGGCTAGCTCAGGCAACGCATTCCATGATCTAATAGCGCTAGGGAAGAAGGAGTATTTGTACAAATTTGTCCTAGCATATGGGATGAGGAATGTGCCTTTATCTTTGTGTCTTTCTGAGTATTTTAAATATATAAATATATTTTAAATAAAGTAAATATATACTTGTTTTGTCAGGTACAAGAAATAGGCCTAATTGTGCGAAATTTCAACTACATTTGCGATTGGGTGTGGGAGAAATAAAGTGTACAAACGTTTTAACAGACAGACAGACAATCGCGATTTCACTTTCAAGACATGGCTTCAAAAAAACAACACACGATAAGCTAAAATAATATACGAGTTACCGAAAAACTGTTGACAGAAATTCGGGAAAAAAATATTCTGGAAACTCGGAATTGAGGTGTGATTCAGAGATAAAAAGGTTAATGGCAATGAATCCTATATGTCTGGTAGCCAGATGCCAGTGAGTTAAAGCCCCTAAACACCAAGCATTATGCCTATTCAATACAACCTTAATATGAAGTCATATGAACATGTTTAACTTCGTCTTATTATGTTCAAACCACCAATCAGCTAGAACATTTGCTCTAGTGCTATTAGAGCATGGAATGGGTTGCCTGAATCAGCCAGGAAAACCAGTGACTTAGCAGAATTTAGGTCATTGGTTAACATGCATGCATCTTCTTTTTTTGAAGTAACGTCTGTATTATATAAGATAAGATAAGTTTGCTAAGATTACCATTATGTGTAGAGTATTGATGGATGCCACTGACTAGAAGTCGGAATATGAGTGTCTGTGTTCGTGTGTGTAAGTTGGTTGTAACACCACAGGCTAGAGGCGACCTTGGTTACAGCTATGGACGGCTTGCTGGTGACGTCACTGAGTTATTAGTAGACTTCAAACAAGAATACACGGATTCTTCTATACTATAGGCTAATTATGATAGATATAGGCCTAGTAGGCCACAAGGCCTATAGAGTAAATCGTTTCCAAAGTATTAATATACACGATTTTTGTCTCTGTTTTACGAATAAGCACACACATGTAGATTAATACATTTTAGAATTGCTCTTGTTAGCTTGCAAAATTTTCTTGGGCGAGTGGACCTAAGAGAGTTCCCTAGCAATGGAACTAAGATGCTACAGAAAGATCTGAGGTGTCACTTACACTGACCGCATCATGAATGAAGAGATAAGATACAGGATTAATACAGCCATTGGACCCCACGATGACCTGCTAACCACTGTAAAAAACAATCGTAAATTAAACTCTATGGCCACTAGAACCAGTATGCTAGTCTAGACCACTGTCTTTTAATGCTTAAAAGTATGGATCTTTATCACTAATCCTCTATAGTCTATACCATGGGCGTAGCCAGGATTTTTTTTCGGGGGGGGGGGGGGGGGGATTTTTTCTCCCCCCCCCCCGACCCCCCCCCCCCGGCGAATTTTTTTAAATATGTATTTATGTGTGTGTGTGTACATAATCTTTATTGCATTCTGACCCTTCATTCTTTCGGAAGACGTTTATTGTACCCTAGAATAGGTTCTTCCATGAGTTAGTGGAAAAATTGTAGATTCCCCGTCAATACTAGCAAGGGGGTCTGGGGGAGCGCTAGGAGCTCCCCCAGCGCGGGGCGAAGCCCCGCCGCCAAGCACTATTTCTGATATTGAAAGCCAACAAAATGCTTATTCTGAGGTATCTACAGTACATTTTCCTGCTATTAAAAAGTTTTATTTCAAAAACCTAATGTGCTATTCTTACTGACTTAGACCCTGCCGCGCCGTTTGGCGCATTTGCCGTCAAGCTGTTTCCATAAAATTGTAGATTCCCTGCCATTACTAGCAATGGGGTCTGGGGAGCGCTAGCGCGGGGCGAAGCCCCGCCGCCAAGCACTATTTCTGGTATTGAAAGCCAACAAAATGCATATTTTGAGGTATCTACAGTGCATTTTCCTGCTATTCAAAAGTTTTATTTCAAAAACCTAATGTGCTATTCTTACTGACTTAGACCCTACCGCGCCGTTCGGAGCATTTGACGTCAAGCTGTTTCCATAAAAATCTGCCACTGGTAATATCTGAAGCCTCTTCCCACCTGCCATGAGGACCTCAATGAATGAGTGGCGTCAAGTTGTACTAGGATATCATTGCAACTCTTCTTATGCGTAATTCATTTGTCGGAGAACATGTCCCGCAAAACCTCATGCGTCGCTCTCTCACAATCTTACTAAAGGGTCGACTCCCAGTTCGGCATAGGATTTCCTTGATTTAAACCCGATCTCTATAACTGACTCCTAAAATCTGTCTTAGCCATCTTTGTTGAGCCACATTTAGTGTTTTTCAATTTCGGCAGATGACTATTCACTGCAGTTTATTAAGGGAGCCCTGCCACTGGTAAAAATGTGTAACCACTCTTGAATACGCTCTTGGAATTAAGTGACTGTAGTTTTCTTTAGATTTTATATCGAAAAGAGAAGTTTTATAGTCAAAATCATTTGTTGGGGGTTTTCCACCTCAAAATGCTCTGTAGGGGGACCTTAAACTCAAAACCTTCTGGAGGGGTTTTAAACTTTAAACAAACGCCATCTGTAGAAGAGGGGTTTAAACTCAAAACTCCCGATTGGATTGGCTACGCTCAAATAATTTTAGTGTGTAATTTGCTTTTTTTTTTATATTGAAGAGGTATTTTTAGCATTAAACCCCTCTGAATGGAGGTTTAAACTCAAAACCCCTTTTGGCAACGCTCATAGCATTTTGAGTGCGTAATTTGCTTTTTTTCTTACACTGAAGATGTATTTTTTTAGCCTCAAACTCCCTTGGCGGGGGGTTTAAACTCAAAACCCCTTTGGGTGCATTCATAGATTTTAGTGTGAGTAATTTGCTTTTATTTATATTGAAGAGGTACTTTTTAGCTTCAAACTCCACTGGAGGGGAGTTTAAACTCAAAACCCCTTTGACTACACTCAAAACATTTTGAGTGTATACTTTTTTTTGGTTTTATTATTAAAGAGGTATTTTTTACCTTCAAACCCCGCTGAAGTGGGGTTTAAACTAAAAACTAAGTCAAAACCCATTTAGCTACGCTCATAAAATTTTGAGTGCGTAATTAACTTTTTTTTCTATTGAAGCGGGGGTTTATCGTAAATTTTGGAGGGGGTTTTAAAATCAAAATCTCCCTTAACTGTGCTCTTGGAATTAGGGGAATTTCGTTAGCATTTTTGTTTTGTTTTGTTTTATAGATGAGGGGGGGTTAACTGCAATAACCCCAAGTAGGGGGTTTAAAACTCAAAACCCCTAGTAGGGGGTTTTAAACTCAAAACCCCCTTGTAAGGGGTTTTAAACTCAAAACCCCATTGGTTGTGCTAGGGCAATTGATGGTTTAGTATTAAAATCTCATCTATAATAAACAAAATCAAAGCAAAAAATCATTCACTAAATTCCGATCCCCCCCCCAAGGGAGGGGGATTTCATTTCGGGGGGGGGGGGGGTTTATACATGGTCTATACTCTCGAGTAAATTTATACATGGGCGCAAACCAGGATTTTTGCCGGGTTGGTTGGGGGCGGGATGGGGAGACAAAAGTGGTTCGGGGTAAAAATATTTCCTTTTTTTTTTAACCCTTAATAAGTTAGTTATAGACAGCGAAGTAATCGCTCTTATAAAAATATATTAGCTTCATAATTGTTTAAAAAAACAACAACAAATTCGTGCATGTTGCTTGTTACTTATGGATCATAAGAAAGGAAGACTGTGACAGCATTTTAAAGTATTAGAATAGGTCTATGTGTTTGGTTTTATAAGATTGAATATGGATTATTTTAAAAACTTGGACTAAGGATGCACTTATTTAGAAGAATAAGGATGCACTTAAAAGATTGACAATAATATCGAATCACTGGTGAGACCATTTTCGGAAGCCTAAATCAACTTCACATATATATATATATATTCTCCTTCGTTGTTGAAGATGAGCCCATTTCTCATTTCCTATAAACTTGAAGATGACTGTAAAGTCCAATCCTCGCCTTAAAAAGCCGGCAGCACTCATGGCAAGTGTAAGTTTGGTCTAATGCAGATTTGCCTGCTTCTTCTCTCAGCCTTTTGTTAGCTTTGAGTTCTTTCATTTTCGGAAGACCAAATCGACGCAAGTTGATAGTAGCGAAAGTAGTTCGAACCCCACCAAATGGAATCTAGATCTATTGGATCGTTGAAAAGTGAAACCGTTTCTAATTTTTGTGCCACTCTAGGCATCGGACCACGGACTACTTAGATCTAATGCTTCGCATTTTTAATCTCATATTTTATGAGGCCACGCCATTTCATCGTTCCTAGTTTTGACTCAATAATAGGCTAAGATTTTAAAATCAATCTCTGCCTATCAAACGTACAGAAGATGTCAAACTATATAACAGCGCCTTGAGCCTACATTTTGTTTGTTAACAGCGCTTTATAAATAAAAATATTATTATTATATCATTAGGCCTATATGCTAGATATCTATATCATCATATGCTAAGTCTATAACTATATCAGGTTTTATTGGAAAGAGTGCTGTGGTCTGTACGATTCTAGAACATTCAAACCGGCGTTTAGTAGACCTATAATTAACATAAATTGAGTGATTTAAATCCAATAGTCAAGGATCCGATTCAGTGATGACTATTCTTAACGTCTTTATATCCGGCAATGTCTTTTTGCATTTCTATTTAAGAACGACTGATTTCAAATAGCCCCCGACACTTTCAAGGGGGACAAGTGAGTATGTGTGTACATCCGTGTTTGTTTTCGAGGCGCGAATATTTGCACACGCACGCGGTGCAGTCTGGGTAAAAACACACCCGGCATTCTACGGGTAACTGAGGTCCTAACTGGTAATATTAACAACCTTACGAATCCAATTTATTATTATTTTTTTTATTGTAAAAAAAAATGGCTGAATTTAATGTAGGCTAGAACATCATGCATGCTTGATTGTCGTCTGGTAATACTGTAGATATTTTACTATTGTGATCTTAAATCAAAGGACGGAGCTTAGCTACAGGAAGCATGTGTGGGAATGACGAATAGAAAAGGACATTGCAAAAAAAGATGGTTGAACATTGTCACGTCTTGTAAGACGGTTGTCTTATTAAAATATTATCAAGATTAGGATATATATAATAATATTATTATCTGGGAAGCGTGGTCGAGAGGCCGAGCAGAGTTGTGTTTACTGAGCGCAGATACCCCCCCAACCACCACTCGTCCACAAATAAGATAGGACCACAGCGCTCTGAGCGTGCTAAAAGCATGAAAGTAGCGCTATATAAAAGCTCTAATTTAATAAGTTAATTTATTATGACAATGTCTACGATTCCGAAGATTAAGGACGAATGCAGTGTTTCGCATAACTAAGCAAACCTAGATATTTTGTTCACACCAGATGCAAACAAAGCAATAGTCCACTGGGGTTAGTATTAGTAGAGAAAATTGGGGGGGGGGGATACTGGCGTACACAAATGTAGGCACATTAAAATATTTACCTACAGTTGAGACTTAAGCATTAAATTGATCGCACACTTACCGTCGTACTAAAAAGTAAGCATCTCTCTATAAATAATTCTCTTCGTCGCCCAACCATGCGGACACCACGCAAGCAGGCCGACTCTCTAACTCTCGATGAAAAAGTCATGGAAAGATAATTCTTTTATTACCACTCAGCGTAACTAATGTAACAATAACAATATAGATGCAAATACGAACAACATTCACACACGAAACACATGCACACTCCCAACCAGAGCTTTTATGAATTAGACTTAGAATTAAACTTCTAGATGACGACAGATGACATTATAACTTTCAAATCAGAAGTAGGTTAAAGGAGTTTTTAAATCTTTCTGTTTAAGTCCTAATGGAAAGGAGACGACCGCTTCGTTCAGATCTGATGTAACAGTGGTTTAATGGGTGCAGAATCCTGTGTGTTTTGGAAAGGCATCTTTCATGAAAAAGTTCTTCAAGAGATAACCAAATAACAAAACTTAAAAAAAAAAAAGATAACTTGCATTCCAAACACAATCCTTTTATTTCGTTGGTTAAACAAATCAAGTAGGCTACTCTACACCTTCATGAACAAAGTTATCTCCCAGTAGGATACCTACACCCACATTTATGTTTCCTAATATTCGTTAGTTTTCCGAATGGACAGACATCTTTGCTTGAAAGCGAACAAATATTAAGATGTAAGCTATCCTGAAGATGCTTGCAAGAAAAGGGATGCATAAGGAAAGGGGAAAAAACTTACGGGGGGTGGGGGTGACAAAGGGGCGCTGGGGTATGTCATGAAAATAGTAGATTATCTATAGGCTGATTTACTTCTGAAACAAGTTTAAAGTGTCGGATTCTTGGGAGATACACGATCTAGATCTAGTAAGTTGTTTTTTTAACGAGTTCAATGTTACTCCCGATGTAATACATGTTTCGTTTTTTTTTATCTTGAAAATTTCCATTCGTTCTTTTTTTTTTTTATAAATGTAGATTTTAATTATTATTAACATGATTGTATATGATTTAGCTTTGATTCTCGTAAAAGTATTGTATTAACTGAAACTGATAATAGGCCTACATTTGTTGTAAACCAGATAGATTGTGAAGGCATAGGTTTTTGTATAGAAGCTTGAAGGATATAAACATACTCTAAAACGAACTGTGGACTTCTTCTTCTTCTTCTTCGTTCTCATTGTTATGCTGGAGTGATCAGATGACGAGACCAATACATGAGATGAACAGCGCAGTGGTTTCCAAGTAAGGGAGCTCTCCATATAGTTTTTTTCTATTGGGGTGTTTTGGGGCCAGTGTATTCTACGGTCCTCTTGGTAAAGAGAGCAGTTTTGGAGGACATGGTCGGCATTCTCTGGTGACACTCCACATGGGCAGATTTCACTGGTTCCAATTTGGCGCTTCCGGTACATATGTTGTGAACTGTGGACAATCTAGAAGAGGGACACCAGCTTTAAGATAAAGCTTAAACTGTATTTTTCGCTAGACGTCTCTGTACTCCTATAGGGATGTGAAAGTTGGACACTGAACGCTGAGTCTGAAAGAAGAATTCAATCTATAATTAATTAAAATTGAAGTGACCGTCGTGAAATTTCATTCAGATGTCACGCAGCACGAAATATCAGCTGGACACTGATCGCTGA
This sequence comes from Biomphalaria glabrata, assembly GCF_947242115.1. Taxonomy (NCBI): domain Eukaryota; kingdom Metazoa; phylum Mollusca; class Gastropoda; family Planorbidae; genus Biomphalaria; species Biomphalaria glabrata. The sequence goes on along the minus strand of NC_074717.1, from coordinate 2,573,363 downwards.
GGCTGAAAGAAGAATCCAAGCATTTGAGAGAAATGCTACAAAAATGCTGCGAATCAGATACAAGGAAAAAGAGACAAATGAGTTGTACTTTTACAAGTCAACGCTCTGGCTGAAAAAAAGACTCCTCAATACTGTGAAGAGACGAAAGCTGATCTGGTTGGGTCATATTGTAAGACATAACACACTGTCAAAAGTCATTCTTCAAGGTACAGTGGCATGAGCACGAAGAAAGAGTCTTCCAAAGAAAAGCTGGTTGGACAATGTAAAAGAATCGTAAAACTAAACCTAATGTAATAGAATCGTAAAACTAAACCTAATTAAAAGAATAGTAAAACTAAACCTAATGTAAAAGAATAGTAAAACTAAACCTAATGTAAAAGAATAGTAAAACTAAACCTAATGTAAAAGAATAGTAAAACTAGACCTAATGTACAAATACAAAACCTTCACCTATTTGACACAGAAACACTCAAGGGTAAACACACATTTCTTATTTCAAGTGCTGAGACAAATTTACTTAAGAGCTTTGAGTTTTTCTTTTAGTGCAGTGATTACCAATGAAAAGTTGATGTAGGCCTACATTTAGTCATGCAAACAAATACAGAGCTAGAAATACAATTTTAAAAGACATATTGTATAAAAACTTACAAGCAGTGGCGTCTATGAAAGGGGGATGCTGCAGGGCGCACAGGCTGTCACCAACGAAGAAGAGACACCCAAGTGGAAAAAAGATTGCACTTCAGATCATGTGATAAGCGCTATTACTAAATGAATAAAGTATAACACTTGGAAATGGGGAATCTCTTATTGTGAAAAATTCACATTTATATTCAAGACATATGAGGTTCCTCCATTGACGAACTCATTATGAGTCACTTTCACTCCTTGACATTTTCTCAGGCATATGGACTTTTTTCTTTTACAAATATAAATCTTCATCCTCCATTATTTAACTGTCCATCTCACACGGTCATAGGAGCGCGGTGGCTGAGAGGTTAAGCTTCCAAACCTGGGGTCCTGGGTTCGAACCTTTTTATATTTCGACTTAAGTCAATAACTTTGTCGTCTAGGAATTAGTGTTTCTTATAGCGTTGAGACTGTTCATTCCTAAGTGCTGTCATCATAATGTTGGCGAATATTTAGTGCTTGCGAGAGAATACTAATAACTTTACTACATTTTATCTGCACAGGATTCCAGCAGTAGTTATCTGACTTATTTTCTGCTCCTTCCTTTTGCAATGTGATTCCAATCCACACATTTCTACACTGTTCAAGATAATAATTGTGAATTTTGGAGGACTTTGTAGCGGGGCCAACTCGAGATCATGCGACAACTCTACCATACCAATAAGAATTCGTATGTGACTGGACATGTCATCTCTAGGACCTGGACCGTTGTTGTTGGTCCCTTTATAGGTTCATCCGAATATATTGACACTGTCGATCTCTATAAGAAATAAAGGCCTTAACTTTTCTTGTTTATCTTTTAGTGACGTCTACTAGATGCACTAAATACGGATGAAGGATGTTTACGACAATGCTTTAGACCAGTATTAGACTTAAAAGGTGTAAAAAAGTATTTCTGTTTAATCACGACGCTCAAAGTGTTGCTTTGAAAGAGAATAATATAAATCTTGAAACAATTTACTGACATTCATGCGGCCCTTTCGGTGGCACTATCGGCCCAATGGGGTACCGGCCCACCGGGCATTTGCCCGAATGCCCATGTAGCCAGTCCGCCCCTGGTTGTAAGGTTAAGCAAAAGAACAAACTAAACGATATTTTTTTATTGGTTATATTTTTGGGAAAAGTTTATCAGGCGAGTGGGGGGGGGGGGGGTTTGACACCCTGCGCTTAACATACCTGGTTAGACCGACCATAGGGACGCCACTGAATATAGTCTTTATTTTAATTTCATGTTATAATATATAATACTACCATAACCCAAAAACATATTGAGTAGACCTAGATGCTCATAGACGAATCAATCATTATCCTTGCTTCTGTTTGGCTCTTGTTAAAAAAAAATATTAATGATCATTTTGTTTTATTTTTTTTTTAAACAGAAATGTCTTCAGCTGCCAATTGTGTGTTGCTAGCGTCTTTGTGCATGTTCGGAACAGCGGCCTTTAGCCTAAATGCACGTAAGTGGTCCGCATATTTCTGTAGCATTTTTCATCTTAAAGTTGGCTACGTTTTAGAAGACATAAGAAAACTTACGGAAGATCAACCGGAGATGATCTTGTCTATAAAATATACGGTTACATATTTCTGGTGGTTTTTTCAGTCCCACGTCTTACCTCCTCTTCTCCATTACCTCCCCTCATGAAGATTAAGGGTATAAGGTAGAATGACAAAATAATAAAAAACAGAATAAAGACAATCTTTAATTATATTTCATGAATTTTTTCATTGATATTTCTTTAATTTATTTAATGAATTATTTCACTTGACAGAGTGATTTTTTTTTCTTGCACCCGACTCTCACATTTCTAACATATCCGGTGGACAATGGTTATGTCTGCGGTAGTTGTGGCAAAAAATGTAGGTCACAGTTGGGGCTGCTGAGCCATGGGAAATACTGCATTCCTCACTAATCTTCGGACTCGAAGACAAGCCTTATTATTAAGAGTACTACATGGATCTATATTTCTACAAAGTCTTCCATATCAACTTTGGGTATTCCGTTATGCAGAGGTGTTGCTAAGGGGGGGGGGCGAGGGTGCTAACAGCATCAGGGGTGTTATAGCTACAGACAGCTAGTCCAACGAACTCGTTGTAAACGAATTACTTAGTTCAGTGTTTCCCAAACTTTTGATCTATATGTACCCCTTTTAAACTTATAGTCCCCCCCCCCCCTCAACCACATAATAATTTATTAACAGAACATAGAAACTTGGTATTTAAAGGGAAACTCCGATGATTTTGACAATTTTTGATATAATATATGTTTTGATTTACAGATAATGAATATATTCTTCTTTTTTTTTAATTTGCAATAATAACTTTGTAATTGATGTTTTTCTGACATATTTTTTTTGCGCATCCAAAACGATCAGATTTTTACCGGGTCTCTATGTGACGTCACACTAACCTATTAATTAAATCTATTGACTTACTGTATAACAGGAGACCATACAGCAAAGTTTACATTCTCGTAAAAGAAATATATCTTCATCTATGCACTTAGATCTAGATCTTGTAAGTAAAGAAAAAAATGCGTGTTGAAAGTAGATTTACATGCTTGACTAACCACGGCAGTGTGTATTTTCTCGCCTGACCACTCAACACACAACAAACACTATCACTTGGTTGTCTTGTCATGACCGACTACACGTAGTCTCGACTAGCCTTACACTGACCACTTTGTTAGAATCAGTCAGACACACGATCTATTTACTTTTTTAGGACAGGGAGGGGCTTAGATGAAAATGTTACTTTTTTAAAAAATCTAGTTGGTTATCCTAATGCTTTTAGATCTCTATTTATTTATATAACTGTACCACAGCTCTGGATTAGGCCGTCACTAACAGCTTCTGTAAGAATGAAGCGATACGATATGCCTAACCTAAAAACAAAATCTCAAAGAACCCCGTTTTTTTTTTAGATGTAAAGAATTTACTGTCTAATTTATTAAATATAAATGCTTCTAAGCATTTAAATACAAAATAGTAAAATGTTTACTATTACAACTTTTTACGCAGAATTTAAATATTTATTTATGTCTATGTCAATAACTCAAATTTGAAAAACCATCGGAGTTTCCCTTTAAAAAAATCTGCATAGTTAATGAGGTGCAACGCGTACCTCCATCCAAAGTCTTCCCGTACCCCTGGGGGTACGCTTACCCCACTTTGGGAAACACTGACTTAGTTGATGACAAGATCTTGAATAAACCTTGTATCTTTTAAAACAAAGTAATACTTACTTTTACTGATAAATATAGGCTGCTTTCAATGAAATGTCTATGCAGATTTATGTAGAAACACACAGGTGAAATAACAAGGACTTTAAATTATATATCAATTCATTTTAAAAAAACCAGAATAAGCACAGGTCACTCTGTCACATGTCGCAACCTTGAACTTCAATAATTTCATAATTCTCACCTCCCCCTTTTTATCAAGGCTGATCCTCTATGATAGTTTTACTCATGTTTACATCAGAATCTATCCAGCCAATAGAAACACGCACACTGCATAACAAAGGGGGGGGGGGGGACAACACTGTGCTACGATGAAAGAAACAACTAAATTCTACAATAGAAGGGGGAAAAATCTGCGTCGAATGGTGAATCAGGGGCGTAGCTAGGAATTTTCCATCGTTTGGGGGCCCGGGGGGCTTGACCACTTTGGGGGCCCCTGCATTTAGCGTAATATTTAATTTTTATTGTAAAAAACACTCCTTTGGGCCCCCCCCCCTTTTTAAGTGAGGGCCCGGGGGGATTTTAAAATTTGCCCCCCTTCCCCCCCCCCTAGCTACGCCACTGTGGTGAATCAGTCCACGAATGTTTGTAATTATCTCCTAAGTGTTGGGTTTTCCAAAATAAAGAGAAACAAATGACATCTTTCATCGGCAGATTTTTTTTTTGAGGAGTTGAGTGAGGGGTGACAACATTCTTACAGGGAGACACCCTCCGCTGCTTATATGTTGACTTGACCAGGATAGTGATGAGAAGACCTCCTTGATTTACATTCATCTTTTGTTTCGAATCACGCTCTACACTTCTATCTAATTATTACGATTGCATCACTTTACTTACCTTTTAAGCCCCCATTAATGTTGCAAGAAATGTAAAGACATCTACACCAAAAAAGAAAATAAAAAAATATAATATTTATTTGTGTTGTGTATAAATTCTTTAATTAATGGAATATAATTTTCTTATAACAGGGGCGGCTCTGCGCCCACGTATTTTAGGAGGGCTTGAGGTCTCGAACCGCTGCAAGGCACCTTACAACTCGATTGTGGCTCTGGAGTTTATGTCAGGGGCGTCCCCGGTGGCCTTCTGCTCAGGACACATACTGAACACTCGGATCGTAGTGACCACAGCCTACTGCGTAGAAAAGTAAGAGAAGTTTTTTTTAAATGCTTTATATGGGTTTTTATATATTACCTTTATTGGTTTATTTAAGTGTGTGCCAAAAGTGACACATTGTGATGTAACACATAGTATTGTAATTATTGGTACTGTCGATAATCGCTAAGTACAGCTAACTATTGATAGCAATATTTCACAACAAACTTACAAGAAAAAAAACCCAGCACAAATGATATGTTGATAAATAAAAAAGATTTGGACTTCACATTATTGGCTATTACAAACCTTTGACATTCCCAGAATCAACCTAAAAAATAATAAGGCTTCTGGCAATGTGAATGAGTAGTTTACTCATAACTGTCGACCAATAGGGTTCTGTTTATATAAGATGGGTTATACAGCAAGGCGATTTTCTCTCTGCGCTCTGGTTTCGCCTTGCAATCAATCATTTATTCCAAATTAATTCCTAGTACTACTTAGGGTTTTAAAGTTGACACAAACCTAAATACACACACACACATTTATTTCATCAATTATAAACAGACAATATAAAATTACACGCCGAAACAAAACAAAAAAAAACAACAACAAAAAACTGCCTACCTTAATTAAAACGGTAAAGAACTTCAGTGATGATATCTGCTTTGGCTTAGACAAGTGTGACATGGTAAGTATTGAAAAAAGGCAAAGCAGCCATTACTAAAAATATATTTAAGGGCATTGAGGGTCTGAACTCTGCTAAGTTTTAATTAGATTGCCAAGATAAACCAGGAACACTTAAAAGAAACATCTCTGTGTAAATATAAGCAAAGAGTACTTACAATACTCAACACCGGATTGTCTGGCAAAAACCACTTGACTTTACTGTAATCAATAGCTGTGGGGTCCCAGTACTCCTTTACACTGTTGGTGTCATAAAATGGAGTGACACCGTCTGACACTGACCTACATAATATTGATGCATATTCTGAAAATAAGATTAAAACTGTACGAGTCTAGCAATGAGCTAGTTTCCTTCCTTAGCCAATACGACTCTGAAGCAACTTCTCAGAACTTGAAAAATACTGATGTTGATATTGGTCTGAATTATGGGCAGGGCATGAGATTCTTCAGGGGTAAACCAAAGTACTTCACGGAAAATACCCGGCTCTGTTACACGGTGACAAGATTAACAGGATTGCTTCCTTAATACGAGGCGTGGTGGCTGAGAGGTAGAGCGCTTGGCTTCCAAACCGGGGTCTCGGGTTCAAATCCTGGGATTTTTACTCTCGGGATCATCAGGGCCCCTCTGCGTCAACCCAGCTCTAATGGGTACCTGACATTAATTGGGGAAAAGTAAAGGCGGTTGGGCGTTGTGCTGACCACATGACACCCTCGTTAACCATGGGCCATAGAAACAGATGACATCAGCTGCCCCATAGATCACTATGTCTGAAAGGGGAACTTTACTTTTTTTTCCCTAAACATGGCTCAAAGCAGGTCATCTTTACCTTGAAACAAAAGACTGTCACAGAAAGACAAGAACTGGACCGAGTTATATGAACTGAAAATGTTGAAAAACCTGGCCAAAACTCGATGCTATAGACACATTAAGAAAGTAAGGAATCGCGAGTGCGTCAATTGAACACACAATGGCAGGATGTTGAGCTTTGTCAGAATCTGCCTACCTAGGTCACCTTGACCAAGTTGCGAAACTAATCCATCAACACCTGGCCATGACACATGATCTTATTGGGGAAAATTAAGCCTCCTGACAACAAATACTCGCCAGAAGTTTCTCGAGCCAAACTAGTACTTACTAGATTGGGATAGACCTTTGACAGACAAGACAGTGTATTTAAATCGATCACGTTTACTGTTTACTGACATAAAACAAACAAACCAACAACATCATTGACATCAAAGTATCACTATCTCACGCTATAAGAGTGGAAAGTGGAAAAAAAAACAAAAAAGAACACAATAACTTTAAGGAATCTTTTGAATTTTTCTGAATTCCAACAAAAGCCGGATTTTAGAAAGTGGAGGACTGGCCAGGATTTTTATTTTTTAAAGACTGGCCAGGATTTTTTGTGTGGAGAGACTTACCAGCCTTCAATGCTCGGAATAATCATATTAATAAATTTAAAAGCATGGCAGGAAATTTTAAACCAAATTTGTAAAGAAAAACTATTTTATTTCCATTTGATATCAGATGCTGATGTTGTCTAATTTTTAAAAATGTTTTTGAAATATGGAGGCCGCTGAAGCTCCTTTTACTGGCGTGGCCCTTGGCGGCAGCAACGTCTAATTTGGACTGTCGTATATCTGACCCTGTTCAGCTAGCCATAATATTTTTTTCATTATTTCATCCACAATTTACAAAGACAAAAAAACAAAACCTAATGACATACTCAGACACAAAGATAGAGGCACAGTTCTTATTCCATACGCTAGAAAAAATTCGTACAAGTCCTCCTTCTTCCCTAGTGCATTTAGAGAATGGAATGGGTTGTCTGAATAAGCCAGGAAAGCCAACGACTATTTTTGAAAGTAACGCCTGTAATATATAAAATAAAACAATTCTAAAATATAGATAATGTAGATCAGCGGTTCTCAACCTTTTAAGCTCGTCGACCCCTTTTTACAATCCCCCACTCTACCGCGACCCCCCCCCCCGCTCACACATACAGCAATAAAAGAATAGACAAAACAATCCATTTTTTCGATGGTCTTTGGCGACCCCTGGCAAATCATCAATCGACCCCCTAGGAGGTCGCGATCCACAGGTTGAGAACCCCTGATGTAGATTATTAATTATTCGTTTGTTTTGTTCTATTACTGATCTGATTGATTGATCTTTGTATTTCTGTAGTCTGAGGATGCTGGGACAAGCTGGTCTCCCAGTGTTCGCTGTGGCTGGTGAAAGAGATTTAATGGGCACTGACAGTGAGGAACAGAAGATACCAGTAGCCAATTATAAGGCACACCCATTATATAATGACACAACTCTAGGTTAGTCTGGCACATTGGCTAGCCGAGTTCATGTTTTGTAGAAAGTCAATTTTAAGTAATTACATTAGATTTGATAGCGTCAATACTGAATGCGGCTTAAGTTTAGGTCGAATAAACGAACATAGAGAGAGAAGAGCGAGAGAGTGAGAGAGAGAGAGAGAGTGAGTGAGAGAGAGACAGAGAGAAAGAGAGAGAGAGAGTGAGAGAGAGACAGAGAGAGTAAGAGAGAGAGAGTGAGAGAGATAGAGAGATAGAGAGAGAAAGAATGAGTGTGAGAGAGAGAGAGAGAGAGAGAGACAGAGAGAGAGAGTGCGAGAGAGAGAGAGAGAGAGAGAGGAGAGGGTTAGAGAGAGACAGAGAGAGAGAGAGAGAGAGATTAGGACCTCCCCTCCCCACACGTATATTTTCATGAGACATTTAATATTTCGTTAAGTTTTTTTTATTTATTTATTAAAGTGGTGAGATGTGTGGCCGAGAGGCTATGTACGCTTGACCTAACTTGGCTATCAAGGGGGCTTGAGGTTCGACACCCGACTCGATATTATCTTCTGATGCTCTGACAATCTGATGTTATCTTCTGATGTTCTAACAATCTGATGTTATCTTCTGATGTTCTGACAATCTGATGTTATCTTCTGATGTTCTGACAATCTGTTGTCATCTTCTGATGTTCTGACAATCTGATGTTATCTTCTGATGTTCTGACAATCTGATGTTATCTTCTGATGCTCTGACAATCTGATATTATCTTCTGATGTTCTAACAATCTGATATTATCTTTTGATGTTGTGACAATCTGATATTATCTTCTGATGCTCTGACAATCTGATGTTATCTTCTGATGTTCTGACAATCTGATATTATCTTTTGATGTTGTGACAATCTGATATTATCTTCTGATGCTCTGACAATCTGATGTTATCTTCTGATGTTCTGACAATCTGATGTTATCTTCTGATGTTCTGACAATCTGATGTTATCTTCTGATGTTCTGACAATCTGATGTTATCTTCTGATGTTCTGACAATCTAATGTTATCTTCTGATGTTCTGACAATCTGTTGTCATCTTCTGATGTTCTGACAATCTGATGTTATCTTCTGATGTTCTGATAATCTGATGTTATCTTCTGATGTTCTGACAATCTGATGTTATCTTCTGATGTTCTGACAATCTGATGTTATCTTCTCATGTTCTGACAATCTGATGTTATCTTCTGATGTTCTGACAATCTGATATTATCTTTTGATGTTGTGACAATCTGATATTATCTTCTGATGTTCTAACAATCTGATGTTATCTTCTGATGTTCTAACAATCTGATGTTATCTTCTGATGTTCTGACAATCTGATGTTATCTTCTGATGTTCTAACAATCTGATGTTATCTTCTGATGCTCTGACAATCTGATGTTATCTTCTGATGCTCTGAAAATCTAATGTTATCTTCTGATGTTCTGACAATCTGATGTTATCTTCTGATGCTCTGAAAATCTAATGTTATCTTCTGATGTTCTAACAATCTGATGTTATCTTCTGATGCTCTGACAATCTGATGTTATCTTCTGATGCTCTGAAAATCTAATGTTATCTTCTGATGCTCTGACAATCTGATGTTATCTTCTGATGCTCTGAAAATCTAATGTTATCTTCTGATGTTCTAACAATCTGATGTTATCTTCTGATGCTCTGACAATCTGATGTTATCTTCTGATGGTCTGAAAATCTAATGTTATCTTCTGATGTTCTAACAATCTGATGTTATCTTCTGATGCTCTGAAAATCTAATGTTATCTTCTGATGTTCTGACAATCTGTTGTCATCTTCTGATGTTCTGACAATCTGTTGTCATCTTCTGATGTTCTGACAATCTGTTGTCATCTTCTGATGTTCTGACAATCTGTTGTCATCTTCTGATGTTCTGACAATCTGATGTTATCTTCTGATGTTCTGACAATCTGATGTCATTTATGATGTTCTTTCAATCTGTTTTCATCTTCTGATGTTCTGTCAAACTGTTGTCATCTTCTGATGCTCTGTCAATCTGTTGTCATCTTCTGATGCTCTGTCAATATGTTTTCATCTTCTGATGTTCTGTCAATCTGTTGTCATCTTCTGATGTTCTGTCAATCTGTTGTTATCTTCTGATGCTCTGTCAACTTTCGCGTGGATGAGAAAATGTTTCGCTGCGGAGCGTAACTTCTTGTGAATGTTTACAAGGTCACATCCTCTCTCTTTCAGACAACAATATTGGCCTTCTGCAACTTGCCATACCGGTCACGTTTGGAGCGTGCGTTCAGCCATATTCAAAATATGAGGAGGACCCCAACGCTTGCACTGACATAGACAAGAGCTGCTTCATGGTAGGATGGGGGGCGTACACAGGTGAGGTCTTTTTGTTATACGCTGCCTTCAGATTGGGGATGAACAATTCATTTCGACTTTGTATTATGTAGGAGACCTACCTATGTGAAGTCCCCCTTTGGATTGGGAAGCGTACACATATGAGGTCCCATTCCTTGTGTATTCATCTGGTTGTGTCATACCACATTCACTTTATATGTTGTTGTTTTTAAATAATTTTTGCGGTCGGAATGTTCAAAAATATATATTTTTTAAACTTCTAAAATGTATTTGATGTTTTAGCTAGAAAAACATAGATGTTATATCTAGAAAAACAGTTTCAGTATATGGACCAAAGGTTTGGAACTCACTCCCCATTGGTCTCAGACAACATGCTTCACTACATTCAAGAAGAACATTAAGACTAATGTTCAAAACTTTAGTAGATTAGTTTCTCATTTTCGCTCTCGTGTTAATGAGTGTAATGTTATCCCAGCGTATAGAGCCTACATCATGCTTGTTAACAACGCTCTATTCATTAAATTATTAGTAACATTTAGTTTTTAAATATATAGTCATATGCTACATAATATGTGTTTCATTATGCTATTAGAAGTGTTAGTGCTTTTTTCAAAAACAGTTTCGGAACATCGAATTGTACACATTAGATTCAAGCCGGTGTTTTTTGTTATATTTACATTAACACTTCAGAGTTGGCAGTTTAATCTTTTGGTTTAATCCATCGATATTTCTATTCTCGTTGCCTAGAGAGCTCCGCCTATTTGAACTCGGCCAGACTAAGAGCGGCCGATATGGTGGTGTACGGTGATTTTGTCTCAAGGATATTGACCTCATCGCAACTACCAGCAGGTACCCTTGTAGTTGAGGGCGCCAATATCAAGAACAAAGCCTGTATTGTAAGTTAACTTGATGTTGCATCTAAAAAAAAATACAAGAAAATCCTAATGAGTAATGAGCCTCTTACAATTCCAAATTTAAATACAAGTCCATGTACCAATCTAATGCCTGATTTTCTTTAGGAGTCGTCTTTAAAAAGTTAACATTTTACAGAAGGTGGGAATATTTATGATGTCAATCTAAATTAAATAAACGTTTTCACAGTTACAATGGTATTGGGTGGTGAATAGGTTTAAACGGTCTCAGGAGTCAAAACCGATGGCATAAAGTCTCTAGTATGCCGGGGACTGTAGTTTCGGTGAAGAAAAAACGGAATTCCCTTTTTTTTGAAATAAAATAACTTGGCCTACAATATCTCTATTCAAATCAGAACTTGGAACCTGGAAAGCTGATCTCTAAAACAGCTCTAACGATTTTTCTATTAATTTAACAGGTGATGTGTATAGCTAATAAAAGAAATACTAGCTCGTTGGCCACACAAGACAAACTCTAGTTTGACCGTTATAAATTTTCAAAGTAAATAAGAAATAAATTTAAATTTGGCTAGAGAACTAGACCTAGATCTAAATCTAACATAGGTTATGAAATGACTATCTCTTTCTGGAATTTCCAAATGTAAGGTATTACTGATTCAAGACTTAAGTAAATTAAAAATGTTCCATTGTTTTTCAGTCTCACTTTCATTAGTTATGAGAAAAACTATTAAAAAAGACAGGTTGTAGTCAGTTGTATATTAGGCCTCATTTTAAAGTTGCTTAAAGTTTATTGATCGATTATCTAAACTTTGCATATACATTTTCTTACGAAAATCTAGTAGAGATAAAATCTAAAACAAGGGAGAGAACTAGTAATTGGCTCAAATTGTGTTATAAGCTGAATTAGTCCCCTTTCTAAGGGAAAGAAATAGTACTTGACCGAAGTGGTGGTATAAGCTGAATAACTCCCCTTTATAGATTGTCGTTTGAGGCTTATCACAAATTTAATTATACGACTAATCCCAACTAATTTATACACTTACTTTTCGCTTTTGTTATTTTTTTTTTTTTTTTTTTAACGTATTGTTTTTTTTTGTGTTTGAATTTCGCTTGTTTAAAAATGTATTTCTTGTCCAAACCTCAGTTTGATTGGGGTGACCTGATCGCTTGTAAGAGGAACAACAAGTATGTGTTGCGGGGCTTGCTGTCCAGGTACAACTGCATGACGCCAGACGTGCCAATGTTGATGACCGACGTTACGCTGTACGATCTCTGGATGACCCGCTGTGTCCAAGACTGGACCTCTTGTTAAAGTTGACCATTGAGGGAAAAAACGACAACAACAAACATGAATGGGAACAACTTTTATTAAGATATTGTTGACACATGGAATGAAACCGAGTCTCAATATAAACCAAAGATAAAATCATTGAACGGGATGAGAGGGGGGGGGGATAGTTTTATTAATAGATATGTAAAAGTCTGATCTTTGATATGAATAAAAATAAATAGAAAAATCTTTTTTTTTTTAATTCGTTTTTGTAATTTCTATCTATCTATCTATTTATCTATCTATCTATCTCTCTGTCTCTCTCTCTCTCTCTCTCTCTCTCTCTCTCTCTCTATATATATATATATATATATATTAATCTATCTATCTATCTATCTATCTTTCTATCTATCTATCTATCTATCTATCTATCTATCTATCTATCTATCTATCTATCTATCTATCTATCTATTTATCTATCTATCTATCTATCTCTCTGTCTCTCTCTCTCTCTCTCTCTCTCTATATATATATATATATATATATATATATATATATATATATATATATATATATATAATCTATCTATCTATCTATCTATCTTCTATCTATCTATCTATCTATCTATCTATATATCTATATATATATATATATATATATATATATATATATACATGTGTGTGTGTGTGACGCTGCCTATTGTGCAATGTCTGTATCCGAGACCATCGTTATAGAATGCCTGAACACTTACCTGCGACGTCACAACTTGTGGGCAGTGGAGACGAATGGCTCTATGCCATGTCGTACAGAGCTGTGACGTGGCAACGAGTTTTAGGTCTCCATTGCAGCTCAGTGTTTAGGCCTTCTAAGACGACTGGTCTCAGTGTATCGTGCGAGGCGACCGTATCATTATTCCGAGGTTACCATTATTTTTATTTTTAATTTTTGTTTTAATGATAAAAACAAAAAAAGAATTAAATATTTTATATAGGTTCTAACTTAAACTCAAACTCTAATTATTGCATTATCCTTTGAAGACTTAAAAAAAAACAACAATAACGCAATAACAATACATTGAATGTAATTTTGCAAACAGAAAATAATTAAATTAAAGTAACGTACACGCGGGGGACGCCCACGAGTTTTCCATAAGCGCCTAACTCACTTTGCGAGTTATCTATAATAATTGAGGCTCGGTGGCTGAGTGGTAAAGCGCTTGGATTCGGGGGCCTCGGGTTCGAATTGTAATAAAGACTTCGATTTTTAATTTGGGGATCTTTGGGCGCCTCTGAGTCCACCCATCTCTAATAGGTACCTGACATTAGTTGGTCGTTGTGCTGGCCACATGACAACCTCGTTAAAAGTTGGGCCACAGAAACAGATGACTTCATCTGCACTAGAGATTGTAATGTCTTAAAAATGGGGGGGGGGGGGGCTATGTATAACATTTGTTTTGAATGACGCTTACAGATGTGTGTATGTGACTTTCAATCCCTGATTTATAGGCTATAATTATTTTAACCCACAGATATTTAACCCCTTGTCATTTTAGCATATTATCATTTAAACCACAGCTATTTAATTCATTTGTTGTCATATATTATTTTATTCCTCTCTCGAGGTTGAGTTCCAGAATTGTATTTAAAAGTTTTCTTAAACAATCAAATGAAAAAGGAAAGGATCCATGCCTAGGCAAAGTATTTTAAGTTAAAATTAGTTTGTACATGTCAGTCAAGTAGAGGACAATCATTATAGGAGGCCTGAACACTGACCTGAGACGTCGCAACCTGTGGGCAGTTTAGATTTGTGACGTGGCTATTTAGGCCTTCTATAACAATTGGTCTCAGTCCAGATGTTGGTGCTCACAGTAAGACATAAACATCGAGAGGAACACATCAAGTAAACTAGAGGGAAACATGTAAACAACAGGACGTAAACTCATCAACAACGGGAGGTCAACAAAAGCAGTAAACAAATAAACATATAAACAAAAGCAGTAAACAAATAAACATATAAACAAAAGCAGTAAACAAACATATAAACAAAAGCAGTAAACATGTAAACAACGTGAGATCAACAAAAGCAGTAAAAATATAAACAACGGGAGGTCAACAAAAGCAATAAACATATAAACAACGGGAGGTCAACAATAGCAGTAAACATATAAACAACGTGAGGTCAACAAAAGCAGTAAACATATAAACAACGGGAGGTCAACAAAAGCAGTAAACATATAAACAACGGGAGGTCAACAAAAGCAGTAAACATATAAACAACGGGAGGTCAACAAAAGCAGTAAACATATAAACAACGGGAGGTCAACAAAAGCAGTAAACATATAAACAAAAGCAGTAACATATAAAAAACGAGAGGTCAACAAAAGCAGTAAACATATAAACAACGGGAGGTCAACAAAAGCAGTAAACATATAAACAACGTGAGGTAAACATATAAACAACGTGAGGTAAACATATAAACAACGGGAGGTCAACAAAAGCAGTAAACATATAAACAAAAGCAGTAAACATATAAAAAACGAGAGGTCAACAAAAGCAGTAAACATATAAACAACGGGAGGTCAACAAAAGCAGTAAACATATAAACATTTAAACAAAAGCAGTAAACATGTAAACAACGGGAGGTAAACAACAGGATACAAACACCAAGTAAACTGCGAGTCTTAAACTTCCGGATGCAGATTGTCTTAGTGTTGCCTGAAAGGCGTGTACATCCAATATCCGATCTAGATTATGACAATAGCCAGATTTTCGTTTAAAAAGAAATATAACTTTAATTTACAGATAAGAAATGTGTACGCTATTGACACCTGGTTAGAACGTCATAACTAGAATGTCTCATCCCCTGCCTATCACAACAAACAATACTTCAATTATGTCTTGTGCAACGTGGCACATTATCCAACCAGCCTTAATACACCGTTATATTAGGTCTTTAGGGACTAGAGTAGTGGCTCTCAAACGTTTGCTTGTGGCCACCTCCCCGGAGAATAATTTCGTTCGCGCCCTCCTTAGCTAGCTGGAGACATTGAGGAACGCTGTAGGCTCTGACAGTGGGGTCCGGGAGGGCTCTTTGAATGTAATGAAAAGTAAAAGAAACTTACACACATAACGCAATCCTGTGGTTTTATTTTGAATAAATAGTTACACTCTAATTATAATCTAAATGTATCTATTGAACCTTCATTAAAGCTACCCAGTGGCGTAACTAGGGTGGGAGAGGAAAGGGTCTAAATTTGAAAATCCCCCCGAATGTCAAAAATGTGTGTTTAAATTAAATATTACGCCATTATCCCATGTATGATGTCGAATGTCAAAATGCAGGAGCCCCTAAAGAGGCCAAGCCCTCCGGACCCCCCAAATCCCTAGCTAGGCCTGAATCACTGATATTTTGTTTCGTAGATAATTTTTAAGTGTTTTTTTTTTAATCTTAGAAAAGGTTTAATCTGGAGATAGTATTTGGTAGGCAGAAGTTTGCCCCTTCATCCAGCAAGGGAGTCTGGGAGCCCCGGCGACAAAATGTGTTTTTTTTTCTGTGTTTCAAACTTCACTTTTTGTTCTCTCAAAGTATGAAGAGCGCAAGCGACTTAAAGGTTAAAGTAAATTAGTGTGGGATTATAATATGATTATATTATCAAACTTGATAATTCAATGAAATGAAGAAATAAACATCTCTCTGTATTTTCTCCCAAACTTCTTTAATAACTTCTTCAACTTTCACATCAAATTAACTTCTCAATTCAATAACAACTTGACTTGATACTTCATAAATAAAACTTAAAGATACATGAAACTTCACTTAGAATAACTTCAACTTTAAGTAATATAACTTCAATTAAATGGTCCCGCTAATATCACAAAAATTAACTAAACCTTTACTAAGAGAGGACTTAAGCGATAACTAAGTCAGGACCATCGCTCTACAAGAACTACTACTATGCGAGGACCCCGTCTAACTGACTTTCCCCTAATTTATACTTTCTTTGATCGTACATTCCAGAATCATGGAACCTTCTCAGATAATTATTTTAGTAACCTTGACCTTTTAGAAGCTGACGTGTGCTATTTTTTTCCCCTTAACCTCTTTCTTTGATTGGATACCTAAAATTAACCTGTTTACGCTGGACACTTGCACTGGCTTGACCTCGAGCTTCTAGAAACTGGTCGAAATAGGTCACAGACTCGACTCGTGACAGTAAGGAGCACTCTATTCATTCTGATAAAAAGTAAAGTCGCAAAGTCGCAGATGAAGCAAAAATAAAGAAGGAGGCAGCGCTGGCTAACACTATTATGTCCGAACATTTTTGTTCCATTATAGTGAGCGTACGTCTGTACTGGGCGTAATCGTCTTACGAATTGTTTCGTGTTAATTTAGACGTCTTGCAGCGAAACTTTTTTTTTTTGTCACACAAAAGTTGTCAACATAACGCTGCACAACAGTGAAAAGCTTTCTTCATAACGTTTTGAGACAGTATTGTTACAGAAACGGTAAAATGGAGGGTATTAATTAGAAGATGACACGAAGTATCATTCGTAATAATGTCAGTTTAATTGTCAATACATGGATTGATAATAACAAAAAATACTTTTTTTTAGCCACTTGAGAAAGAAATTGACTGATTTTAGAAAGAAAAAACAAACTATACGTGAACTGCAAATAAACACTACATCTATAGAACAAGTAAAGGCATAAAAATATCTAGGCGTTATCATTAATAACAATCTCTCATGGGAAGACCATCTTGGAACTCTGACAAAGAAAACAGCCCAGCGACTTTTTTCTATACAAACTCAATAGCTTTTAAGTTTAAACTAAATAAGAAGATCCTAAATACTTTTTACGGCGCGACTATACAAAATCTGCTAACATACGGAATAACTTGTTGGCAAGGCAACGCTTCATCTAAACTGTTGCGCCGTCTAGAAACCATCATAAAAAGGGCATCAAAAATTACACTCACAACATTACCACATTTAAAGGAACTTTTTGAACAAAAGTGTCTAAGGAAAATCGAAAAATTTTGGAAGACAACAGCCACCCGCTCCATCAAAACTATGTCAGGTAGTCGTGAAATGGGCGACTACTGTCAATCAAAACAAGAACAGAGCGGTACAAAAACTCGTTCGTACCTCACTCGGTCAGACTATATCAACGCCACTCGTTGATCATTAAACATGATCAGGTCCAAGATGCCTGTGTGTAGTCGCTGAATGAACATTCTATGTTGTGTCTGTTGTATTGATGTGTATGTTTCTGTTGCGTTGTGTTTATATAAAAAAAAGAGTCCTTGTAATCACAACAAATTTCCATAAGGATCAATAAAACAGTCTTAGTCTTAGTATCGCCCTTGCCCCTTTAGGCCAGGACGTCGTCATCTCACTTGAAAGGAGCTCGCGGGCCCCAGTTTGAGAAACGCTGGACCAAAGCATCTAGTCACATGATCTAAATCTCCGTCTGGACTCTCGATATGTATACAGCCGAAGACTTGAATATGTATTAAAAATTTGTTGATCAATGATTTGAGTAAGTACACATTTTATCAAATACGCATATGTACAATCTTCTATTCAGCTTGCGAATTCATGGGCACTGGATGGGTGTGGTTCTCGAAAACGGCTCTTATGAATTTCTAGAAATTAGACAGTTGATGTATATCTTTGGAATGAATTACAAGTCACACTTGGCAAAACTCTAGTTTCACCGTTATGATCTCTCAAATTATTAAAAAAAAATAATTTCAATTTGGCTAGAGGACTAGAAAACCTTCATCTTGAACAGACTACTTCGGGTATTTCCGCACATTCATTAAAACGTTTAATTATTAATAAAATAATAGACTATCAGTAACATTTTGCGCACTGTCTTCTAAGTGTAGATCTATGGGGTTATCTTTGCAGTTATATAAATTTCTACATTCGCTTGACCAGGATTTTCAACAGGAGGGAGAAGGCGTGACTTGGGCCACGTGTGCTTTTAGCAGTGTTCGGCTCTTAACGCCCCCCGCCCCCCTTCTAAAGACCCCTAAGTATAAAATAAAGATTATCGCCGAGATGGGGAGTATTTCCACCAACAGATTTAAACCTATCAACTGAGACGTTGGTAGCTTAGTGTTAAAAAAATTGACTTTGCCAGAAAAAAAGGAAATCTAGTTTAAAAAACGAAACAAATAAAATGCGATGTTAATGTTTCCCTTTTTTTTAATATTATTATTATTATAGCTTTTATATAGCGCTACTTTCATGCTTATAGCTTGCTCAGAGCGCTTTGGTCCAATCTCATTTGTGGACCGGTGGGGGGGAGGGGGTATCTAGGAGTTGGTTTTCCGTGCTGCCTTTAGGTGCTCAGTAAACACACACCCGAGTCGGGTGTCGAACCTCGAGCCCCCTTCTAGGTAGCCAAGCCAAGCCAAGTTCAAGCGCACTTGGCCTCTCGACCACGCTTCCCAGCATTCCTAAAGTTCTCGCAAAGGATGCTCACTGACAATAACATCATGTTGCTCATAACGACACCTTTCATGCATCTTATATATTATGATATTCTTATATATTATGATATTCTTATATATTATGATATTCTTATATATTATGATATTCTTATATATTATTATATTCTTATATATTATTATATTCTTATATATTATTATATTCTTATACATTATTATATTCTTATATATTATTATATTCTTATATATTATTATATTCTTATATATTATTATATTCTATTATTATCTTATGTAATGTTGTCACCTGACTTTGCACAACGCCATCCAAGTGAGCAAAGAAGGTGCGTTCTGGCTCGTGCACTATTAGAGAGAAGACTGCGAATGAATGTTGGCCTTGTAGGGGGATAACGGAGTTTAGCTCATCTCTAGGAGCTTATGAAAAAGCTGTGCTCAAGGCAGACAGTCATGGGCGGACTGACTATAAGGGCATTTGGGCTAACGCCCTGTTGGCCGGTGCCCGAATGGGCCGTTAGGGCCACCTAAAGGGCCTCCTGACTGCCACTAGAGAACGTATTAACTTGTTAAAGGATTTATAATATTCTCTCGTAAAAGGAGCCTTCTAAGTGTCATGTTTAAAAATATCTTTTACAGGTTCCCGGTCATTTCATCCCCGGTCACCTCACCCCCTGGTCACTTCATCTCCTGATCATTTCATCCCCTGGTCACTTCATCCCCTGGTCACTTCATATCCTGATCATTTCATCCCATAAATTAGTAATTGTAAAAAGTATGAAATTAACAATATTAGATATCTTTATTTTTATTTACACGACAATAGAATAAACATTAATAAATTAGAATAGAACATAATGCCATTAAAAATATAAATTTAACATCTAGAGTCTAGAGTCTATAGATAAAGAGCTAATCTAAAAATTGTTTTTGCGTGTTAATTGAAATCCATAAGTTAGGCTATTGCTAGTAGGTAGGCCTACAGACGACGATTCTTTGATTCGTATTGCTGTACATCATTTGTAATTTCTAGGCCAGTGTTGAGTATTTCTTGAAGTTCGCGTGTATTAGAATAAATCAAACGTTATATCAGGGTTTGAACTGACACGCTCATATTCAAGACAGAACGACTGACAAATAAAGTAAAAGATGGCAGTCAGGAGATAAGTTATCAGCGGCAAGATCATAAGTAGTCTTATCGTTCTCATCTCTCGAAAGACTTCCACTACTTCCACCACACCTTGGACTTCGATGTTAAATTGTGAGCGCAGAGCGGCGTGACCATAATTATTCAATTCGTACTTCTAACTCTCGAAAGATTTCCACTACTTCCACACACACCTTGGCCTTTGATCATCACATCACGCAATATGAGCAATATTAACATCTCTACAACAGAAAGAAACAATATAACTAAATACAAACCCCGTATTACAATATGTCTACTTATTGGAATATATTCTTTCATTTCTCAACAAGTATGAAGAGAGGAGGGGGAACACTATATACACTATAATAACATGTCCAAGAATATCAAACAGTATTCTAAAGAAATATATTTATATATCAGATGAAATGAGGACCTAAAGGCAAACCTTTAACAACACAATTACACAATGGCTAACAAAAAATATTTGATTGGGCTGAAATTACCGGGGATGAAGTGACCGGGGATAAAGTGACTGGGGATGAAGTGACTGGGGATGAAGTGACCGGGGATGAAGTGATTGGGGATGAAGCGACCGGGGATAAAGTGACTGGGGATGAAGTGACTGGGGATGAAGTGACCGGGGATGAAGTGACCGGGGATGAAGTGACTGGGGATGAAGTGACTGGGGATGAAGTGACTGGGGATGAAGTGACCGGGGATAAAGTGACTGGGGATGAAGTGACTGGGGATGAAGTGACTGGGGATGAAGTGACCGGGGATGAAGTGACTGGGGATGAAGTGACTGGGGATGAAGTGACCGGGGATGAATTGACTGGGGATGAAGTGACCGGGGATGAAGTGACTGGGGATGAAGTGACTGGGGATGAAGTGACCGGGGATGAAGTGACTGGGGATGACGTGACTGGGGATGAAATGACCGGTCACCCTTTTACAGACTCTAGAGTGTAATACCAATTTAATCTAAAACATTTTCAGAAATAATTTAATGCCCTATATCAATAGACATTGGTACTAGTAGTGGGCTTCATCTTTTTAAGACCTACTCACTTAGCAATTAAAAAGCAACATAAGGTCTATTCAGAGTTGAGCTATCGATAAATTATCAAACTTAACAGAATGATCTTGAGGACAGGTAGAATTGGATGTCAATCATATGATATACTATTTGTGGGCCGGATTGTATAGAAATACCCAGTCCGTCTCTGCAGGCAGTGTTATTATGTGTTTGTGATGTCCTGTAAAAATAACACCCGTACTCGTTTAATTGTCATCCTGAGTGTTGTTACAGTATTACATGTATCATATGATGTAATATCAAGTATCGTATCGTATCTGTCACGTATCTCTTAATTTCATGTATTTGATCGTATCATAAAGCTTATAGTATCATGTGTCAAAGCTTATCAACTTATCAAGTATTATATGGTATCCTGCATTATAGCATAATATATTATGTATCATATCATATGTGACATCTACAGCAGTACATCCGTTCCTTCAAAAAGGTCAAGGATGAAGCCACTAGTTTTTTTGTCCCTGGTCTGCATTGCTGTCGCTGTAAGTAGATCTTTGGTATTGAAGAGGTGGTTTTTAGATTCAAATCCCGCTGGAGGGGGTTTTTAAACACAAACCCCCTTTGGTTACGCTCATAGATTCTTATGACTGATGTATGCTTTAGTCTTATATTGAAGAGGGGTTTTATCGTAAAAATAATTTTGATGGGGGTTTTAAAAATAAAAATCCCCACTTACCTATGTTCTTGGAATTCGTCGCTTGCATTATTTTTTTTTGTTCTATTTAAACGTACACCCCCCTGGAAGGGGATTCTAAACTCAAACCCCCATTGGCTGCGTTGGGGCAAATGATGGTTTAATATTAAAATCTCACCTAAAATAAACAAAATCAAAGCAAAAAAAAATCAGTCACAAAATTCCACCCACGTCCCCTGCGGGGAGAGGATTTCATTTCGAGGGAGAGGGGGTTGAACCCCCAGCCCCGCCCTCCCCGGCTACGCCCATGGATAGATAAATAGATAGATAGATGGGCAGATAGATAGATAGATCAATAGATAGATAGATAGATAGATAGATAGATAGATAGATAGATAGATAGATAGATAGATAGATAGATAGATAGATAGATAGATAGATAGATCAATAGATAGATAGATAGATCAATAGATAGATAGATAGACAGATAGATAAATAGATTAATAGATAGATAGATAAATAGATAGATAGATAAATAGATAGAAAGAAAATAGATAGATAGATGGATAGATAAATAAATAGATAAATAGATAAATAGATAAATAGTGGGATGTTGCCTGTTCAGGCTGTCTTAAGGTCAACTATGGATGACTGTTGAATTTCAACCAATTACTCTGCAAGCGTTTGGGTGTTATTGTTCGGGTGTATTCCGTGTAGTTGATCAACAATCCAGACAAAACAAACACATCGGTTTTAACTAGTAAAGAGATGTAGTCAACGCTGAAGAACAATGTACCATGTATTTATTCTAAGAAAAGGCCACAGTAAAAGTCTCTGTCACTAAACACGTCGTTACCCTAGAGGATTATATAGCTAACTGATTTTCCGGTCTCTAACCCAACATATCCCAAACGTCACTAGTCCCGTTCAATATGCGTCTTCTATGGTGCGTCGCTAAATAACTAATCTATAAATAAGGTGTCTAACAATAGATAGATAGATAAATAGATAGATAGATAAATAGATAGATAGATAAATAGATAGATAGATAGATAGACAGATAGATAAATAGATCAATAGATAGATAGATAAATAGATAGATAGATAGATAGATAGATAGATAGATTGATTGATTGATTGATTGATTGATTGACATATAAATATACATTTCAGCTCCCAGTGGATGATGACATAGTTACCATGTTTGCAGACGTTGAGAAACTTTTGGACCATACTAAAAGGGAAAATGGTTTGAGCACGAATCAATTTAACTTTCTAGCAAACTACCAAAAAATAAATTAAGTGCAAAGTTTTATTTATGAAGTGGTACAAAGGAATCCTGGTGAAGACTGGAAATTTTAATTCCGAGGATCTTTGGGCGCCTCTGAGTCCACCCAGCTCTATTGGGTACCTGACATTAGTTGGGGAAAAGTAAAGGCGGTTGGTCGTTGTGCTGGCCACATGACACCCTTGTTAACCGTAGGCCACAGAAACAGATGACCTTTACATCATCTGCCCTATAGACCACAAGGGGAACTTTACTTTACTTTACAAAGGAAACACAGAGAGCAGTATTTATACGAATTTCAACAGGGTTTATGAATATGGTCAGATCTATATTTAGGTTTAGGGCGTACCAGAGACATGTTCAATAATTTAGACTATTTAAAGAGAATGCACATAATCTCACTCTATAAATATTAGAAATAAAAATAATTTTTAAAAAGGCTTTTTATTAAGTGTAATGCAAATTAGTTTGGAGAAAGAAGGGGGTATCTGGGTAAAGGTTACCGTGATCGCTTTATTAATGTATTTTATAGAAATAGAATTTGTACGACTCGAATTGGAACTCGAGGGCTCAAGCGGTTAAGCGCTTGGCTTCCAAACCTTGGTGTCCTGGGCTCGAATCTCTCGATAAAGATTGGGATTTTCAAATTTCGGAATTTGTATGGCAACCCTGAGTCTAATGGGTATCTGGCTTTAATTGTGGAAAGTAAAGGCAGTTGGTCGTTGTGCTGGCCACGTGACATCCTTCTAAAATGAAAACGCCAAAACGACCACTACATCAAAAAACGACTTCGCCAAAATGATTCTTCTGCCTCTTACTAGGGGAGATAATACAAACAAAAAGTTTAATTATTTCCCATTTCAAGATTATTCACATATCCTCTAGACCAGCGGTTCTCAACCTTTCAAGCTCGGCGACCCCTTTTTACACCCCCCCCCAACTCTGCCGCGACCCCTTCCCCCCGCACACACACACAACAATAGAAGAATAGACTAAATACAATTCATTTTTTCGATGGTCTTAGGCGACCCCCTGGCAAATCGTCAATCCACCTCCAAGGGGGTCGCGACCCACAGGCTGAGAACCCCTTCTCTAGACATATAACTTGGGTAGAAAAATATCTGTGGCATTGTATGTCTCGAGAGACGATTTTTTTTCCCTTGGAAACGTCTTGTGTGACTAAAGAGGTGACTAAAGAGGTGACTAAAGAGGTGACTAAAGAGGTGACTAAAGAGGTGACTAAAGAGGTCACTTCTTGATAGAGAAGCTGCGGTCACAGGTTGGGCATCTGTAATCACCAGGCGCCGTTGCCCGTTCACCCTTCTTTCTGCTGCTGTTGTGTGTGGCATCTGCAATCCGAGACCCTTCCTTTAAGCTCTCTCTCTCTCCATGTTCATCTATCCCAGCGGTTCTCAGCCTTTTAAGCTCGGCGCCCACTTTTTTACAATCCCCCACTCTGCCGCGACACCCCCACCCACACAGCAATAGAAGAATAAACAGAAACAATTCCATATTTTCAATGGTCTTAGGCGACCTCTGGCAAATCGTCAATCGACCCCCAAGGGGGGGGGTCGCGACCCAAAGGTTGAGAATCCCTGATCTATCCAGTGCCACTTTTGTTTCAGCTGCTAGTGTCGATTTTGAAGAGCTTCCTGTCGCGTTTGCATAGATCAGTATATCTTAGAAGTGGACGACCAGCGGCTCTCCTGCCGTCTGTTAGATATCCATATAGAATATCTTGTGGAAGTCGGTCATGTAGCACTCTGTGGATATGACCAAGCCAACCAAGGCGCCTGCAATGGACCTCATTCACCACTCGTAAACAAACAACATTTGGCCACGTGATCTTATTGATAAAAACAATGGAAAAAAAACTGTCACGTGACAACCATCACGAATTAAACATGAGATCGTAAATTATATAGAAGAGATAGAGCACCACGTGGCTAAATGTTGTTTGTTTTACGATTGGTGAATGAGGTCCATTGTGTGACCCGCAGGTCTGAGAAGATTGAGCGTCACTGACCTAGATTACGTAAAAAACATGAACAATGAGAGATTTTTTTTTTCTGACAGGGTCGACCATATACGAGTTTACTGTTGACTGCAAAGACATCCTTGCCAGCAGTGGCGAAGTAATGAAGTTACTGAACATATATAACATGAAAGGTAGTCTACTTAGTGATGGGAACTAGACTAAATTTTAAAAAGTTGAACTAAAACTAAGTTTCAACTAAAATAAAATGGTTTAACTACACGTTTACCATTAAATTTCAAAAGATTGTTACACTAAACTAACTATTCATAACTTTTTTTTTGGGTGGAGGGGGGTGATCGAGAACTAGCTAATCACCCGAGTGTCTACGGTTCGATCTTATTATTTTAATTTTGCATAAATCTTTTTCCATAATAAAATCAGTAATAAGGAAGATGTTGTGATTTTTTTACCTATAAGTTATTGCACAATAAAATATTTTTTAAAAAGTTGTCTAAATAATTATGTGTGCTTGTATTTTTGCCTTGAATTAAATAAAACCTTTAGAAAATAAGAGTTCTTATATTTAAAAAAAAAATATATTGACTTAATATATAATTGAAAATCGTACTTATTACCGGTAAAGTTTAAAATTAAAAAAAAAAAGAAATAATAACGAACTTACTGGAGTTTTATGAAACATTTGACCTGTGTAACTATTTTAGTGTAAATTAAATACATGCTTGGCTAACCATGGCTATGGGTTATTTTCTGAGTCTGACCACTCCAGATGCAACAAACACTATTGTATAACCGTTAAACGGGCAAGGGAAAAAAACAACGTGGGGTGTTGTTGTCATCACTACAGTACACTAGACTTACATGTGTAGGTCTATCTGACCAGGTTGTTAACATCAGTTGGACACAGTCTAATTCCTGTTTGGGCAGGATGGGTGTGTATCTATTTTAACTCTTTCTCTCCGTAACTATTTACCACATTCTAGTGGAATCAACGTTGGTATCGTCTGTTAGGAGAGAAAGAGTTAATGCTAAGAAAGACCTACGTACATGCTTGACTAACCATGCTAATGGGTTCTTTTTTTGTCGGACATACCGATAGAATTTGAGACTCTTCCCATCATTGCTATAGATACTGCTCTGGCCAGGATCTTGCGTGCGTTCAAATCCAACACTATTTCATCACATTGTCCAAACTAGCCAAAAGAACATTACATGTAACAAGATGAACGAAGTCAAAACTTCAGACTACTTTAAATAATGCATTTATTCACAACGGGGATGTTTGTCTTGTCTAATTAGCCGTCGTTACTTCTCTGTCTCTATCACAAATGAACCTTCCCAAAACTCTGGCCATCTTGTTCTCCATGTACGCCTATTCTGCAACGTCATTCGTCTGACTGACTACGTCACTACTTTTTACCGTCGCTTAAAAACAATACGCAACATATTTATGTACAAAACTAAGATACTCTCCAACTATACTAGGTCACTACAATATCATGATGAAAAAATGTAATAAATATTTATGTACGAAACTAACATACTCTCCAACTAAACTAGGTCACTACAATATCATGATGAAAAAATGTAATAAATATTTATGTACGAAACTAACATACTCTCCAACTAAACTAGGTCACTACAATATCATGATGAAAAATGTAAATCTTTTGTAAAATTCGAATTTTTTTTTTGGTTACGTTACTCATGGAAGTTGGGGGGGGGGGGGGGGGTGAGTTCTGTTACAATTTTTTTATAAGGGGTGAAGGAGGGCATATAAAATAAAAACGTTTTTTTTTTGGGTGTTCCCTAAGTAGACATCCCTGTGTCTTTGTCTTATGTCTCTTGTCTCTGTCTTTTTAGGCTCTAAGGAAGAACAGCAATTACAGTCAAGTATCTATACGGATGACTTCACGGACGCTGAGAAAAGAAATGCCATAGGCCGTATTCAATGTCTTTCTAAAGTTTTTATTTTATTTTTTTATATATCTAGTGCAAATTTTTTTTTTTTAAATATATGAATGTAAATACATATTCGGTGTTGGCCTCCTTCAGTGGTAGACCCAAACTGGTTCATTTTGCGGAGCATTTTTTTTTAGAAAGCTTACATTAACTCGAGGCGCGGTGGCTGAGCGGTAAAGCCCTTGGCTTCCAAACCAGGGACAGGGGTTTGAATCCTGGTGAAGACTGGGATTTTTAATTTCGGGATCTTCGGGCGCCTCTGAGTCCAAGCTCTAATGGGTACCTGACATTAGTTGGGGATAAGTAAAGGCGATTGGTCGTTGTGCTGGCCACATGACACCCTCGTTAACCGTAGGCCACAGAAACAAATAACCTTTACATCATCTGCCCCATAGACCACAAGTTCTGAAAGGGGAACTTTCTCTTTTTTTTTTTTACATGAACTCCCTCCGTCAGTCTCTATTTCACCCTATTCCCATTCACGGATCAAGTTAAAATATTGCACAATTATTCATTGTGAATGATAATACTTAATTCAATCAAAAAAAAAATTTAACCTATTAGTTAATCAATTAATTAATGTGTATATAATTAGGTCGTTCGATAACAATTTTAAACTAACTATTTTAATAAGCACTTGAATAGCTCAGTGGCAAACATGTCGGCCTTTCATCACGAAGACTCGATGTCGAGTTTGAATTATTTCAAATAGCTATTGAAACAATAATATTTTCTTTCTTTTCCTCTCGAATGTCCATAATCATTTTTTTCTAGACATTCAATTTTTTGTTTTGAAAAGGCAGCATGGAAATCTTCTCACCCACAATTGAATGGGCGTGGCGCAGTGGAGCATACTATATATGCTAATTGTGATTAAATTCAAAATAGTTAACGCGATTTCATTCACTATAAGTTTGGTTTAAAACAAAGCAACAAAGCATTTTTATAAGTTACCTATCGAGATGAGTATAGTCGAGTTGTGCCCTAGTTTAATGGACTTTTCTGTCCATATACAACGCAGCTAAGGGTTGCAAACATACTACTGGGTAAAAAATAAATACGTATCTAGATAGATATGCCTTTAATCTATAGTTAGTTTAAATAATATCGGTACCATTTATTCTTCTTTAACGTACATATTGTGCTATTGTTGCGCTACAACCGAAAGACTTCAAAGAGATGATGAATGTAATTTTACGGTTCAAAAAAAGGTACACAAATAAATGCATACATTTTAAAAAACCTAGCTGACAGTTCTTGATTATTAATGTTTTTCTATATTCTGCACACCGGATACACCAGAGAGCTTACTATTTATGGTTATGAAAATCCCCACTAGAAGTCCAACGTGTATGTCGTATAGAGACATAACTAACTGTCAGAGTTATATTTTCATTACAATCTGATACTATAAAATTCAATACAGTCCAGCGTGTATCAAGAATCACAATTTCCACAACAAAGAGAGTTTGTTGTTTTCACACAAACTCAGATGCGACCCCCCGAAATGCCCACCCATAGTTCATCTCTCAATATTTTCAGCGCAAAGAACAGCGCTTTTGTTTACCCCCCAAACGAGAGTATGACAGTACGACTTCTGACTTAGACTTCGGTCCTCCCGCACTGGGCACAAGCTGCCTCCACAGAGTTCGGTCATAGGCGACTTCCGCGGACTCTTCCCAGTTGATACCCACGGATTTTAGGTCTTCTAAGAAGGTGCGACGCCTTGTTCTACGTGGACGGTCTTGTTTTCGCTTTTCTCTATGCGGCCTCTCCGTCATCCCCCCTTCTCCCCACAAAATATGTATCAATGTATATGAATCAGTGGTCCTCACAATACGCTTGTATTGCCCTTAAACCTGGATTCTTAATAGGAGGCCTCAGGGCTTTAAAAGAGGCATCAGTATTGGAGGTGAAAAACTAACTAGTGTTAGCAGCTCCAAATACCTAGGAGCTATTGTCTCAGATGAGGGAACAAAACCCGAATTATTGGCCCGAATAGCACAGTCCACAGCAGCCCTTTCAAAACTTAAAATAATATGGAAAGATAAGGGCTTAGCCCTCGGCACCAAAATCAGACTGATGCGCTCTCTGGTCATGGCCACATTTTTATATGCTTGCGAGTCGTGGAAGTTGAATGCAGAGCTTGAGAGGAGGATCCTAGCAATGGAATTGAGATGCTACAGAAGGATCCTAGGCATCACATTCAAAGACCGCATCACAAACCAAGAAATCAGAGACAGGGTTACTGTAGCGATCGGAGCCCATGACGACCTGCTAACTATTGTGAAAAGACGAAAGCTTAAAACCTTTGGCCACATTACAAGATCTACGGGGCTCGCAAAGACCTTCCTTCAGGGAACAGTGCCAGGGTAAAGAAGAAGAGGTAGACAGAAAAAGCGATGGGAGGACAACATTAAAGAATGGACGGGCCTGCCATTGAGAGAGGTTCTAAACAAGGCAAAAAAAAAAGGAGGAAAGGAGAAAGACGGTCAACAAATCTTGCCTGGTGCCCCAACGGTTCGACTAAGGGATAGGTAAAGGTAAAGGTAAAGCTTCTCGGACGCTTCCATCAAAAGGGTCTGAGCTCCGAAATGGGCATGTGCTGGAAAGATTATCTTAAAAAATAAGGTGTAGACCTTACTGAAGTATTTAGGTACCATTCGACAGCTGCGCTGGACACCTAACCAGCATGGGAGATGGCAGAATGGCTAAAACATTTATTTTTGTTTACACATAACGCAAATTAAATTTATTTCTGATAATCTATTTTAGAGATTTAGTAATGTATTATGGGTAGAAATTTCGAAGGATCGTATTATCTCGTTTAGCACCACATCACGTGCCGAATATGGCCCTCGGGCCGTGTTTAAGGATCAGTCATCTAAGGAAAGCCAAAAACTAGACTTTTGTAAGGAGTAGGGTTAACAGTTTATGAACTCTAGGAATTGTTTTTTTTACACACTTAAATTGTTTCATATTCTACCTTTTTTTTTTACAAAGCTTATATCAATTCACTTTGCCTGTCTGGTAAAAAGTTTGTACAAATTATTTTTCCCACACTAATGAAGTTGAAACTTTACACAATCATTCACTGGCACAGACTGTCAGACAAGACATGAATCAATAACAAAAAATAACGCATTAGTCAATTAATTACTGGTAATTACTTTTTTTAATACCCACAAGGGAAATTAATCCTTCAGTAATCACAGATACGACTAAATATGTAGGGTTTCGTTCCCTTAGAAAATAAAACACATTTCTTCTACACCCATTCTTGGATCAAGTTGAAACTTTAAACAGTTATGAATCAATTAAAAAAATTAACCCATTAGTCAATTAATTATTGGTAATTAATAAATTATTAAATAACTTAACATTAATAATAAATATAGTTGTAAGTGCGGAGTTCTTTCCCTTAGAGAAGGTTTATTCTTTTAAAAAAAAAAAGGGATTTTAAAAAAATATTTTGCTTGGTTAATGTTTCAGATGCATGGATGCTGTTTCTGCTCAAGATACACTATGCTACAGCAAGAATCAAGGCAATGTTTGGTCAGTAATGTTTGTTCTCAGACATTTTTTTTAAAGACATTTTGATAAAGTCCCTCCAAAATTGAAGTTGATTAGAGCGTAGCCTAAGCCTCAGTTCTGAGTGGGGTGGGGGGTGGGGATGGCGAAAGGCAGGGTTTGAACCCGTGACCATCGAGACGACAGTCCTGCGCGCATACCCCACGACCAGCCAGCCATACTATCAAAAATGTAAGGAGTATGTATGTTTGTAGGTAAATGTAAGGAGTATGTATGTTTGTAGGTAAATGTAAGGAGTATGTATGTTTGTAGGTAAATGTAAGGAGTATGTATGTTTGTAGGTAAATGTAAGGAGTATGTATGTTTGTAGGTAAATGTAAGGAGTATGTATGTTTGTAGGTAAATGTAAGGAGTATGTATGTTTGTAGGTAAATGTAAGGAGTATGTATGTTTGTAGGTAAATGTAAGGAGTATGTATGTTTGTAGGTACGTATGCTCCACACAGACGACAAAACCATTTGACTAATCTTGATCCAACATGGCGTAAATGTTCTTTTGATAATGGCGGAGACCGTAATGAATGTTGAATTACCTCCCCACAACAGGAAGGCCCTTAAAAATACAAAAATAAATACCTAAAAATTATCTTTATTAAAGAACGAAACTTTTTTTGGCAAATCGCGAAGACAACACCAATCAGTGGACAGGCCTACCACTGGAAGAGATGCTACTTAAGGCAAAAGACAGAAAATAATAGAGGTAGACGGTTGACAGATCATGTGCGGTGCCCCAACGGTTTAACAGACTAAGGGATAGGTGAGGTGAAAGCAATACGCATTGCCATTTATTTCTAAAAGCATAGTGCCTGATAATCTGATAATGAATGACTTTAAAACAAAAGTACTGATATATACAATGACATCCATCCCAGGGGCGCTACAGCTCGTGGAGGGCTCTGGCCTGCTTCAACACATCCCTCCGTTCAGATCTCTCCTGGGCCTTTCGTCTCCACGCCCTAACCCCAAGCTGTTGCAGATATGCCTCCACATCTTCAATCCATCGCATTCGGGGTCTGCCTTTGGGTCGCCTGCCTTTTGGTTGTTGCCTGTATACAATTTTCGCTCCTCTGTTATCTGACTTTTAAGGTGACCTGCTCAACGTAGTCTGTCCTTTTTTTTTATTTCAGTCACTATAGGTGGGTCTTCATACAATTGATATATCTCATGGTTAGTGCGTGTCCTCCACCATGTTTCATATTGTATAGCACCATAGATTTCCCTAAGGATTTCGCGTTCCCAAGTATTTAGTTGACATATTTTGATTCTGTATTTTTTCCTATTCTACCTTGTGATGGGGTCTCCTCTTCTTATTTCTGAACCCTCGTCTACGAGTATCTTGCTACGCCACTGCTGTTGCCCACTGTTCTGAGATCCCTCATGTAGATCCGGTTAAAAAAAAAAGATGACTTTGATAATGAATGAAGGTATCTCTCTGTAATTTCAATACAGTATCACCACTTCACGTGCCGAATATGGCCCGCGGGCCGTATTTAAGGATCAGTCATCTAAGGAAAGCCAAAAACTAGACTTTTGTAAGTAGTAGGGTTAACAGTTCATGAACTCTAGGAATTGTTGTTTTTTTACACACTTAAATTGTTTCATATTCTATCTTTTGTTTCTTACAAAGCTTATATCAATTCACTGTGTCTGGTAAAAAGTTTGTAACCCACAGCACGGGTTTATTTGCGAACTTTCAGCTGGACAGGAGAATGAAAAGATGTCCAAATAAATGATACAAATTTTTTACAATTATGACGAAGCCTGAGTTAGTAGTGGGAATGTAGACACAAATCTAAAAGCTTATAAAGTTTATATCTCATTATCAATACAAGTTTTTGATTTGTTTAGATAGGGGACAGACATTGCAGCCATTATTCGGCAAACTTGTGTTTGTGCTTCACCGCATAGTTAAAACTATGGTGGATGGTTTGCTGAATGGTGAGAACCCCCCTTCTCTCTCTCTCTTTCTGCTCTCTCTCTTTCTCTACCACACTCATTTTCTCTGTTGTTTTGTCTTTGTCAATCTGTCAACAAACTTCTTTTTTTTTAAATCTTTGTTAATTGTTTTTCTTTCAATATTCAAAAACTTTCTTTCTTAATCTCTTTCTGTTAATCTTTTTATCTCTCTCAATCTCTTTCTTAATCTCTTTCTGTTAATCTTTTTATCTCTCTCAATCTCTTTCTCAATCTCTTTCTGTTAATCTCTTTCTCTTTCTCTTTCTTAATCTCTTTCTGTTAATCTCTTTCTCTCTCTCAATCTCTTTAAATCTCTTTCTGTTAATCTCCTTTTTTCTTTCAATCTCTTTCTGTTAATCTCTTTCTCTCTCTCTCAATCTATTTTTTTTAATCTCTTTCTCTCTCTCAATCTCTTTCTCTCCTCAATCTCTTTCTCTCCTTAATCTCTTTCTGTTAATCTCTTTCTCTCTCTCAATCTCTTTCTGTTAATCTCTTTCTGTTAATCTCTTTCTCTCTGTCAATCTCTTTCACTCCTCAATCTCTTTCTGTTAATCTCTTTATCTCTCTCAATCTCTTTCTGTTAATCTTTTTCTCTCTCTAAATCTCTTTCTCTCTTTTAATCTCTTTTTTGTTATTCTCTTTTATTATATCAATCTCTTTCTGCTAATCTCTTTCTCTGATTCACGTTTATTGTTTTCTCTCTGTTTCTCTTTCTCTCTTTTGTGTCTCCTTTTGCCCCCCCCCCCTCTCTCTTTTCTTTGTTTATACTTTATATATTTGTCTCTCAACCTCCCCGGCTCTAAATCCGTGAGAGTGTCAATACTTTATGTGTGTCCTTATTATGGTGTCATTATTATAGTGTCAATATTTTATGTGCGTCAACAGTTTATGTGTGTTAATTATTATAGTGTCAACATTTTATGTGTGTCAACATTTTATGTGTGTCAACATTTTATGTGTGTCAATATTTTATGTGTGTCAATATTTTATGTGTGTCAATATTTTATGTGTGTCAATATTTTATGTGTGTCAATATTATGGTGTCATTATTATGGTGTCAATATTTTATGTGCGTCAATATTATGATGTCAATATTTTATGTGTGTCAATATTTTATTTGTGTCAGTATTATTGTTTCAATATTTTATGTGTGTCAATATTTTATTTGTGTCAGTATTATTGTTTCAATATTTTGTGTGTGTCAATATTTTATTTGTGTCAGTATTATTGTTTCAATATTTTATGTGTGTCAATATTTTATGTGTGTCAATATTTAATGGGGGAATATATCTCTGTATACAAATGCCTTGTGTTAATGTCCATGCTTCTTGTGTGACATGTTTTGTAGTCAATCGAAGACTCAACGAAAGGACTGAACTATTTACACACGTTTAAGTGAGTAATTTACACAAATCAAAGGGAGGCGCGGTGGCTGAGTGGTAAAGAGCTTGCCTTACGAACCGAGCGATCCCAGGTGAAGACGTATTTTTTTATTTTGGGATCATTAGGGCGCCTCTGAGTCCACTCATCTCTAATGACTACCTGATCATTAGGGCGCCTCTGAGTCCACTCATCTCTAATGACTACCTGATCATTAGGGCGCCTGTGAGTCCACTCATCTCTAATGACTACCTGATCATTAGGGCGCCTCTGAGTCCACTCATCTCTAATGACTACCTGATATTAGTTGGGGAAAAGTAAAATGACGTTTGGTCGTTGTGATGGTCACGTGACTTTACTCGCTAGCCGTGTTTCACAGAAACAGACGACCTTAACATCATCTGTTTGCAAGGTATGATTGGTGCCGGTGTTGAACAGTGCGCTGGTGCCCATGTTGAACAGTGCGCTGGTGCCCATGTTGAACAGTGCGCCGGAGCCCATGTTGGAAAGTGCGCTGGTGCCCATGTTCAACAGTGCACTGGTGCCCATGTTGAACAGTGCGCTGGTGCCCATGTTGAACAGTGCGCTGGTGCCCATGTTGAACAGTGCGCTGGTGCCCATGTTGGAAAGTGCGCTGGTGCCCATGTTGAACATTGCGCTGGTGCCCATGTTGAAAAGTGCGCTGGTGCCCATTTTGAACATTGCGCTGGTGCCCATGTTGAACAGTGCGCTGGTGCCCATGTTGAAAAGTGCGCTGGTGCCCATGTTGAACAGTGCGCTGGTGCCCAATTTGAACAGTGAGCTGGTGCCCGCTCTAAACAGTTAGCTGGTGCGCCTCATAAGCGTCGACTAAAAGGTAGTTAAGTACACTATTTTGTTGTATCTGTCTTTATTCTTTACGTGACTTAATTGCTTGTTTGTGTGTGTGTGTTTACATAGTTTATGATTATCATTTATCGTATTTATCACTATTTGATGACTTGTTCTTTTAAGGTGGTGGAAGGTATGGATCTCCCTATAAGCCGGTCAAATTCATAGACTACAATAAAGTTAAAGCTAAATCTGGCTAACGTAAGTTCCAAATTTGTATTCTATTTCCTGTTTTGAATTAATTTAGAATGTTCAAATGTACTCACGTACTCTAGTCGGATGTTTGTTCGTTATGTTATGGTTACATAATGCTTTTCGATAGAGTAATACTGGAAGTATTCTGTGGGGATGCTTAAGCCTGTTTAGGAATTTATCGTTGTCCATTCACTGTTATTTAAATATTTATGTTCATATAACTTCTAGGCGGGGTGGGGTGATTGTAGCGTAACTGAGCTGTTTATTTTATGCGTGTGTCCAGCGTGTCAGAAGGTCATGTCCATTGTGTGTGTGTGTTCTTAGTACTAATGTCGAGTGAGATGTGTTTGTGCTCGTTGACTGCTGTCTACTGCAATCTTGTTAAATAAAGCCATAAAGTTGGTATTTTAATAAAGTCATTTCATGAAGTCATAATTCTGATGTGATGACAAAGGCTAGTTCCTCTGGTTCCCTTATTTAATCCTTCTGCATTCAGACAGTGTCCTCCATCGTGTCTGACCGCAGAACTGACCAGTTGTCTGTTTCTCCTAGTTCATATTTCTTGTCGGAATCTGTCTATATCACCACTACTGTGCCTACCATCACCACTACTGTGCCTACCATCACCACCACTGTGCATACCATCACCACTATTGTGCCTACCATCACCACTACTGTGCCTACCATCACCACTACTGTGCCTACCATCACCACTATTGTGCCTAACATCACCACTACTGTGCCTACCATCACCATTACTGTGCCTACCATCACCACTACTGTGTACGTCTGCAAGACAACGTCAGCTACCACTGCCTTAGCCCCTTTTAATTTTATTCTTCAACTTGTAAATAAATATTATTGTAATTTTGTACAGCCATTGCATATTTTCAATTTTTATTTTGTTTCTCATATAATAAGATATGTTTGTAAAATGTTTGACATGTTTCGGATGTTCCTACAGAGCTGAAGATAATTACTTCCCAATCCTAACCTCCCGCAGAACGACGGGGTAGAGGGCAGACTATGAACCAGGGCCATAGAGAAGACCAAACGACTGCACGACAAGGCAGCCATCCTTTTAAGTTATAAATTGTACTGTTAATTAATTATTCTTCACTTTTACTTCACAGTAATAATCACAACCTTCAAGCAATGCTTTTAAGAGAGGAGAGTCTGAATTCAACATTCTGGGAAACAAATCTGAAACAATTTGCGGCATTTTATTGTGATAAGTCAAAAATAAATAAATCAATCTAAATAAATAACATCGTTTTTCTACAGTTTAAAACTCTACTTTTTGTCTGTGGCATTTTACGTCTCAAGAGACGATCTTTTCCCTTTGCAACTTCTCGTGTGACTTAAATATGCCAATCCTTGATTCGCCACAGCTAAAAATAAAGTGGCACTGGATAGATCCACATGGAGAGAGAGCATAAAGGAAGTGTCCCGGATTGCAGATGCCATACACACCAGAAGTAGAAAGAAGGGTGAAAGTACAACGGCGCCTGGTGATTACAGATGCCCAACCTGTGACCTCAGCTGTGTAATGGGAAAAGATGAGGACTTTGTTATCTTATTATTGTATTAGTGGTTCTATGTTCGCCTGAATACAGGGCCGGCCATAGCTAACTGAAGGTCCTAGGCGAAGTGAATAATATGGTGGCCCCAAATGATATATTAAAACAAAAATGTAAGCCCCAAAAATATGCAATGAATTAAAAACCTTTTTTAATCTATTTCTACATCAATTATAAGTTAAATTCATAGCGCGCCGATAGTGCACATGCAGTGCATGGACGATTCGTGATCACATGACTAGAAATAACGTTTTGACATTTCATCCAAAAGGAAGAAACAAAGGTATTCTAACATCTGTAGTCTAACAAGAAGATCTAAATATTTGTGAGTAAAGCTTGCATCAGAGTAGAGACTTAGAGCGAGGCTAGTAGACATAGAGCCATAGAGTTCTGCTATGTTTGAGATTTAATCCATGTTTCGCAATTTTTTAAACTCAATTATAAATATTTGTGCCTTACGCGAGGCACCAATCAATCAGAGCGTGACCTCCGTGTCGAAGGTGCCGATCGGAGGTCCTAGGCGGCTGTCTAGTTTGCTTATGCCTAAGGCCGGCCCTGCTGTATATAATCCAATAACTTAAGATTTGTGTCCCCTTCCATTCTATGCAGATTTCCAAGTGTAAGTTGTCTCACATGATCCTCAATCTGCCAGAGTTTCCTTGACATGTGTCCCCCACCCAAACGAAAAGTAAAAAGAAAAACACAGCAAAGGCAGCAGTTCAAAACGTTTACCTGAGACACTCCAGGGGAAAAAATATTCGTGCTTAAACCTCCCCCATCGGATTTAACTTTGGAGCATGGTGAAGCTCTGCTACACTGATCGGGAAGAGTTTAAGAATGTAATAATAATAAAAAAAGACACCCTTCACATATAACTGTGACCCAGGAAATCTTCCTACGTTCTGGGCCTCAGAAATTGATTCACCTGGAGGATCTCAGTTAAAGTAAATCTAAGTTCAGGCAATCCTTTTTGTAACGCACAATTACTTAACTGTAGTGCTGAGTAAGCCCCTATGGTGTACAACAGCCCCATTTGGTGCAACACACTCTCTATGGTGTACAACAGCCCCCTATGTAGTACAACAGCCTCTATGGTGTACAAGAGCCCCCTATGGTGTACAAAAGCCCCCTATGGTGTACAACAGCCCCCTATGGTGTAAAACAGCTCCCTATGGTGTACAACAGCCCCCTATGGTGTACAACAGCCCCCTATGGTGTACAACAGCCCCCTATGGTGTACAACAGCCCCCTATATTCTACAACAGCCACTATGGTGTACAACAGCCTCTATGGTGTACAACAGCCTCTATGGTGTACAACAGCATCCATGGTGTACAACAGCCTCTATGGTGTACAACAGCCCCATTTGGTGTAAAACACTCTCTATTGTGTACAACAGCCTCTATGGTGTACAACAGCCTCTATGGTGTACAACAGCATCCATGGTGTACAACAGCCTCTATGGTGTACAACAGCCCCATTTGGTGTAAAACACTCTCTATTGTGTACAACAGCCTCTATGGTGTACAACAGCCCCTATGGTGTACAACAGCCTCTATGGTGTACAACAGCCTCTATGGTGTACAACAGCCTCTATGGTGTACAACAGCATCCATGGTGTACAACAGCCTCTATGGTGTACAACAGCCCCATTTGGTGTAAAACACTCTCTATTGTGTACAACAGCCTCTATGGTGTACAACATCCT
Source organism: Biomphalaria glabrata (assembly GCF_947242115.1). Classification (NCBI taxonomy): domain Eukaryota; kingdom Metazoa; phylum Mollusca; class Gastropoda; family Planorbidae; genus Biomphalaria; species Biomphalaria glabrata. The sequence goes on along the minus strand of NC_074717.1, from coordinate 2,534,947 downwards.
CTATGGTGTACAACAGCCCCTATGGTGTACAACAGCCTCTATGGTGTACAACAGTCATGAGAAATGTCATCACTCTAGCTAGAGTAGAATCGCTGTAGCAGAGGCGTAGGCTCTCCTCCCCTCCCATCCGTTTGTCTGATTTCTGAGAACGTTGTAGTATCCACGTTTAAAAGTTTTATGTGAAACTTAAAACGACTTCTCTTAATTACATTATTTTATTTATAGAAATATTGGTTATAATATAATATAAACTTGATAAAAACGTCATTTAATATATGAAGTTTCACCCGGTGCGACACTGCACTCATGAGTGACGCGAATGTCTGGCAGGTGGAGATTTCTTATCTTATCTTATATAAAACAGACGTTACTTCAAAAAAAGATGATGATTACGCCCTACGCGTCACGCATTTAGACATGCATATTAACCAAAGACATAAATTCTGCCAAGTCACTAGTTTTTCTGGCTAGCTAGAACAACCCATTCCATGCTCTAATAGCAGAGATATGGTTATGTCAGCGCTGGATGTGGAAAAATGTTAGCTCCAAAATCTAGCTCAGGTGTACCTCAAGGAACAGTCTTAGGTCAACTACTACTTTTAATTCACATAAATGATTTATTAAATTGCATTAGTTCAGGAACAAAAGTCAGATTATTTGCAGACGATTGCATAATATATAGAAACAGAAATTTTACAAAGAGAATTAGATGAATTACATAAATTGGAATCTAATTGCAGCATGTCTTTCCACCCAGCAAAATATCAGTTATTAAGAGTAGCAAAAAAACTAAAACAAATTAATTAATTAACACAGACTAAAAACGCAAAATACCTAGGTGTTTTAATAAACAAAAAACTGTCATGGAATCCACATATCGATGAAACTATAAAAAAAAATCAGTCATAGCATTAGGGTTTATTAAAAGAAATGTCTATAAATCAAATAAGAACATAAAACTAAAATATTATTTAATCCTGGTTAGGCCAATAATAGAATATGCATCCTCTGTTTGGGATCCGTCAACTCAAGAAAACATTAAGAAACTGGAACAGACACTAAATTGAGCAGTGAGATTCAAAACAAACGAATATTCACATTTGACTAGAGTAACATCTTTAGTAAAATCACTAAATTTAGAAAGCCCCAGGATAGAAGACTGAAAGGTAAAGTGGCAATTATACATAGATCACTGAACTAAAATCTTCAAATACAAAAACATAATTTAATAAAATACTCAGAAAGACAAAGATAAAGGCACATTCCTCATTCCATATGCTAGGACAAAATATGTACAATGCTCTTTCTTCCCTAGCGCTATTAGGGCATGGAATGGGTTGCCTGAGCTAGCCAGGAAAACCAGTGACTTGGCAGAATTTATGTCATTGGTTAATATGCATGACTAAATGCATGAAGCGTAGGACGTAATCATCTTTTTGAAGTAACGTCTGTATCATATAAGATAAGAAGAAGATAATATAGGTCACATCTAGGACTGCTTAGCCTCGTGAAATAATGAATCCTCCTTAATCTCCGAGCTCAAAGACAACTTTAATCCTTATTATACTAATTTAATATATAGGTCTGTGACTAATGCTTATACACATAATTGGATCTAAATATTTAAGACTAAATTATTATAAAACACTTGTTTCCGGTGTATAATATGGCGCGTACTATTAAATAGTAAACAAATCAGTACTGGTGGCAGGACTATATCATCCATATCTACGACTAGAAACTAATCTAGACATCTAGATCTACACTTTTGGAGAAGATACCCAACCTAAGTTAGCCTTGTTAGGCTTGTTATGTTTCAATAGATTTTGGCACTTTAGATCTAGATTAGAATTGACTAGATTTTAATTTTAGATCATCTAGATCTAGAATCTAGATTCTAGATCTACTGTAACTATCTTACTTAGTGATAGTGACAGTCTTATCTCTAGATTCTAGATCTAGTAGATCTAGACTAGTCTAGAATTATATATAATCTAGATTGATGAATGATCTGGTTACTGGTTAAAAGACTAGCTAGATTCTAATCCAGATTAAATCTAGATCTAAGATCTAGACCTAAATGATTAGTAGAGATATCATCAAGTCCAAGAGTCTAGAGTGACTAAGACTACTAAGAAGTCTATCTAGATCTATAACTCTATACTATACTCTATTATATTAAAAAAGTATTATAATAATCATAGATTATACATAATACTAATAGCGATAGGTCTAGAATCTAGATCTACTCTTGATGATATCATACAAAGCATGATCATGACAGATCTATCAAGATTTCTAGATCTAGAACTCTATCATCTTTCTATCTAGATCTAGATCTATCTATCATAATCTATAATTATAGATAGCATTCTAAGGATTTATAAAGAGATCTCTAGATAGTAGATATATATTAGATCTATACTATATATAAGGCAGATATCTAACTCAGTAACTGCCTCATATCCCAATTCTTTGGGGACAAACTTTTTAAACCTTAAAGAAAGAAAAAATATAAAAATTAAATATTAAATCTGTCTTTCTTTAGCTTCAACAGTTATAAAATAGATGTAAACCTTTGAATATATATATATATATTGTTTTGAATCCAAAGCTTCTAAAGACTATTTAATATTTTATGTTTAGATTTAGAGTTGCTAGTTCATGCTCAGAGCATTTGGAAAATTACAAACTAAAAATCTTATAACATTCTCTCCTTGTCAGAGTGATGTAAGAACGGCTGTCAGGCTGTAGATCAGTTATGTGCATATATGTATTACTTTGTATTGATTGATTCAGTAAAGCTTCGGGGTTAACATGTCAACTGGAATTAGATCTTTAATCTTGAAACATGATTGATGAGAATCTTTAAATATTAAAACATTTAAATCGGTTGTTTGTTAGAAGTATTGAATTACCGAATTATTTATGGATAAAGTCAGCGTGGTTTAAATTACAAACTACTAAGGTCATAATGCTCAAGATATGAACATGTTTGACTTGACAAGTAAATGAACATCTAGTGTTGTGTAGTGCATTGTCAAGGAAGAAAAGAGCATACTGGTCAGTCAAGCAGCCACCTCATACTATTAAATTGGCCAGTCCTTTCTTAATGACCTATCTCCCTTTTTCTTCTTCTTCTTCTAGCCAGCTTTATTGCTGCTGAGCTGTGAGCTCTTTTCCAGACTGTGCCAAGAAAAAAAAGTGTGCTGTTCTCCCTTCAGTTGTTCAGCACTGCCATACAGGGTGTTGGTTATGTTGGGCGTCTCCCTTTTGAATATACAGTTCACTTTAGATAGTCTGATGCACTTAGTATTCCAACACAGACTTATTAATGTAATTAATGTATACATTAGTCCAAATATTTTTAGAATGTTGGTTGGCTTAAGTCATGTGTTTTGTATTTCTAGACGAATTTTCTTTTGGAGTCTTTTATTTGTTTTATACCCTTGAAAGTTTTATTAAATCATTAACATTTCTTTGAAGTCAACTGATATGGTATAATATATATACTGTCACGTCTCTCCTACTATCCAGGCTCTCTTCAAACTGTACCACACGACACAACGAACTTAAAGAACCTCACAACTCAGGGCTCCAAAGTATCAGTCAGTTTAATTTCAAATACATTGGCAATTGGCAACAACATTAACACTGTCTTTACAAAAAGCTTAGTCTTGCTCCGCCTGACTTCACACACCGTGCTGGTTCTCGCCTCGTACTGGTCACATTGCGAGGTAACGTGAAGTGAAGTCTTTCTGACACACTCGCTCTTATATAGTGTCTCTACTGGCCTACTCGAACCTTCTTGACCACTCCAGTTGATCACTTTCGCAGTGACATGCGTGCGTAATATTTACGACATTGGTCCTTGCCGAAGTGGCGTGTACTGTCACTGGTCTCGGTTGATCGCTCGTCCTGCGCTGCACTGTGGCAATTTGGGTAGGTTAAAAACACACAGCACTACCCCCATCTGTGTCACCACCAGGTTTACAACAATACATTTTTTCAAAGACTTTTTAAACTTAACTGTGACACTGTCCATTATACAGAAGTAACAAAGAACTTTTTTTTTTTAGATTTTATTTTTATGCAAAATAAAAAAAAAAATTGGTTACTTAAATTAGAAGTGTACAGGGTGGCCAAGATAAAAGGCTTGGTGTGATTACAAGAGTACAAATATTTACAGAAAAGTAGATCATAATATAGATGGTTGCCTGGTCATGCACGCTGGACTGGACTTTATTAATGGTCATGGGTTCAAACCCTGCCTGCTCTCATCCCCTGTCGTCCTGCGGTTTGGACTAGGAAGTAAATTATCTTCAACTCTGAAGGAACATCCGAAACGTGTTTAGTAAAACAAACCTTTTACAAACAAAATAAAAAAAAACAAAAACAGGAAAATATTACAACATACATTAATCATAATCATAATCATTTCATAGTTCACAGGAGGTGTAGAAAATATGGACAGTGAACTTTGATACACAAATATGCACACCTCAACATATTTTGGAAAACTTTTTGTCAGTTCATTTAGTGGGGTTTCCTCATATGTATTTCTAATGTTTAACTCTTCAATAGTTATCCCACAAATAAAAATCACAAGCAGATAGATCTGGCCCTCTTTTTTGCTGGCTTGGCTGTAGAATTTTGTAAGCATTCTGAGTTTCTGGATAACAAAGTGTCAAGCATCCCTCATAGTCATAACAACAGAATATTTCCGTATTACACGCTTATTTTATTATCTTATAAAGTGCTGATGTTCTTTCATAACAAAAGATAATTACCTCCTGTCCATGTATCAATCTAGCCGTATGTTAATAAGAGACTTAAACTCTGCTAAGTCATAGGATTTCTGAGCTGATTCAGGCAACTTATTCCATGGCTTTTGTATCGGCCTACATCTATTTAGAAAAGTACACTTTGTAAGAAACTAGATGATCTTCCTTTTTTATCTACTCTACTGATTGTATTTCAACTAAAGCCTTTGTGCATGAATAATGTAATCATGAATTGGTTTATGGTCTTTAGCTCAACAGTTGGAAATAATTTGTATTTATTTCTTAAAAAATAGTTCTTGGTGATGTGCTATAAAATAGGCCCATAATCATTATAGCTTCTATTGGTCCTAGTTATAAAGAGCATTATAAGCAAATGTAAAAAGATTGTATGAATGCTTAAGTGCAAGTACTCTTTTAAGTGGCAACTGTTTGGAGCTTGTATAAAGCATCATATGATAAGATAAGATAATTTTATTGATCCAATCAAATGGAAATTCAGTTTGACATGTATTGCTTTGATGTTTGCCTAAGAATTTTTTAACGGTATTTCTTCAACATTATTATCACAGTTAACACACACACAAAATATAAACAAAAGAAAACAATACATTGTTAATCTATTCTCATATGAAAAATCCGTTGTCTTCTGTTCATTAAACCACAATTGTAGTGGAATAAAATCTAAAATTCTCAAATAACAAAATAAATGTTTATTCTTTAGGCAATGTCTGAGGAAGTGAGTGAAGCAAAGGATTTGCAGCCCAATCCAAAAGAAGACATCCAAGATCTTCGTAAAGCATTAAAACAATGGGAATCTGCATTTTACATTGTGCACCAACGAAAACCAGACAAGGTGATCATTGGAATAGAAAAATAATCAACTCTTAACCGGTGAATGAGTGTTAAAGTGTTTGGCTTTCAAACCATTTGGTCTTGGGTGAACACTGGGGTTATGAATTTGGGCATTTTTAGGATGCCAATAACTTTTATTGGAAAAGTAAAGGCGTTTGGTCATTGTGCTGGCCACATGACACCCTCTTAACAGTCTGCCATAGAAACAGATGACCTTTACATCATCTGCTCTGTAGATCACAAGGTCTGAAAAGGTTACTTGACAAACTATTCTCGTGGTCGAGGATCTTTAATAGGGGGAGTGCATTCATCCCTTTCCCTCTCTATATAAATAATAAATAAATAAACTTTTATATAGCGCTACTTTCATGCTTATAGCTTACTCAGAACGCTATGGTCTCATTTGTGGACCAGTGGGGGGAGGGGGTGTCTGGGAGAAGGTTTTCCGTGCTGCCTTTAGGCGCTCAGTAAACGCAACTCTGCTCGAGTTGGATATTGAACCTCCAGCCCCTTCGTAGGTAGCCAAGACGAGCCAAGTTCAAGTGTACTTAGCCTCTCGACCACGCGTCCCCCATTATGTAGTAATTCTGAGAACATGATGACAATTGATAGTCCCTCAGCTGTCGTTTTTAGTTAAGCCCTCTGCTTTTAATCTGTCTCTAATCTTTGTGCACATAAAAGGAAGAATTTAGTTTCACATAAAATGAGGGAATGTGTGCATGATGGGCAAAAACCACTTGGGTACCTAACAAGACTTGAGTTTGAATCTCAGTGTAGACATGTAATTTTGTATTGAGACTTTGACTTGGGCTTCGTTTTGTTTCCTCGGTGCCCAAATGCAGCACGGAAACCCCCCTCCAAAGTAACCACCACCCCATATCTCCCTAACTCCTACCAAATACTCCCTCCCCACATCTCCACTAAAGGGATTGAACCAGAACATACTGATCATGCTACGGCAGTTAATGTCATAGTTGGTTATTGTGTTGGCCACATGTCTGAGAACCCCTGAATGGTTTTACCATAGAAATGGTTAAGTTTATTTAATCTGCTATATAGACTTTAGATCTTTTTTTCTGTTAGTTTATTGAACTATGACATACATACGACTCAAACTAACAATCATTTTTTTGTCAAATACAGGAAGATATTGCTAAAGCTCCAAAAGACATTAAAGGTAAAATGAAATTAATTTTTAAAATTTGATTAGGCCAAATCTATTTAATAGTAAATGGACCTTTAGTTCTACTAACAAAGTTCTTGATTAACCATGTCATAAGTGTTATAAAGGTTTTATGTGGTGGGAGGAACTTAACAGATCTTCAAGTAGAATCCTAGTAAAAGTTGGGTTTTTTAAAGTGACTTATTAGGTTTTGTTGAATTGATCCAGTTCTTTTTATGATACAACATCTTCTGTTGGAGAATTTTAAAGAAGTTGATTGTTGTTCAGGCCTGACAGAACAATTACACAAACTTTTTGGTGCATACCATGTCAGGAAGTGTTGTTAAGCTATGCTTTTTAAAAAAGTTTTAGGATCATTTTTGTGCTTTATTTAGTACTGCATCATCAAATTTTCCTAGAACAATAATTGTAAAGAAAATATTAATTGGCAACATTGGAGTTCATTTTGATGTCCTTAACTAGTTTAGTTAATCATGGGAATCCCTAATAGGGAGAGATGTTTTCAAAGGGAAGTAATCTGTAATGACTTATAGATAGATAAATGAATGTAATAATAAAAAAAAAAAGGAAAAATGTTATATGCATATTTTTTTTTTTATAGGTAAAATGGCTACTTAGGAGCTTTTTAAAGCATGCATTTTACAGAAAGGATTATGGATATTGTACGCAGAAACAAAAAAAAATATTTTTTTTCAAAGAAACAGATTTTCCATTCATGTTGATATATATCCATTTCACTACTTGTGTCTTTGAAGCCACATAGGTGAAATTCTATACGTAATAAAAACTGACCAATAGGGTCTGTCCACAAGTTTGTGCGAAACAAAAAACTTTTTGATAAAGAATATTTTTGTTAATCCTCAGACCAATATCACCAATACTTCAATTTGAAAAAAGGTTCTGGTTCAGGAGCTGCTACAAGCATTAAGTCAGTAAGTAATTTCTGACAGAATATTGGGTGGCCAACTTGGCATCTCTTTTGAGTTGTAAATGTATCATACAGTTGACTCTTGATTGATGGTCAACTAGATGTCTGTTTTGAATTGTAAATGTATCATACAGTTGACTCTTGATTGATGGTCAACTAGATGTCTGTTTTGAAGTGTAAATGTATCGTACAGTTGACTCTTGATTGATGGTCAACTAGACGTCTCTTTTGAATTGTAAATGTATCGTACAGTTGACTCTTGATTGATGGTCAACTAGATGTCTCTTTTGAATAGTAAATGTATCATACAGTTGACTCTTGATTGATGGTCAACTAGATGTCTCTTTTGAATTGTAAATGTATCGTACAGTTGACTCTTGATTGGTGGTTAACTAGACATCTCCTTTGAATAGTAAATGTATTACACAGTTGTATCTTGATTGGTGGTTAACTAGACATCTCTTTTGAATAGTAAATGTATTACACAGTTGTATCTTGATTGGTGGTCAACTAGACATCTCTTGTGAATTGTATATGTATTACGCAGACTCTTGATTGTCCGATGGTTATGTATTAAGGAGATGTCAATTACTGAAAACATCGGATTACAAAAGATTAGCTGTACTTTATTGAATTGAACCATCTGTCAGAGCATTCTAATAATGATATAAATAAAAGCTTCTCGTAGACTGTTAAGGCTAAAATGTAAACAGTAGACAGAAAGAGCTTTCTCAAACTGGAGAGACTGGCTCAATTCAATGGTTTTTCTTTCAGTGTAGTCTTCAATCTATTTTCACAAAATGTTCTATTTTTTTTTCTTTCTATTCTTCATAATGCTGTACACCATAGGTTTCCTGATGCCGTATATCGAAAAAGTAGCAGTGGGAGTTTCACCACGTTGACACCTCTTATAATTTCCCATTTTTCAGGAATAGATAATGTTTTAAGGTTTACATTTGCCTATCACACTCACCATTGGACGAGATGTAACAAAACATCTCTAAAAAATATGGCAGATAAACTTTCTGAGAAATAATAGAAAGACATGTAAGAACATTTCACAATTAAGTCAGGTAGAGGTAAATTAAAAGAGGCTGATGCAATCATTGTTTCTGCATCTGATAAAAAAATTGTCAGGCTATCAAGAGTTAACTGTACTTGTTTTCGAACAATAAGATCCACGAAGAGCCATTTTTAAAGCTTAATCTGACATTCATGTTGCCTCATCAAGAGTTAAGTCCCTTCTTTGCATTTAAACTAATTTAATAAGCTCTATAGTTAGACACCATTGTCAAAGAAACAGATCATCTGCCCATAAATCGTAAGGTCTGAAGGGGGGATATTTCACTTTTTTTTTCATAAATACTTTATTGTGCAATAATAAAACAGTCTAGTCCTAGTGGTAAATGAAATTCTATATGCTATAAAATCCTAGCAATTTATTTTGAATTATAAAGGATCAGTATTTTAAAAAATTCACAAAAATATATATATATATATATAAAAGATATTTCCCTCTTTGAGCCATCAATGAAAAAACAACAAACAAACTTTAAGAATAGTTAAGCTTTCAATAGGAAATCAGTAATTATTTCTACAGCTATTAATGTTCCCTCATCACAATGTATCCTAAAACAATATCTACTTTCTCTCTTATTATAAACTTAAAAAAAACAACAACTTAGCTTCTATTTCATAGGCCTAAGTAACATGAGTATCAAGGTTTTGTACTCTAAAAGTTTTAATATTATTTTGTTTTTTAACAGCCAACTCTGCAAGTTCAAGGTGACGTCTGGGGAGCAGAACTAAACAAGAAACCTAAAGCTGGTCAAGTCGACTCGGAGAATAAAAAATGTGCTGATGCATCAAAAACCAGTTTAAGCAAACTTGGAGCCAAACTTTCCCAGAACTTGCTGAAAACATCATTGCCTGAGAAACTTAATCTGCATAAAGTTAAAGGAGTTTTTAAGGTAGAGAAAGTTGTTTAATTTAGCACTTGTTCATAAACCAGTCCTATTTGATTAAATTTGCTTAACATCTGTTATTGTATCAACATTGTATAATATATGATTTTTAGTTCAAGATCATGTACTTGATATAGTCTTGAATTTTTAGTTGATATTCAAGGATTTCTCCAATCGCATTTAAGTTTAATGGATGACTGTTAGAAAAGTTAAAGTTTTATTGTTTTGTAAACTGTAAGCTGCTGCCTTAAACCATGTATATTAAATATATATAGTCCACCCATCATGGTTCGATGATGACCACTTTTGTCATCCAGGGGGCTGAGGGCTTTGCAATGAAGTTTTGTGCCTCCTCATGTGGCTGGTGAGACCTATGTGCGCCAGAGATGTTTGGCTGCACACTGGGCAGGTTATTCCAGCTGGACCTTGTGACTTTGGCCTTGTTTTTTTTCTCTGATGCTTTTTTATGCCAGGGCTGTTCCTCTGCTATTGGTGCGCCAGTTTTCACAACACGGCGCCATGATGTTCTGTCCTGTGCTACCATCTTACAGTTGGCAGGCTAAATATTGAAGGCTTTCAGAGAAGCTTTGAGGGTGTCCCTGATGCGTTTTCTTTGTCCACCTTGTGAGCGCTTCCCTTCCATTTCTTTAAATATATAAACGTAAGAATATTTGCAAGCACAAGAAGTCTGACTCCTTACTAGTGTCAATTATTTGTTATAACTTCTTAGCCGCATTCAGTTGGTTATAATTTCTAATTACAATAAATTGCTGGTTATAACTTTTAATTAAAGTTAATTGTTGGTTATGTCTAAGCATTATCAATAATATTAATTCGTTAGCTTTGATTAGCTGCTTAGAAAAATGTTGTTTTGTTGTTCTGAATAAAATTAAATTTGAATTACGTAAAGTTGTAAAAACAACTTCAATTGGAACATGTTGTTTCTCTAAATTTGTACGTTTACTGTGGAGAAAAGTTCTGAAAATGTGTATGTGTAGCAATGTTAAACCTTGAATTAGGCTCGTTGGATTTTTTTAATTTTAAAGGTTTCGTAACTTTATGTCAATTTAATGGTTGTAATAGTACATAAATATTTAAAGGAAAAATAGCTTTTACATTGTGCAACTTTAGTGGGAAGCATGTGCAACTTTAGTGGGAAGCGTGGTTGAGAGGCCAAGTGCGCTTGAACTTGGCTTAGCTTGGCTACCTAGAAGGGGGCTCGAGGTTCGACACCCGACTCGGGCAGAGTTGTGTTTACTGAGCGCCTAAGGGCACAGCACGGAAAACCAACTCCTAGATACCTCTCCCCCCCCCCCACAGGTCCACAAATGAGATTGGACCAAAGCGCTCTGAGCATGCTATAAGCATGAAAGTAGCGCTATATAAAAACTATAATAATAATAATAATAATACTTATAGCATGCTCAGAGCACTATGGTCCAATCTCTTTTGTGGACCTGTGTTGGGAGGGGGTATCTGGGAAGTAGGTTTCTGTGCTGCCTTTAGGCGCTCAATAAACACCTCTGCTCAAACTCAAGGTAGGTAGTCAGGCGATTTTAACCTCTCTGCCACACATCCCAAATGATGTGGTCTTTGTACAGCTCATAGAAAAGTTATCAGAATAAGTTGGACACAAATGTTTTTTTTTTCTTTTTTTTGCATTACAAGTACAATAACTGAATCATTTCTTTAGGTAAAAAAAATATTTCTATCAATGTTTTAAGTTATTCTAAGTTGATAAGCCAGATATTTTCTTATCTTAATAGCCACATGTGCTGACAGAAAAGGCCAGCCGTGATGATTCCTCCACAGAGAAAACCAACAGTGACACCGAATGTCATCAGGATGGAAGCCCGTTACTGAAAGGAAACCAAATCGTCAGTGACGCTGCCAATGACAGTGATGAAGATTTCTCAATCAAAGGAGATATTTTCAAAGGCGCAGCAAAACTTTTTGCTGGTGACCAGTCATCAAATATAAAAAAAGTGTCTATTACTGCCAAACCGAGACTATCTTTTATTTCTTCTGGTGCATTGAAACAGATAGAATTAACATCACATGATCAGTTTACAGAATCAAATGATATTTTAGCATCTCAGGAACCTGCGAAGTCTTGCATAAGTGTTGATAGCAATAATATTTATAAAAATGACCTTAAAAAATCTCCTTTGTCTAGCGACATTTATAAAGCATCCTCTTCCTCCATGGCAACAGGCTCTAACAAACTTGTCGATCACTCACACATTTCCTCAAATATTTTAGCAGCTTTAAAACATAATGACGCTCAACATCATCTAGAAGAGGCTTTCCCACAATGCAGTAGCTCTGGTGTTGCCAAGGAAACACTTCCACCACCTGAAAAATTGAAAAAAACTGCCTTTTCAGACGCTTTTTTGTTCATGGACTCTGAAGATTCAGACTTAGTTGAACAGCCTTCCAAGCTAAATGAAACTAAGGTCCAGAGGGAGAAGACTTCATTGGCTGACGCTACAGCTGATGCAGAACCTCTTTCTTCAATTCGTACGGGCTCTAAAAAACCAAAGAGATTACTCAAAGGCAGTAGTTCAACCTCAAAGCAAGACTCCCAGTTGACTCACAAGGATTCTCAGTTTGAACATGAGGTATATTTTATGCATGGGATATTAGATAAGTTTTTGTCATCATTAAATAATTTACTGCTTTTCTTTAAGCTCCAAAATTAAATTCATGCTGTAGTTTCATGGTAAAAATATGAAAAAATAAATTGCAATTTCTGTCTCTAACATGCTATTCTTTAAGGAGTTCTTTCATTAAGTATTAATTACTTGCATAGTAATGGGGATAAGACACTTGATGGACATAGATAATGGTGGCACAATAGAACTCTTCATTGTCATGAGTCAGAAACGCCATTCCTGAAAAAAGCTTCTTTTTAGCATTCACAAAGGCTTGTAGCTTATACTTCAATTTTGTTACATTTAATTTATTAGTTTTAAAACCAAAAAGAAGTAAAACATTAGTAATGTTATTAAAAGCCATGAGAAACACTTGCCATGCTCCTTTAAGTTAGAAAAGCATGGCAATAGCTAAGGACATAAAGACCATTGGTGTATAATCATCTGATTGACAGATAATAATAATAATTTTATTTATAAAGCACTGTTAACAAACAAAATGTAGTTAGCATTTTTGTCAGAGGTTGATTTAAACATTTTTTTTTAAACCTTTTTTTCTACATGCTGCATGAAAGAGAGAATAAGCTCAAATGTTTTGTACTTGTATTTATTTTGCTTTTTTTTTTTTTAACATTGTACAAAAATGTATTTGGTCACCAAATAAAATTGTTTTGGTCTACTTCATCAGGACATGAAAGAAGGTGATAGTGAAGGTGAAAAAGCGCCTGCCAAGACTCAGAGCAGGTTGGTGGTGAATTAAACTTTTCCTTATTTTCTCTGCAATTTTCCAATGAGAGCTGATTGAGAAAAAAACAAAACAAATTTAAAAAAGAAATAGTTATCTTAGGAATAATACATACATATATTAAACATAAATAAATAACAGCACCAGGGAATCCGGAGTCACAGGTTCGAGCCTCGGTCGGCGCATGCCCTTTTTTTCGTAGCATTTTAATTCACTACTTTCTCTCTTAAAAACTTGGTCCCTGGTGCTGTTATTTATTTATGTTTAATATATGTATGTGTCATTTGTTTCAGCACCTAGCTTCAACTCTATGGTTATTGTAGGAATGGTATTTGATTCTGGATTTTTAGACGCTACTTAGTCCATCCAACTCTAACTAGTCCCTGGCTTATGTTGGGGAAGGTGGTTGTTCGTTGCGCTGGCCACATGACACCCTCATTAACTTTACCATAGTAACAATTGCTTTACATCACCTGCCACCATAGATGGCATGGTCATTTAGAGGTACTTTTTAAAGTTTAGTTGACCAATTATATATCAAATTTTCCCCTAAAGATTTTTTGAATCTGAAAACATGCCCAAGTTTGTATTTTCCTTCTAACTAATGCACAATTTGTAAACAACATTCTTTACTGTATTTATTTATTGCAAAGTAATAAGGAAACTGAAATTATTTGCTAGAACTTGAAAAATAAAGTTCTTTCACCATATCAACAGAGACAAAATAGAGCAGTGAGATTCAAACAAATATTCACATTTGATTAGAGTAACACCTTTAGTAAAATCACTAAATTTAGAAAGCCAGAAGGCTTAAAAGTAAAGTAGCAATTATACATAAAACACTAATCCATAATCTTCTAATACAAAAACAAAACTCAATAAAATACTCGGAAAGACACAAAGATAAAGTCACATTCCTCGTCCCATATGCTAGGACAAATTTGTACAAATACTTCTTCTTCCCAAGCGCTATTAGAGCATATAATGGGTTGCATGAGTCAGTCAGAAAAAACAATGACTTGGCACAATTTAAGTCATTAGCTAACACGCTTGACTAGATTGACCTAGGAACATGTGTAGGATGTAATCATCATCTTTTTTTAAGTAACATCTGTATTTTATAAGATAAGATAGATTTTAAAAAAAGTAAAATTCAATCTCAGACCTTGCAATCTATAGGGCAGATGATGTAAAGGTTTAAAAAGCAGGATGTGATGTGGCTAGCATATAACATACTGCCTATACTGTCCTCACGTAATGTCAGTTTTCAGTTAGAGTTTGGTGGACTAAGAATTGTGGTGCTTAAAATTCCAGTCTTCAATGAGATTTGACCCGGGACCCCCTCGGTTTGAAAGCCATGCCCTTAGCCATTCTGCCACCAGGCCTCAATAAAAGATTTGTTCAAAGTTTTTGTTTTACACTAAAACAAAATGGAAATGTGTTCAATGAATATAAAGAAAGAAATGAAGGGCGACTTATCTTAGAAATGAAAAAAAAGAACAAACAAAGCAAACAATTAATTTAGTTAATATAAAACAATTTTTTTAAAATTTGATTTTTATAATAATCCTTGTAAATCAAACTTCAAATATTTATTTGACATTTTCATTGTTTTTGATTTCAGAAAAAGGAAAGCTGCATCACTGAGTGAAAATTTTGTTTGCTTAAATATGAAAAAGAAAGGATATCGAAGGAAAGGTAAAAACAAGATGATCATTTAGAAAATTATTGTGTAAAGTAACTACTATCTAAATTAAAACAGCTTCAAACGATCTGGAAAATATGAATTCTGTTTTGTCTAAATTTTATCATCACAATATGACTTTTTTAATATTTATTTGGGGCGTGGTGTTTGATTGGCAAAGTGCTTGATTTCAAATGCCCTTATTGACAATAGTAGCAGGAAAGTAAAGCTAGTTGGTCATTGGGCTGGCTTGGTGTATTGGCAGCCATACAAAAACATGACTTGTATATTATTTCCCCTTGGATTGCAAGGCTTCTTTACTTTTTTTTTTTTTTTTTTTGACATGAACTTTTGTAGAAACTTAAATATTAAAGTGCAGTTTTGATGGCTGCCTGGTCGTGCGGTATGCACACTAGACCGTTGTTCGGACTTTTCGATGGTCTTGGGCTCATACCCTGCCCACTACCATCCCCTGTCACCCTGTAGTAGGTTTGGACTAGGAAATAAATTATCTTCAACTCTAAAGGAACATCTGAAACAATTAAAAACAAACATTTTATAGACACTTACCATTCAATTCTAAATTAAATTGCAGTTATTAAGTTTTTATTTATTTCTTTTTAGATCTTGATAACATCATGTCTCAGCTTCTTCATTGCATAATTATTTCATTTTCATATTTTTGCATTTTTGTCGTGTTTTAATTCATTCTCTTCCCTATTTCAGGAGCTGGCATGACAGGGGCACAACTGCGTAAGAAACAATGGAAGGCTAAAATGGCCTCCCGCAGCAAAAGTTTTGGTAGCAACAAATGTTTTAAATGTGGACAAGAGGGACACTGGGCCAATAAGTGTACAGGTAATAGTATGTGGAATTTGGTCTCGATTGGCTTCTAAAGTCTCTCTTATAGATTTGAGAACCTTTCACCTTTAAGAGCTAGCACTTTAACTCAATTTTACATTTAGTGACCAAAATTACTTTCTAGAGTAAGCACTTTTACACAACATGTAAATTTATAATTGCTGCTAAGTCACTCTGCATCAAGAAATCTATATATAGTTTTTTTTTTCTTCATGAGTATTTTATCTGCAATATGTCTGGTCTTCTAAAGTATTTTTTAAAATGCAGAAATATGTTTTATTAGTATCATAATCTTTCAAAGCCTTTAAGTTCCCATTCTAAAATAAGCTATCCAATAGATGACGCAGAGCTGACAGCATTTTGTTCTCACCATTTAGCATGTCTATAACTTAAAAGAAACTTATATGTTAGTTTTTTTTCCCCAAAATCTATTGTCAATGTATGGGTTGATTCCTTTGTTGAAATCATTTGCCACAAATATCATATGGCAGTGTAGGCATCACACAATGACAAACCTGAGACTTGATACAACTTGTGTCAGGCCTAGTAGGATCAACAATATCCTTGTAAATTAGTTAACCCAACTTGTCCTTGACATTGCAGTGTAATTACAAGAAACCTTAGTATATTAAACAGTTGACTGTCCACTGTTTTGGACTTGGCTACCATAAGCATTTACTGCTTGGCCACCTCATTATTCCTAATTTTATTTTGGTATACTATGATCTGTTTGATTTTAATTTTAAAGGGAAACTCTGATGGTTTTGACAATTTTTGATATAGTAGATGTTTTGATTTACATATAATGAATATATTCTTTTTTTTTTTAATTTGCAATAATAACTTAGTTTTTCTGACATAATTTTCCTGCACATCCAAAACTGTCAGACTTTCACCGAGTTTCTATGTGACCTCACTCTAAGTTTGACTAACCTTGGCAGTGTGTATTTTCTAGCCTGACATCTCAACACACAACAAACACTATCGCTTGGTTGTCTTGTCATGACTGATTACACTTAGTCTAGACTAACCTTACACACCAGTTTTTTTAGTCAGACACAAGATCTATTTACTTTTTGGGACAGGAAGGGGCTTAGATGAAAATGTTGTTATTTTCTCGAGTTGGTTATCCTAATGCTTTTAGATCTATCTATCTATATATATATATATATATATATATATATATAAAACTGTACCATAGCTCTGGACTAGGCACTAAGCCTAACAGCCACTATAAGAGTGAAGCAATACGATTGGTTAAATCTAGTTTCCCTTTCAGTATTGTTGAAGGAAGTGTCTTTGGTCTAAGCTAAAATCAAAATCTCAAAGAACCCTGCTTTTTTTTTGAGATGTCAAGAGTTTACTGACTAATTTATTAAATATAAATCTTTCTAAGCATTTAAATACAAAATGGTAAAATGTTTACTATTACAACTTTTTATGCAGAATTGAAATATGTCAATAACTCAAATTTGAAAAACCATCAGAATTTCCTTTTAAGGATTTCATTCATGCTGTTTTCTTAGAATCCAAATAAGTTTATAATTCTAAGATAGTGACTTCTCATACACTGACAATGAGATTTGTGTGTTTAGGTCAAGCTAAAAATAGCTGGGCTTCACAAGCAGAAAACTTTGATGTGACGCCTGTGGCCGAATCAGAGTTTCCCAGTTTAAGAGAAGCAGCCATGATGAGCAGGGGCATCAAAGGTAAAGACAATGATTTATACATCCTGAAATCTAATTATAAATTACCAGCTGGATATGACCCGCAGCCTGTGGGCTGGGTTTACCTGATTTGTAAGAGTTTCGCTCTTGAATAGAGATAAATTTAAGTATTTTGAAGTGTATCCCCATATAGTCGCTCATGACTTCAATGGAAAGCAATAAGCTTCATCCTCCCTCTATATCGAACTTTAAAACTGTTGTAGAAGATCATTGACTTGCCAAACTCGAAATTAACTTCTTTGCGAACAATTTTATGTATAACTTTTGTTACAATGTAGACAAAATTGGCTTGAGATAAAATGAAATAAATGTAATAGACTTTAGTTATAATAAAAAAAATGGTATTCTAAACAAAATCGAACTCACTACAAAAACATCTTTTTACTTAGGTGTTTTGGAGTTGTCTATCCTATCTAAAAGCGGTGATGACAATGCTGGGTATCTCGCATCATTCAGAACCAATTGCTAGCTTCTTCCCTCTGTCACACACACACACGCCATAACATAAATATTGAATGCCGTAAAGAATTCAAGACCTAATTTTATTTATTGGTGGTCATGAAGACTAGTATGATTGGCCTTAGAATGCACACGTTTCATTATTTGAAAAAAAAGAAGCTTGTTTTATAGCTGATATAAACTAGCAACATTTACAGTGCTTTAAATTTATATCTGTCTGTTGGGTTTCCTTGTTGTTTTTTTTTCATTACTCTTGATCAACATTTGAGGGTTATTTAATGTATGAGTCAGGAAAATGTTTCGTTACTTGATAATAATTTATTGTGCTTTAATTAGTCTACTTTCTTGGCAGTTTTCTATTAAAAAGATTTTTTTTTTGCTCAAACTTAATAGATAAATGTTAATATGAAAATAGTTCAATGTTGATAAAAACTGCTATTTCTAAACATTTATTGACTTCTAACATGTTATTATTCTTGTTGAAGCTCAGTGGACTGAGTGTGTTTGTTGAAATTCTGGTTCATTGAAGTTAATATATAGCATTTCTACTCTATAACTCTACTCTATAACAGAATATTTTTTTTTTTAAATTTAATATAATAATTAAAGTTAAAATTCATTCAATGATCTAAATTAATTAGCTCACATCTCTTTCAACAAGACTTTCAATACCATTGGCAAAAACAATTGATATTTGAGAAACCCACACTTCTATGGGATCTATTTCTAGTGGAATAGACTAAGAGAGATAGTCGATGCAAAAATGTTTGCATATTGTATATTGATTAATTATTTCGTTTCCTTGATATTTTTGCACTACTTTTTATGAGTATTAGCCCATTAAAAAAACAACATTGAAACATTATTAATTGATAGCGTCTCAAAACTATTCAATTGTTTTTCTTAACTCTTTCTCCCCTAAATGACGATGCCAATGTTGATTTGACCTCATTAAACCAAATTGATTTTTGAATTTATAAACTTTAATTTCTGTTGTGTAAAAACTAATAAGAGCATGCATTTCCCTATAATTCGATACCAAATATAACATTTTCTGAAAAACAAAAAAAGTTACTGAAGTTTAATCAGTACAGGGTAGTGAAATACAAATGAGCGAAATGAATAATTCTATAGAAACGATAAAAAACTAATTACGGAGAAAGAGCTAAATATCAAGAACATTAACTCTTTCTCTCCATAATTATTTTCCACGTTCCAATGAATTTTGCTCATTTGTGTTACACTGCCCTGTTATGATTAAACTTCAATAACTTTTTTGTATGTTATCAAAAAATGTTATATTAGGTGTATAATTATAGAAGAATGCATGCTCTTTTAATATAACACAAATTAAAGTTTCTAAAACCAAAAATTAATTTAATTTAAAGGGGTCAAATCAACGTTGGTATCATCAATTAGGAGAGCAGGAGTTCATGAACTTTGATGTGTGTGATATGAATTTCCCCAAGCTTTTTTATTGGTTAATGTTATTTAAATTATAAAGGCAACAACAAATAATTTTTGTTACTTAACATTTATTTATACAGACATTCACATTTTTTTTCTCACTAATAATGTTTTTATCAACTAATTAGGTACAAACTATTTTCAAACAAAAAAAAACCTTCTTTGAGCAAGCTTCTCATTCACCATAGTAACGCCACTTTGTCACATTCAGCTAAAACAATCAATCAATTTCTTGCGAAAGTCTGAAATAATTACAAAACATACCAGAACATAAATAAATAAACACAATTCTCGCACAATAAATAAAAATGGGTATGCCTTCAGTTGAACAGGGTAAACATGTCAAATAAAGTAAACAGGAATACAATATCTGAACATATGTAAAATTCATTGTTACCTCCCTCTATACAAGAAGTAAAAAAATACAAAAAATTAAGGATAAATGTATATCAAAAGTTGTCATGTGTCAAATATTGCCATTTTATAAGTTTCAACAATTTTACTTGCAAAATCAACCAGGATAGACTTCATTCTTTACAACTTACGAAAGACTCACTTTATAAAAGAGCGAAAATAATTAATGTTAGAATGTCTCTCTTACAACTTACGAAAGTCTCTCTTTATGAATGAGTGAAGATAATTAGTGCCAGATTGTCTCTTTTATTCACAATATGATGTTTGATCAGGATACGAATGAAGTATGGTATTGTTTACTCTCTATATTATAGGATGTCAGAATACTTAGAAGATGTGGGGGAATGATGCAGGTTACTATCAGTATGCAGGAGTACTAATAAGGTGTAGGAGTACTTTCATGATCTGGGAGTACTATCAGATGTTAGAGTACTAAGAAGTTGTGGGAGTACTAAGAAGATGTGGGGGGTGTGGGTGGATTTTCAGGCCCGTCTTCATTTGGTGGATTCTTCCTGTAGCGCTTTTCCAGAGCCTTCAACTTTTCAATTGCTTCCTTTATCTCTGGGAAGTCATCTAATTTTGACTTTGTATCTTTGTCTGATTCGGATGAAGTCCTTCTCCTGCCGCAGCATGGTGTTGGTGCCTCAGGAATGCGATAGCGCTGGTTGGCTACCACACCAGTGTAGACACCAACTAAGAAAAAAAAGAGTCTTCCGAACATGCTTCCACGTCTGCAGTGTCTAGACAGGTGATAGTAATAATATGGGCCGTAGGGCTTTGGGTAATTACTGTACTTCCACCCAGAGTGCCTGAATGAAGAGAAATAATAGTCAGTTTAAAGTCGACATATGAATAATTTATCTACCCTTTGAAAAACTAATGTTCCCAATTGAATTTGTCAAAGATTTCAGTTTACTAGTTCCTGTCTTTGTGTCTTGTGTTATTTACAGCCATGAAATTTTCCATTGCTATTTAAAGTTTTGCTCCTTAAAGCTAAAGTGAACCCACATCTTTGATATACAAGTTAATTGACACATTTTTAAACAAAGTCTTGGTCTCAACATTTAAAGTGACTTAAAAGTAGACCTTCTTGGACTTCTTTCTAATGAATTGCTGATTTAAATCATACATTGAATAAATGACATTTGGTTTTCATTAACATTTTCTCAGACTTCAGTTTCCCTTTAAATGTTATTTCATTATTTCTTCC
Organism: Biomphalaria glabrata; assembly: GCF_947242115.1. Taxonomy (NCBI): domain Eukaryota; kingdom Metazoa; phylum Mollusca; class Gastropoda; family Planorbidae; genus Biomphalaria; species Biomphalaria glabrata. Next base: position 2,514,015 of record NC_074717.1, on the reverse strand, counting down.
GACTGAACATTGTAATTCAAAACTGGAAATATTTGAATAAATTATGAGGCGTATTTCACAGACTTGTACTTCGCTTCAACAAAAATTCATATCTTTAAAAAAATGATTTAACAAATTGGTTCACAAACAATCTTACAGTTGGATTTTAAGTTCTTTAATTCTGTATCTTTTTTTAAAAAATATTTTGGTAGAAATTAGTTATTGATTAAGTTTTTTTTTTTTTTGGTTTAATCTTAGGCCACTTGATATGATTATAACTCATTAACAAACACATTCATTGACATACTATAAATTTCCCCAATTTTTCCACAATATCAGCAATTCTATTTTTTTTTTTTTAAATTTACAATTTAAAAAATTTATTGTCATCCATGCCCAGGGTCTATCAAATAAAAATATTTTTTTTTTCCTAAACATTTTAAAATATATTTTTTTGTATTAAAAATTATTAATTGATATATATTAATTGAAATGCCTAGAGTTGTGGAAAGTTTTATATAGCTTCGATCTTGATCTATATACATTCATTAGTGTTGCCATTACTTATTGACTTCTATCCAAGAAAAGTTGCCATGGCTGTTTTAAACAAACTACACTAAACCTAAACCTAGATCTAAACTCTATGACATAAAATGATGCAGTTACATATGAACAATACGTATCCTAAACCATTAGCTTTCGATCTAAAATAAAAACAAAACAAAACATACCTCCACCAACTCATTGAAAAAAACAAATCTTTGGTCTGAGTTCAAAGTTCACGCAGACGTGTGTTTATCGTGAATGTAAAACTTCAGTGGAACCTGCTTAACAAAATCGTAGAGTCTGACAACACTCCGACTTGATCTTGAATTTCGATTGTTAGTGATGATGATTGTTGTAAATTGTGATTCTATGGAACCAGGAAAACGTATTTTATACATTCTGTTCATCTGATGCAATTATTTTATCTAATTTCTGTCTCGCTCGTCTGCGCTCTCGGCTTCCTCGCCTTTGGTCTATTTTTAACAACGCGACCTAGATCTAGTTGCAAGTCATATGATTATTCTATTTTTAAACTGCACTGGATTAGCCAAATCGAAAGGTCGCTGTTAGTAAACAAAAAATGGACCCTTCAATTAGAAAGTTTACCATTTAGAAGAACTGTGTTAAATGTGTGCTTATTATTTAATAATTATTTTAATATGACCAATATAAATTATAACCCAGATTAATAATAACAAGTCGATAGACATCAGCCAGCTTGAATACACTTTGAGAATCTTTGTATTTCTTTGCTCGCTAAGAGTTGGGCTAGGCACTTCTGTTTGTTATATCTTTGATTACGCCAGATTTTTGTGAAACTTTGGCCTCTTTTACTCTTCTGTTCAACTATGAAATATAAAGTTTAGTTGCATCAGGTACTTTGCGATTTAGTCTAGTGGCTATATTCTACCTGCGCGTAATTATTTATCTGCGTAGTCCGGGGGGGGGGGGGAGGGGGAGTTAATCTTTTTGTGCCAAACAAGTAAGGAGTCCATGTGAGAAGGGGCGGTGGCCGTAGAAGTGTTGAGGCTTTATTTCAATGCATAGGTCCGAGGTGGCTACTTAAGACATGGATCACAGTCATACGGAGAAAGCGGAGTTAGGACTAGATTTTTGTTAGGGCTTCAACTGGCGTTAGAATCGTCACCATCTAATAAAGAAAAAAACATTTTGAAAATAATTCCGCAAACATGAAAAACAACATTTACGCCTCGTTATTATTATTTTTTAATGAAATGGTTCACTCACACACTGTGGCCGTCTCCCAAATGAACTGACACCCTCATTCGTTCAATACTCTCCACTTTTCATTCATATGACTCGCTTTGGTTTGACTTTCTAGATTGTAGAACCAGTTTATCTTGTATATTAGAGACGTTACTTCTTGTGTCAATCTAGTCATGCATGTTAATCAGTGACTTAAACTCTACTAGGTCGTTGGTTTTCCTGGCTGATTCAGGCAACCCATTCCATTATCTAACGACACTAAAGAAGGAGCACTTGTATGAATTTGTTCTAGCTTATGGAATAAGAAATGTGCCTCTATCTTTGTGTCTTTTAGAGTATTTCATTAGGTTTTGTTTTTCTGTGTGTAAGTTATGGTTCAATGTTTAATGTATTATCTTATCTTATATAATACAGACGTTACTTCAAAAAAAAAAAAGAAGATGATTACGTCTTACGCGTCGTGCGTACTTTACTTTTTATTCTTCTGTCCTGTTTAGTGATTTTACTAATGGGGGTTACTCTAATTGGAAAATTCGTTTGTTATAAATCTCACCGCAAATATAAATCTCATAGCTAGATCTATGATATCTGTTTGTAAAAATGTAAAATGTTTTACATATTTCGGATGTTCCTTCAGAGTTGAAGATAATTACTTCCTAGTCCAAACCTACCGCAGGACGACGGAGGATGGGAGCGGGCGGGGTTTGAACCCGGGACCATCGATAAATCTGAACGACAGTCCAGCGCGCTAACCGTTTCTACTGTCTGGCATGTCAGAATGTCTCTTGACTTTGCAACGTCATTGCGTAGAGGCTAAATGAGAACTCATTGGTTCAATTTTTAGTTCAGAAAAAAAAAGCATAACATTAAAACACCAATTAACTATATGATTTAACCGTATAGAATTTAGCCCTTGTTATGTAGAGAGAGAGAGAGAGTAGTCGTTAAGGGACTGCAGGCACGACATGGCCTAAATTGTGCCGAATTAGCTAAAATCAAAATCAAATCAAATGACTTATTTCCCCTGTTCAATGACTAAAGCGATACTGATCTGGTCTCAACACACCTGATGAGTTACTATAAGTAATAAGAGTAGAAATAATGAGAGACGTTGGAGATGGATAGCTCACACTATACACAGGCCTGCATCCAACATAACAAGGCAAGCCCTAACCTGGAACCCCCAAGGAAAGAGAGGGACGGCCCCGGAATACATGGCGCCGCGATTTGGAAGCAGATGGGCAAGACGTGGGGACAGTTGGAAAGACCCGCACAGAACCGGGATGCCTGGAGGAAGCTGTTTGGTGACCTATGCCCCAGAAAGGACCACAGGCAATAAGTAATAAATGTTTTCAGGTCCAAACTATTTGTGCTGTGTGAGCGTATAGAAACAAAGTTTTTGTAGGTTTTCTATACAAATCCTTATATTCAAGTATATTTCATAATATAGGAACATATTTCTAATAGTGTAATTTTTGTTGTTATAGTTGCGATGAAAGCCTGGGCATTGTTTATGGTCAGAACGATGTCGCCCAGACAGCAGGTCCCCCCCCCCCTCTCCACGCAGCTGATGTGACCATCCATCCGATACAGTTTGGGATCAGTAGCGCCGCTGGCTCTGCCAGGCTGTAGCATGGTGTGCCACAATCTGCCTAAGGGTCACCAGCTCCTGATTTTTCCTCAGGGTTGTCTCCCGAAGCCTTTCCTGTGCTTGGGTATAGCCGCAAGGCAGCACAGGTTTGGATTCAGAGTTTTCCTTCTCCTAGATGAGTATCCAACCAAGGCTAACGAGCCCCTCCTGCCCGAAGCTTACTGGTTTAGGCCCCTTCTCCTGTCGGTGGTGTAATTATAAAATGCTAAACGGTTCAAATTTTTTTTGTATATTCTGGTGGTTGTCGCTCATAATGTACATGCTTACATACAACAAAATAATTGACAACAAAAAAATACATTTAGCTTTCTTCTTCACAGAAGTCAAAAATGACAAAATATTTTTTTGTACGTGAAAATATAATTTCTGACTTTAAAGAAAAATTAATGATTCAGTACATCATTTCTGTGTACATTATCTCTGTCCTCACTTTTCATTCATTAGTTCTCACATCTTGACGTCTGCTACAAGTACTTCCGTTTTTTTACTGCTGAGGTGGCTTCCGGAACTTGCGCTCTACTTCAATCACCTTTTCCACCGCCTTCTTCATGCTGGGGGCCACTTTGGGCAAGTTGTACCTCTGTCCAGCTGCTACCCCCAGGACCAGGCCAACTGTGAATACGATTCCCTCCAAAATCATTCTAAGTACGACAGACGTGAATAGCTGTGAACATAAAAGAAAAGAACAAAGCATCATTAAATGTTTGGAAGACACTCATCAACCGCTCCTCCAGAACCATATTTTATAGAGTTATTAGATATTTTTTTTTTATATTTATGATCAAACCGAAACTAGGAGTTAACGACCAGGCAATAGGGGTCTAACTCTTCTAGCCCCCCCTCCCCACTCCTTTCATGGCGTTGTGATGCTTAGCAGACAAAATGTTTTGTAAGTGAAGAAGTCACGTGCTTAATGTTTTGTCTTGTGCATTTCCTACTTTGCACAGGCTTTCTGTAGAATAACTAGTTCTGCGTCAGGCAAAGTAAAAAAAAAATTGTCTTATTTAAAAAGAGTTGAGTTTAGGCACATCGGCACAATTTAGGCCATGTCGTGCCCGTAATCCTTTAAGGATCACTCTCCCTTTACATAACAAGGGCTAAATTCTATACAGTTAAATCATTAAAAACAAGGTCTGTTCACAGATAAAATAGTAAAGGTAGTAAAAATTTAATAGTTTGGTAGAAATCTTCTGTAAATATTACATGTTCACAATTCAAAAAGATGTTTAGACATTAAAAGTAACAATGAGTGAAGAAAAAGCACAAATCAACAACAGGATTTCTGAAGACTACAAAAAATACCTTTGTAGATCCATGTTTGTATACCCAATGCGAATTCAGTGTTTAAATAATGAACTAATTTGTAAATCTACAATAGTAATAGTAATATTAGTCAATATAACGTGAAGGTGGGTGGTGGTGGTGGTGGTGGGGGGGTGTTGACGTAGACTAAATGGATAAATTAATAGAGGCCGAAACATTGAGCGGGTCAAACTGTCTACAGCGACAGCTGAAGAGAATCAAAGTCATTTATAAACTATTCAATACAGCTCTTCTTTCGAAATAGTTTTGTTATATAAAATATAAAAATGTTATTATCAGTTATCAGATAATTTTAAAACTATGCCGATAAAGCAAAGAGAAGTCTACATGTGCCGATGTGCCTCAAACCCAAAAATACCGGTATCAAAATATTTGCACGCGTTTTCATAGCATTTCCAACTTTTGCTTTGTTCTGATAAATTATCTTATGTTGAGAAAAAAACAAACGCGTGCGAGCCACGGAGGCTTACGAGACGCGTTCAAACCCTTAGGAGGACAATAAAAGAGATCAAACCTCACCAAGGAGGACAGCAAATAAAACCAAGACAAAGTGTATGTTAAAAACTAGGCTTACAAAGTATTTCAATGAAAAATGTTATTAAGTCCTAGGCTTTAACATTAATTATTGTTAATAAACCCTTTTTTTTTTCAATGGCAAAAAATGTGTCAATAATTCAGACGAAAAAAAATGAATTTCACTGAAGCCTTGTTTAACATGATAAATTAACTTGTGTTTTCCACATCAGAACAAGACGTGTTGTCAGCTTTATCAATATCTAGTCAAGTGATTCTTTCTTAGTAGTCGTATTTGCCTTGATTACATAATAGACTTATGTTCTTTCGCCTTTCATACAACGCAATATGAAACATCTTTTGTATCCACTTTTTACGTAACTAAATCTACTCCACTGTTTGAAGAACAAGTCTAAATTATTGAGATTCTTGGCGAATAGAAATAGTATTCCGAGAAATGTATATTATTAATAAACTTCATTAAATCATCATTTAATACCTTGCCTAATGAAGTTGTGGTCATTCTATAGAATGCCTCGGCAAAGTAGGAAAAGGAGAATTGAGAACCGACGTTTCGGGCATTCACTTTGCCGGAAACATTGGCCAACGAGTTAAATGATTTCTATTGTCGCTTCGACACGAAAGATTTTAATTATCTAAGACTCAAAGCCCTTGAGGATGTCAATGTTAACAACTGCTTAGAATTAGCGATTACTAAAGAGCAAGTTTGTAACATTTTCAAAAACGTCAACCCAATGAAAGCTGGTGGGCCTGATGGAATAAAAGGGCGAATCTTAAAAGAATGTGCTGAACAACTAGCTGAACCTTTCCAAGATATTTTTTCTACTTCATTACTAAACCATGAGATACCACCTGTGTGGAAGTCATCTATAATTGTACCTGTGCCAAAGGTTTCCAAACCGAAGGAAATGAATGACTATAGACCTGTTTCACTTACTTCCATTGTGTCTAAATGTTTAGAAAAATTGGTTAAAATGTTTCTTCTGAATGATCTTTGTAATAAGTTAGACCCTTTACAATTTGCTTACCAAAAGGGTAAAGGTGTAGACGATGCCATCCTAAATATTTTAAACTGTGTCTACAAACATCTGGACTTACCGAACACTTATGTAAGATTGCTCTTTATGGATTTCTCATCAGCTTTTAACACTATACAACTTCATTTACTCATTGAAAAGATGAAAGCGTTGCAGATTAGTCCATACTTAATACTATGGGCTAATGAATTTTTGACCCAGAGAGCTCAGAGGGTTAGGGTAAACAATGTTATATCTAATGAACGCATAGTTAACACAGGGGCGCCCCAGGGGGCTGTAACATCGCCATTGTGGTTCATTTTGTACACCAATGATTTTCAATCCGATAGTTCTTGTTGCTCCTTCACAAAATTCGCTGATGATGCGGCTCTTCTTGCCCTGCTCTCAGAGAGCTCAGACGTAAATGAGTATTTCAAAGAACTAGAACACATTGAGGAATACTGTAAGGATAATTTTTTATTATTAAATGTAAAAAAAACCAAAGAAATGATAATCGATTTTCGTAGGGACATGAAGGGAAATGATATTGTTTCTGTAGCTGGAGAGACTATTGAAATTGTGCAAACCTTTAAATACCTTGGTACTATCCTAGACAATAAACTAAATTTTACTGCAAATACTGATTATATCAGCAAAAAAGGGCAGCAAAGATTACGACTACTAAGAAAACTGTCCTCGTTTAATGTTAGCGAAAAGGCCTTGGCTATGTTTTATCACGCTCACATCTGCAATATTTTAAGTTTCAATATCACTGCCTGGTATGGCAATCTGAGCATTAAAAATAAGAATAAACTTTATAGAATCCTAAATGCTGCTGGCAAAATCATTGGCAAAAAACAAACCCCATTTGGTCAGTTGTTTGAGACAAACATCTATAAAAAAGCTAACAAGATCCTCGAAATAAAGAATCACCCTTTGTGTCAGGATTTTGTGATTTTACCATCACAAAAGAGATACAAGACACCGATAGCAAAGACAAACAGACACAAACACTCTTTTGTTCCCCTGGCAATCAAATCATTAAATAAGAACAATCTGATATAAACTTTGTCACATGTAAATTATGAGTGAGTCTGGTGTGAATGTACACTTTGGTTTCTTATAGTTATAATGTTTTTTGTTTGGTGTAATGCACAAATTGTAAGACAAATTTCCTTACGGATAATAAAGATTATTATTATTATTATTGAAGTATTTGAAGGCCAAACTATCAACATCTTAGCACTACAAACTCAAAGATTGGATGTTCATATATTTAAACATCTGCTTTACCTTTTCTAGCGCTCTGGTCATATATTGGGTCGAGATTTTAAGGTACTAAATCTACCTAGAACCGAAATTGAACAAAAGTCATCTGTCTTCTTCAAAACCTTTTCAATCTGATGCAAGGCTCTCTTGACAACTGTGCCAGACTTTTCAGTGCTGTCAATTTTAAAGCCAAATCTTTTTTTTTTTTTTAAATGTAATACAAATAGTCGTCGACTATTTGATTTGATTTACTGTGCTAAAAACATGTCATACATCTTTGAAAATGCATAGATGATAACATCATTTCATAGATTATGTACACTAGAAACTAGCTTTTTATAGATATCAGCCATAGATGGGACTCCCCATGTTTACATTCTCAGCATAATATTCTCGAATATTCCGAGGGATATCACTTTTAAATAGAGTGGGATATAATTCAGTCTTTACCATTAGCTGTGATACACCGAGTAAGTATATCATCCCTCTGCCATAGTGCACTTAGCAGGCATATCATCCCTCTGCTATAGTAGTGCACTTAGCAGGCTTATCGTCCCTCTGCTATAGTAGTGCACTTAGCAGGCTTATCATCCCTCTGCTATAGTAGTGCACTTAGCAGGCTTATCATCCCTCTGCTATAGTAGTGCACTTAGCAGGCTTATCATTCCTCTGCGATAGTGCACTTAGCAGGCTTATCATCCCTCTGCTATAGTAGTGCACTTAGCAGGCTTATCATCCCTCTGCTATAGTAGTGCACTTAGCAGGCTTATAATCCCTCTGCCGTAGTAGTGCACTTAGCAGGCTTATCATCCCTCTGCTATAGTAGTGCACTTAGCAGGCTTATAATCCCTCTGCCGTAGTAGTGCACTTAGCAGGCTTATCATCCCTCTGCTATAGTAGTGCACTTAGCAGGCTTATCATCCCTCTGCTATAGTAGTGCACTTAGCAGGCTTATAATCCCTCTGCCGTAGTAGTGCACTTAGCAGGCTTATCATCCCTCTGCTATAGTACACTCAGCAGGCTTATAATCCCTCTGCCGTAGTAGTGCACTTAGCAGGCTTATCATCCCTCTGCTATAGTAGTGCACTAAGCAGGCTTATCATCCTTCTGCTATGGTAGTGCACTTAGCAGGCTTATAATCCCTCTGCCGTAGTAGTGCACTTAGCAGGCTTATCATCCCTCTGCTATAGTACACTCAGCAGGCTTATAATCCCTCAGCCGTAGTACTGCACTTAGCAGGCTTATCATCCCTCTGCTATAGTACACTCAGCAGGCATATCATCCCTCTGCCGTAGTACACTTAGCAGGCTTATCATCCCTCTGCTATAGTACACTCAGCAGGCATATCATCCCTCTGCCGTAGTACACTTAGCAGGCTTATCATCCCTCTGCTATAGTACACTCAGCAGGCATATCATCCCTCTGCCGTAGTACACTTAGCAAGCTTATCATCCTTCTGCCGTAGTACACTTAGCCGGCTTATCATCCCTCTGCTATAGTACACTCAGCAGGCATATCATCCCTCTGCCGTAGTACACTTAGCAGGCTTATCATCCCTCTGCTATAGTACACTCAGCAGGCATATCATCCCTCTGCCGTAGTACACTTAGCAGGCTTATCATCCCTCTGCTATAGTACACTCAGCAGGCTTATAATCCCTCAGCCGTAGTACTGCACTTAGCAGGCTTATCATCCCTCTGCTATAGTACACTCAGCAGGCATATCATCCCTCTGCCGTAGTACACTTAGCAGGCTTATCATCCCTCTGCTATAGTACACTCAGCAGGCATATCATCCCTCTGCCGTAGTACACTTAGCAGGCTTATCATCCCTCTGCTATAGTACACTCAGCAGGCATACCATCCCTCTGCCGTAGTACACTTAGCAAGCTTATCATCCTTCTGCCGTAGTACACTTAGCAGGCTTATCATCCCTCTGCTATAGTACACTTAGCAGGCTTATCACCCCTCTGTTATAGTACACTTAGCAGGCATATCATCCCTCTGCCGCAGTGCACTTAGCAAGCTTATCATCCCTCTGCCGTAGTACACTTAGCAGGCTTATCATCCCTCTGCTATAGTACACTTAGCAGGCATATCATCCCTCTGCCGCAGTGCACTTAGCAAGCTTATCATCCCTCTGCTATAGTACACTCAGCAGGCTTATCATCCCTCTGCCGCAGTGCACTTAGCAGGCTTATCATCCCTCTGCTGTAGTACACTTAGCAGGCTTATCATCCCCCTGCTATAGTGCACTTAGCAAGCCTATCCTCCCTCTGCCGCAGTGCACTTAGCAGGCTTATCATCCCTCTGCCGCAGTACACTTAGCAGGCTTATCATCCCTCTGCCGCAGTACACTTAGCAAGCTTATCATCCCTCTGTTGTGGTGCAGTCAGTAAGCTTATCATCCCACTGCCGTAGTGCACTCAGTAGGCCTATCACCTATCATCCCTCTTCCTAAGCTCGCCTTACGCTGGGTGACATACTTTTTTCTCAATGTAAACATATAAGAGCATAGAAAATTTGGAGGTTAAAAATATTTTTCTGCTAAATTGTATTGCACAAGATTTAGTATCCACATATTCTAATTATTTTTTTTTTCATTTTTTCCCCCCACACATACAGAGAAATTGACCGTGAAAGCGAGGCTCATTTTAACCGTAGGCGCTGCAGAGATTGGATGATGTGGTCGAGTGAGTGCCATGTAATTTTTTTTTAAACTCCTGCCTTTGAAGAGTTGACTTTGGGAGTGTTCAGCCCTGCTGAACTAGATTCAATGTCCAGTCATTCTACCCACTTTCCGAAGCCCGTGTTTTTACGCGTTGGAATAGCTTGCAGCCCTAACCAGAGAGCGAATGACAACTTCCTGTCTCTTCGAATATCCGAATACCTGCATTCGTTAGTAAGAGAACTACTTTAGTCAACGGTTCACCAGTATCTGTGTTAGTTTATCACTACTGTTGATTATTTCTAAGTGCAATTTAGTCTGTTTTTTGTACCTATTCCACTATTTTTAAATGGATCTATTTTTGTTTCTAAAATAAAAGAGTTACAATCAGAGTGCGTCTTTATTCTTTCTTATAAACATTATATAAAACATATTACCTTTGAAACTCAATGCACATCTAAAGCCGTATCCAAGAGAGAAACACAAGAAAAACAGACACACAGACAGACTGCACAAAAGTATGTCAGCCTTTCCACTTGAGGAAGCTGATCGTAATGTTAGCAGAGACCTCTCCAGAATGTCCACTGTCTGAACGTATTGTTGTGTGTAGGAAGACATTGATACGTTCTAGACCAGAGACTTGTTTAACACTTGTCGGAATCAGTCACGTCAACCAACGATACGTTTATGTCCCTTAGTCTTGTTGGGGCACCACACATGATCTTTCGACCATCTCTTTCCATTCTTCATGCTAGGACTAAAGTCTCCTTCATTGAGACTGTCTACTATTCTTTTTAAATCTTCCAGGATGGCTGCGGTTTGAGCGCTGGACTGTCGTTCTGTCCTCTGTTACATGCTACCACTGTTACATGCTACCTCTGTTACATTCTACCACTGTTACATGCTACCTCTGTTACATGCTACCACTGTTACATGCTACCTCTGTTACATGCTACCACTGTTACATGCTACCTCTGTTACATGCTACCTCTGTTACATGCTACCTCTGTTACATGCTACCACTGTTACATGCTACCACTGTTACATGCTACCTCTGTTACATGCTACCACTGTTACATGCTACCTCTGTTACATGCTACCACTGTTACATGCTACCTCTGTTACACGCTACCTATGTTACATGCTACCTCTGTTACATGCTACCTCTGTTACATGCTACCACTGTTACATGCTACCACTGTTACATGCTACCTCTGTTACACGCTACCACTGTTACACGCTACCTCTGTTACACGCTACCACTGTTACACGATATTCTCCACTCATGTCAGTAAGACGTCGAGAAGAGATTGTCTTCAAATAAAATTTTAAACTCTGCCAAACACAAATGTATTCTACATTTTTAGAAGTCTTTTAGAAACATAATCATCTAGTCACAAACAAAAACTAGCCAAGGCGTCTGGTTTTAGCATACCGGGAATAAAGTCTTAAATACACCCAGAAACACACAGAGTGAGTGTATGTGTGTGTCTTAGTGTGTGTAGGCGGTGAACTAAATATTGCCATGTTCCTATTGAAGGAAAAAAAAAATCTTTTCCGCCAAATAAGCTACATCAGTGGTTCTCAAAATGTGGTCCGTGGGCCCCCTGGGGTCCGCAAGACAACTTATGTAACATCAGTTACCATTGTTACTTGTTACCGCAATTACTTGTTAGATGCTGTAATTGTTACTTGCTACCACTGTTACTTGTTACATGTGACCACTGGCGGATCCATGGTGGGGGTGGGGTGCGGAAGGGGCAATCTTTTCCCCCCAGTCGGCCGACGAATTTTAGTAGAGAAACCACACAATTTATATACGAATTCTTTACTTGTGTTAATAATAGATACAAATTATTTATCTTTTAAACTATTTATGGATTATATCGCACCTCCCACTATTATGTTGGCTGATTTGGTGGGGTGTGGGAGGCGATTGCATTGATTCCGCCTCCGACACTTTCTAGTGGGGGGGGGGGGCGATCATATTTTTTTGTGTGCTCAAATCACAGTTTTGTTAACATAATTAGTTACATATCCATATGAAAAAAGCTACTTATTGATATATATATTCTGTCGTTCCCCTTCTAGTATCTTGGCTGCTTTTATGGTTGTGGGAAGGGGGAGGCGATTGCATCTACTGGGGGGTGGTCTTATTTTTAAGCAGGAATTTTAGTGTGTGAACAAAATTAGTTGAGGATATTTATACTGTAAGCTACCCATTGCTATTTGAACCCATTTGTTTATTTATGTCACACTACCACACTCTAATCTCAAATTAAATCATTTGTAAATATAAAATGAAAGATTGTTGTACCAGGTGGTAGGGGCGATAGATGTAATCACCCGTCCACACCTGGCAGGCCAATACATTTTCTTTTCTGTTATAGCTAGTAAATTACAAATTATAAAAAAGAAAAGTGAAGATAGGCAAGGCCAATGACACTAGCTCCAGCTGGAATAATCTGCCCAGTGTGCAGACGAACATTTCGGGCTCACCAGCCACATGAGGGGCACAAATCCCCAGTGCAAAGCCCTCAGCCCCCTGGATGACAAGAGTGGTCATCATCGAACCACGATGGACGAACTATATATATATATCAATAATATAAGTTATATATGCTATAAATTAAATTCTTATATCTAGTCGCCCCCAACCCCTATTCTTTAATGCTTAAATGCAATCAGTGCAATAATTATAGAATTATTGCTGGTGTCTGTATTATATAAGATAAGATAAGGAGAGAGAACTCTTACAATGATAATCGTTTCCACTCTACCGGCCACGATGACAACATAACATTTTGAAACAGAAATAGTCGAATATGGCAACAGAGTCTATGTAATTGCGCACTTGCGGACAATGGTTATGCTTGCCCTGGATGTGGCAAAATATGTAGGTCATAGCAGGGACTGCGCAGCCATAGGAAATACTGTATTTTTGTCACTAATATTCGGAATCGAAGACAAGCCTTATTATTATTATTAATTGCGCATGAATTTAAAATAATTATTGAAAGAATATGCTTTGGTAAAGTTTAGAATTGATAAGAAATCTTTAAATAGTAGAGTAACAATTGAGTTGAGTTCTGAAACCAAATATTAATTTTCTAGTCGCTTTTTTTCCAACCTTTACTCAATCTTAGTTTTTTCTATTGCATAAACAACTTTGGGACTATAACTCAAATATTTATACTTCAATCCTAAAAATACAAAAAGGAAAAAATAGACTAGAATCTAATTGGTCTACCAAAGTTGACTGGATTTTTTTTTCGTTATCTGAATATTTTTTGTATTTTTTTTTGTTCCAGTCCTAGTTTTATATTTCTGTAACAAAACGAAGTTACAGCGTATTGAACAAAATGATTTTTTTTTAAATATTATTTTTCGAAGATATTTTTTTTTCTGCGGCGATCTCTCAATCCGTTGTTGTTTTTCCTTTTCAAGGAACACTTTTGTTGTATTTGCAATGTACTTAGGGCCTATAAATTTACATTATAGTTTTTCAAAGGTTTTTGTGCGCGCGTCAAAACCGTCAAATATCTAAAGAGCGTTTAAACATCATTCTGTTGGCGTCTTATTCTGACTAAAAAAAAAAAGCCTACTGCAAGAGGTCTCGCTTAACATAAAGATAATATTACGATAAATACGCGTCATTAAGATATACTTACACTACTTGTATCTCGGATTGTCACTCACACTTCAGTATCGGCCATTGGCCCCAACGTACTTTTATTTGACTAAAGTTGACCTGCCTTTTTTAATGGATGAATAATGAGATGTAGATGTCAGGAGAATGCGTTTCTGGCAGTGAAGAGTTCAAGTAGACGCTTGGCAGAGAAGTTCACGGCGCTCACCCAGACCCCCCCTAGTTGACATAGAAAGAGATACCAACGTAACTTTTTTGTTTTTGCTGAAGTTTGAAAAACACTGCTCTAGTTGTAATATGACCACTTTTTATTATTCTCTGTTTATATTATATATATATATATACGGTTAGGTTTGGAAAAAAATCGCTCCCCTGTTCAGAAGTTCTGGATCCGCTAGTGACTACAGTAAGCTTGAATGTTACTTTCACTCCGCCACCCGACCCAAGCTTAAGTCTAGATAACAAAACTGAAAGTCTGAAATAATGACAAAACAAACCAGAACACATCAATAAATAAACACAAGTCTTGCACTATAAATACAAATGTTAATGCCTTCAATGGAACAGTGTACCACCTGTCAAGTAAAGTCAACAAGAATACAACTTCTGACCATTTCTAAAAGTCGTTGTTACCTCCCTCGATACAAGAAGTAAAATAAATACAAACAGTTATGGATAAATGTGTAACGAAAGTTGTCAGGTGTAGAACATTGCCATTTTGTAGAATACGTTTCAACAACTTTACTTGCAGAATCAACAAGGATAAACTTCATGTTCATCCTTGTACAACTTACGACAGACTCTCTTTATGAATGAGTGAAGATAATTAGTGCCAGATTGTCTCTTTTATTCACAATATGATGTTTGATCAGGAGAAGAATGAAGCATGGTTTTGTTTACTTGATGTTTTATAGGGTGTGGGAATACTATGAAAATGTGGGAGTACTATCAGGATGTGGGGGAATTATGATGATGCAAGAGTACTATCAGGATGTTGGGGTACTATCAGGATGTTGGAGTACTAAGAAGATGTGAGAGTACTTTCAGGATGTGGGAATACTAAGAAGATGTGGGAGTACTTTCAGGATGTTATAGTACTAAGAAGATGTGAGAGTACTTTCAGGATGTGGGAATACTAAGAAGATGTAAAAGTACTTTCAGGATGTTGGAGTACTAAGAAGATGTGAGAGTACTTTCAGGATGTGGGAATACTTCTAAGTAGATGTTGGAGAACTATCAGGATGTTG
The DNA here is from genome assembly GCF_947242115.1 of Biomphalaria glabrata. Lineage (NCBI taxonomy): Eukaryota > Metazoa > Mollusca > Gastropoda > Planorbidae > Biomphalaria > Biomphalaria glabrata. The sequence continues at coordinate 2,498,907 of NC_074717.1, read as the reverse complement.
GAGTACTAAGAAGATGTGAGAGTACTTTCAGGATGTGGGAATACTAAGAAGATGTGGGAGTACTTTCAGGATGTTGGAGTACTAAGAAGATGTGAGAGTACTATCAGGATGTGGGAATACTATAACAATTTGGGAGTACTATAAAAATGTCGGAGTACTAAGAAGATGTGGGAGGTGTAGGTGGATTTTCAGGCCTGTCTTCATTTGGTGGATTCCTCCTGTAGCCGCCTTTCCAGAGCCTTCATATTTTCAATGGCTTCTTTTATCATCTCTTGGAAGTCATCTAGTCTTGTATCTTTGCCTGATTCGAATGAAGTCCTCTTACAGCAGCATGGCGTTGGTGCCTCAGTAATGTGATAGCGTTTGTTGATTACCACACCAGTGATGACACCAACTACGAAAAAAAAGAGTCTTCCGCACATGCTTCCACGCCTGCAGTGTCTAGACAGGTGATAGTAGTAATAAAGGCCGTAGGGCTTTGGGTAATGACTGTACTTCCACCCAGAGTGCCTGAACAAAGAGAAATAATAGTTTAAAGTCGACATATGAATAATTTCTCTACCCATTAAAAAACTTTTTCTTTACGTTCCCAATTGAAATAGTTTATGATGTTGAAGTGCCATATGACATTGCCAGTAAGTCTCTTCTTTCTGTTTATGTTTACTAGTTCCTTTGTATGTGTCTTGTTTTCAGCAAAATTAAAAAGCCATATTATTTTTCATTGGTTTTTAAAGTTGGTCTAATCCTTAAAGCTATAGTGAACTCACATCTATGATTTACAAGTAAATGGACAAACTTTCAACCAAGGTCTTGGTCTCAACATTTAAAGTGACTTTAAAGTAGATGTTCCTGGACTTGTTCCCAATGAATTGTTGAGTTAAATCATACATTGAATAAACAACATGAGGTTTTCACTAACATTTTCTCAGACTTCTGTTTCCCTTTAAATGCTATTTCATTATTTCTTTCAACTGAACACATTAATTCAGAACTGGAAATATTTGTGTCTTGAATTTGGCAGTGGTTAGGTGGAATCTTGTACACTTCCCGTTCATGGATCAAGTTGAAATTTTTGCCCAATTAGCACATGAATTAATAAATAAATAAAAAAAACAAGATTACATAGAGAGTTTGTGTTATCACACAAACGAGAGTTTGTGTTATCACACAAACGAGAGTTTGTGTTATCACACAAACTCAGAGGCGGCCCCATCGAAGTCACCAATGGACCAGGAATATTTAAGCCATAGTTTTGTTTTGATCGCTTAAAGTAACAAAGTAGTAAAAAATCATTTGCCGTTATTTTTCACACCAAAGCAAACAGGACAACACTTCGTCTTTGATAAGACACTTCTAACTCTTCTGGAATAAGTAGAGAAGCGTTAACTGATCACCTAAAAACAGAATGGAAACCTCCCAGACTGCGTCTGTTGCACCTGGTGCGGTAGGTCATGGTGTCATTTCTTCTCCATTAACTTTCTTGAAATATGTTCCAATAATCACTATTGCTAGTTTGTTCTTTTTGTTGAACAAATACAGTGAGCTGATTACCTACTATTATTGATTTTTACTCAAATGTAAAATGGGTGTCAATTCTATTATAAAATCCCACTGTTTATGACATTTATTCAAATGCTATTGCAAATTTTACAACGATATTTAATTAAAATAAGAAACAGACTTAACATCACCTGTACAGGTTTCCTTTGTTATACTTTAAGACAGAAATGGTACAACGTTGTACTTTGTCATTTAAACTTAAATCTACCATCTAGATGTGTCTAGGCATGTTTGGACATATATCTAAAGATTTTAATATAATTAAATATTCCAATGTGTTTGCTTTTGCCAAGATATATTTTTTTCAACTTGGTAGTCATCTCCAAAATGGTTTCACCCGGTGCGACCGCGCCCCTCGCACCCCCTAGTGACGCTACTGCTCCCAGATACGTGGCTCTCCCCAAAATTTCGGTTAATATATTGGATTAGACGGGCTAGGAAAAAAAAAATGAACATGCATGACTAGATTGACACATGAAATGCACGGGACGTAACTATCTTCTCTTTTTGAAGTCACTTCTGTAATTTATAAGATAAGATAGAGTTTAGATCTAGATGAGTATGCATAACTATCACCATCTTCTTATCTTATGTTATAAAATACTTTTTAAAAAATTCCTAATATGCGTGTTCCTTGGTCAATCTAGTCATGAATGTTAACCAATGTCTTAAATTCTACCAACTCATTGGTTTTCTTGGCTGAGTCAGTCTAAGTCTAAGGAACCCATTCCATCAATCCATGCTCTCTAATATTTATCAATATTCAATATCACTTCAATATGGGAATTCATTTATTGTAACACCTAGATATTTTGCGTTTTGAGTCTGTGTTGCTGGTTTACCATGAATAAAATACGTTTTACCTTTTCATATATTATGGTCATAAATTAGATTGACATTTTATGGTACTTAATCTCCCTAGAACCAAAGTGAACAAAAAGTCTTCTTCAAACCTTTTCATTTTGTTACAAGACACTCTTGACAACTGTGCCAGATTTTTCAGTGCTGTCAATTTTAAAGCCAAATCTGTTTTTTTTTTTTTTTAATTGATTACAAATAGTCGGGGCCGGGATTCAGGGGGTGGTGGTGGCCAGAGGGCAGTTAAACCATCTTCCCTTCAAAAGTCTCCCATAAACTACAACCAAGCGAAAGAATTTGAAATTTGATTTACTGTGCTAAAAACATATCTACAGTCTCAGCATAATATTTTCGAATGTCCCGAGGGATATCACTTTAAAATAGAGTGGGGTATAATTCAATTTTTTTTTACTGAACATGTCGCCCATTTGTATCATCTCTCTGCCGTGATACACCGAGTAAGTATATCATTCCACTGCCGTTGTACACTTAGCAGGCTTATCATCCCTCTGCCTTAGTACACTTTGCAGGTTTATCATCCGGGCTCCCTCAGCCATAGTACACTTAGCAGGCTTATCATCCCTCTGCCGCAGTGCACTTATCAGGCTTATCGTCTCTCTGCCGCAGTGCATTATCAAGCTTATCATCTCTATGTTGTGGTGCACTTATCAGGCTTATCATCCCTCTGCCGCAGTGCATTTATCAAACTTATCATCCCTATGTTGTGGTGCACTTAGCAGGCTTATCATCCCTATGTAGTGGTGCACTTATCATGCTTATCATCCCTATGTTGTGGTGCACTTAGCAGGCTTATCATCCCTATGTTGTGGTGCACTTATTAAGCTTAACATCCCTATGTTCTTGTGCACTTATCAAGCTTATCATCCCTATGTTGTGGCGCACTTAGCAGGCTTATCATCCCTATGTTGTGGTGCACTTATCAAGCTTATCATCCCTCTTCCTAAGCTTGCCTTACGCTGACTGACCTACTTTGTCTCAATGTAAACAAATAAGAGCATAGAAACATTCCGACGCCTCAAAATGGAGGTCAAACATATTTTTCTGCTAAATTGTACCGGTATTGGACAAGATTTAGTTTCGACATATTCTAGTTATTTTTTTCCCCACACATACAGAAAAGTTGACCGTGAAAGCGAGGCTCATTTTAACTGTAGGCGCTAATGAGATTGGATGATGTGGTCGAGTGAATACCATGTACATTTTAAAAACTCCCGCCTTTGAAGAGTTGACTTTGGAAGTGTATTGATTTGTTCAGTCCTACCTTTAAAACAGAATGCACATATAAAGCGTATCCAAGAGAGAAATACAAGAAAATCCTTAGACATACGGACAGACAGACTGCACAAAACTATGTCAGCCTTTCCACTTGAGGAAGCTGGTCATAATGTTAACAGAAACCTATCCAGAATGTCCACTGTCTGAACGTATTGTTGTGTGTAGGAAGACATTGATACGTTCTAGACCAGAGGCTTGTTGAACACTTGCCGGAATCAGTCACGTCAACCAACGATACTTTTGTTATTTAGTCTTTTGGGCACCACACATGATCTTTCGACCATCTCTTTCCATTCTTCATGCTAGGACTAGAGTCTCTTTCATTGAGACTGTGTACCATTCTTTTTAAATCTTCCAGGTTGGCTACGGTATGAGCGCTGGACTGTCGTTCTGTCCTCTCAATGGCCCCCTGGTTCATACCCTGACCGCTGCAATCCCACGTCGTCCTGCGGGAGGTTTACACTAAGGAGTAGATTATCTTCCACTCTGAAGTAACACACGAAACATGTCAACATTTTACATTCAGTCACAACTCTATTTACATTGTGTTGCTAGGCAACTAGAACGAGGCTTACAGTTGTTTCAATTTATGAGTTTCAGATTTTAAAAAAATTAGATCAGATCTACAATTAATCATAACTATTGATTTGAATGGTAACAATGCTGTGTCCTTGTAAATAATTACGCTAGAAAACACTGCGGGTACAGCAACAAACATAACAACCCAAGAAAAATAAACAAAAAAAAAACACAAAAAAAAAATGAAATAAAAAAGTACAAATGAAATATTAAATATCAATGACAACGATATACAAATAAAAATGAAGCACAAATAACAGTGAAAAAAAAAATAGGAGCAAGCGAACTGGAACAAAAAATAGAACAAAGCTGAAAAGAACTTTCTAGAAGAACAATTCAATTACAGATTTGTGTTCATTTAGACATAGTTGTATTTTTTGTTTTTTTTACAAGAATTGTTCAAATGTTCCATGAGTCTGATTTTGTTCACTGCAGCCACTTGTTAGTTCTGTTACACGCTACCATTGTTACACGCTACCACTGTTACATGCTACCACTGTTACACGCTACCACTGACAGTTACTTGTTACCACTGTTACTTGTTACATGTTATCACTTTTACTTGTTGCCACGGTTACTGCTACGTCACATCATTTATTACTGTTATTACTGTTACGTTGCCGCTGTTGTGACATGTTATCCTTGTTACTAGCTACCACTGTTACACTGTTACATGCTACATCAGTCACCATTTGTTACTTGTTAGCGCTGTTACTTGTTACATGTTACCGCTGTTACTTGTTAGATGCTATCCTTGTTACTGGCCACCGCTGTTGCTTGTTACATGTGACTACAGTAAGCTTGAATGTTGAGTTTCACCCAGGCCTAAGTCTAGATAACTAGACATTGAATGTCTGGACCACAGGGCTACTGCTCTGAGGATGACGGAGCTCTCCTGTGTTTGCGTTCAATTTCTTTCAGCCTCTCCACTGTTTTCTTCAGGGCACGCAACTTGGGCAGGTTGTAGCGCTGGCTGGCCAAAGCGCCCAGGACAAGGCCGGCTGTAAACACGGCGAAGCCCTCCAAGTACATTTTGTCTGTCATTCTTGCACATGTGGCTGAACTAGGGAATAGAAAGAAGGAAAGAAATGCATGAGAATTTAAAATAACAATAATAATGATAATAATAATAATCTATCCTCAGTAAAAGTCACATAGACGTCGAGAAGTTATTGTCTTCAAATAAAACTCCGCCAAACGAAAACTTATTCTACATTTGGACGAGTCGCTAAAGTCTTTTAGAAACACAATCTCCTTGTCTCAAAGAAAAAAACTAGCCAAGGCGTCTGGTTTTAGTGTACCGGCAATTAGGTCTTTAAAATGAATACCCCCACAAACACATACACACACACACACACTTACAAGCACAGAGAGTGACTGTATATGTGTGTCAGTGTGTGTCGGCGGTAAATAAAATAATACGATGTTCCAATGGACCTCATTCACCAATCGTAAACAAACAACATTTAGCCACGTGGCGCTCTATATCTTCTATATAATTTACGATCTCATGTTTAATTCATGATGGTTGTCACGTGACAGTTTTTTTTCCATTGTTTTATCAATAAGATCACGTGACTAAATGTTGTTTGTTTACGATTGGTGAATGAGGTCCATTTAATGAAACAAAAATAAGGTTTCGCCAAATAATCTACATCAGTGATTCTCGAACTGTGGTCCGTGGACCTCTAGGGATTCACAAGACGACCTTAGGCCACAGAAAGAAGAAAATTGTATGCAATTAATATAATTTCTTCGTTAGTAGCCAGTTCATTAGATAAACTTTACTTGGACTTTCCCGACTGGGTATTGAACACTTTTACGCATGGACGTAACCAGATCTCAATCACACATGAGTACATACTGATGCAGGAGCAGCTTATTGAAATATACACAAACTACTAACTGAAACCAATGTTTGAAAAATGTCTTCACAAATTCCAGTTACAGAAACAGATTCCTGTTTAATATCCTGAATTATGGGCGGTTGTACAGAATTTGTTCATAGCTTCCCGTCTTCGTATTTGGTAGAACGTGAAGTCGGTGTACTGATGAACCTCATCAGAAATACAAGTAACCGACTAGACATTTGTTCAACTGGAGAATTGCGTTAGCTAGTTACAGACATTAAGCCAGGCATAAATTTGTTCAACTGGAGAATTGCGTTAGCTAGTTACAGACATTAAGCCAGGCATAAATTTGTTCAACTGGAGAATTGCGTTAGCTAGTTACAGACATTAAGCCAGGCATAAATTTGTTCAACTGGAGAATTGCGTTAGCTAGTTACAGACATTAAGCCAGGCATAAATTTGTTCAACTGGAGAATTGCGTTAGCTAGTTACAGACATTAAGCCAGGCATACATTTGTTCAACTGGAGAATTGCGTTAGCTAGTTACAGACATTAAGCCAGGCATAAATTTGTTCAACTGGAGAATTGCGTTAGCTAGTTACAGACATTAAGCCAGGCATAAATTTGTTCAACTGGAGAATTGCGTTAGCTAGTTACAGACATTAAGCCAGGCATACATTTGTGTAACTGGAGAGTTGCGTTAGCTAGTTACAGACATTAAGCCAGGCATAAATTTGTTCAACTGGAGAATTGCGTTAGCTAGTTACAGACATTAAGCCAGGCATAAATTTGTTCAACTGGAGAATTGCGTTAGCTAGTTACAGACATTAAGTCAGGCATAAATTTGTGTAACTGGAGAGTTGCGTTAGCTAGTTACAGACATTAAGCCAGGCATAAATTTGTGCAACTTTAGCGTTGCGTTAGCTAGTTACAGACATTAAGTCAGGCATAAATTTGTGTAACTGGAGAGTTGCGTTAGCTAGTTACAGACATTAAGCCAGACATAAATTTGTGCAACTTTAGCGTTGCGTTAGCTAGTTACAGACATTAAGTCAGGCATAAATTTGTGCAACTTTAGCGTTGCGTTAGCTACTTACAGACATTAAGTCAGGCATAAATTTGTGTAACTGGAGAGTTGAGTTAGCTACTTACAGACATTAAGTCAGGCATAAATTTGTGTAACTTTAGCGTTGCGTTAGCTACTTACAGACATTAAGTCAGGCATACATTTGTGTAACTGGAGAGTTGCGTTAGCTACTTACAGACATTAAGTCAGGCATACATTTGTGTAACTGGAGAGTTGCGTTAGCTACTTACAAACATTAAGTCAGGCATAAATTTGTGCAACTTTAGCGTTGCGTTAGCTACTTACAGACATTAAGCCAGGCATAAATACACTCATCAAATCTCATCCACATCATCCAAGTCACCGTGATAACAACATTCTAATCTCAATACACAATTCTTCAACAATGTTTTTTTTTTTTCCATTTGAACCTTTTTACCATTTATGTAACTTTTCACTTTTGGGTACTTGGGTAAGTTTTGACTGTATAAAGGGGTCCCCTGGTCAAAAAAGTTTGAGAACCTGTGATCTACATCTACCAACTAATCGAACAGTGAAAACGGGTAATTATTGTTGAAATAGAGCGGTGATATTACCAAAAGAAAGAAGTATTCACAATTTACTAAACACCATTAATAAAATCACTAAATTGAGAGACCATTTAGGACAGAAGACGAAACAGCTAAGTAGCAATACTACCTCAAATACTGAACTATAACTTAGGAATACAGAAACACAGCTTAATAACATACTTTCAATGCGTCAAGATAAATGAACGTTTCTCATTCCCTATGCTAGGACAAATTCGTACTAGTCCTTCTTCCTAGTGCCAATAGAGGAAAACGGGCTGCCTTAATCACCAAGAAAAAAAAATAAAACAATGACTTAGAGTGTTAGGGCTTTGAATAAGTGAGATGAAAGCCTGGGCATTGTTTATGGTCGGAACGATGTCGCCCACACAGCAGTTCCCCCCTCTCCGCGCAGCTGATGTGACCAAAGGAACGGAATATCTAATACAGTTTGGGATCAGTAGCGCCGCAGGATCTGCCAGGCTGTGGCACGGTGTGCCACAGTCTGCCTAAGGCTCACCAGCTCCTGATTTTTCCTCAGGGTTGTCTCCCGAAGCCTTTCCCGTGTTTGGGTATAGCCGCAGGGCAGCGGAGGTTTGGATTCAGAGTTTTCCTTCTCCTAGATGGGTAGTTAACCAAGGCTAACGAGCCCCTCCTGCCCAAAGCTTACTGGTTTAGGCGCCAGTAGCTCTCCTTTGCCCCTTCTCCTGTCTGTGGTAACGGTTCCGCCAGGCTCAGTAGCTGAGCCACACGTGAAGGCCAGGAGTTGGACTGGTTGTCAGAGGCTATTTGAGACGCATGCCATTGGAAGCACTTTATAGGTAATGATGGGCTTAAGACCATTACCCTTTCCGGCGTTAACAACCTTGCGGAACCGACTTAGAGTGTACGTCTCTAATTATCACGAAAGACGATTATGCAATCCAATAGTGATGCACATTTACTTTTTTACTTAGACTTAGGTCCTCCCACGCCTTTCGGCGCATTGGGCGGCAGGCAAGCTGTCTCCATAAAGATCTGTCATTGGCAATGTCTGAAGCCTCCTCCCACCTGGTGTCCACAGTTCTGAGGTCCTCCATGAAGGTGTGTCGCCAAGTAATACGAGGACGTCCCTGTTTGCGCTTTCCTCGTTTTGGCTTCCATGTCATCGCAACTCTTGGTGTGCGTAATTCATTTTGACGTAGAACATGTCCCGCAAACCTCATGCGACGCTCAGTCACAACCTCACTAAGTGTTCGACTCCCAGTTCGGCATAGGATTTCCTTGTTTGAGACCCGATCTGTGTAACTGACTCCCAAAATCCGTCTCAGCCATTTTTGTTGAGCCACATTTAGTCTTTTCTCAATTTTGACAGATGACTTCCATGTCTCACGTGTGATGTACAGTAATGAAATAAATAATATGAGTAAAAATAGTTTTAAATATTACAAACTTTTGAAATGTCCAAATAAAATGTACATTCTTCAATATGAATACAAATATGGAATATGAAATGACTTTAAAACAAGCAGTAGAAAAAAAAAAGAAAACTTAAAAAAAAAAAAAAGCTTATCTAAGGGAAATAACCTTTTTTTTTTTATCTACCCTGTACTGAAAATTACAGGGTTTAGCACTGTCACGGATGAATGTGTGTATAATGTATAATCTCCTTTCGTCTCCCTAAGCTCCAACTATCTTACTCTCAATTTGTGTATTTCTACATCAGCTTCTTTCTCTTTAGCTCTTGCTTCTGCCTCTTTAGTTACAAATGCGGTAACGAGATCTCAATCTAGTGTGAGAGATAACATGGGAACAACGATACAGCACCGTAGAAAGAGAGTGCTTGGCAGTTGTTTGGGCAGTAACCAAGTTGGCCAGATACCTGTTGGGCAGAACATTTGTACTCCGCACAGATCACGCACCCTTACGCTGTTTAAACACACGTGAATTCCAGGGTAACTCGCTTGGCCCTGATGCTTCAGGACTTTCAGTTCGAAGTGCAGCATATTCCAGGTAAAGGAAACGTGGTAGCGGACATTCTGTCACGCTTATCATAGATATAAGCCTACGTGGCTTCTCACAAGCATGTGTTGCTTCATCAAAGACTTTGTGTCTTCAACCGTTTAGACTTTGTTGCTTGATGGTAGACTTTCTGTCTACAACTAAGACTGTGTGTCTTCATCTTTTAAGACTGTGTGTCTTCATCTTTTAAGACTGTGTGTCTTCATCTTTTAAGACTGTGTGTCTTCATCTTCTAAGACTGTGTGTCTTTACTATAGACTGTGTGCCTATTACATTGCAGTCTGTGTGACTACATTAAAGTCTGTGTGACTACATTAAAGTCTGTGTGACTACATTAAAGTCTGTGTAACTACATTAAAGTCTGTGTGACTACATTAAAGTCTGTGTGACTATGTTCAAGTTGTTTGGATACATGCCTGTGTGGCATATTCAGAGCCTTTGTGGCCTATCGAATTAACATTTTTGTTGTATTGTGTTTTAATGTTTTATACTTGTTTTATAATAGTTTTTTATGTATCTTTGTAAACATTGATTATAATTTTAGGAGGGGCGAGATATCACGGATGAATGTGTGTATGTATGTATAATCTATTTTTACATTCTGCGCGAATGACCGGAAGTGTGTTTGGTTGTTAGACAGAGACCAGCGTGTGTGATATGCAGTAAAGCTGATTAAAGTTTATCTGTTTGATCTAGTGGTTTCATTGTTTTATTTCGCTAACTAGAACTGAACCAGGGACACCTAGAGACGTAGCGAGACCTAAGGTAGATTCTATCGAGTTATAATTATAAATATAATAGGAAAGCTGTGACAAGCACTCTTTCTGTTATGTAAAACAAAATTAATTTAGAAATGATTAACTAATTGCTTTTTTTTTTTTATTAATTCGTGTATTGTCATCGACAATCAATAATTATGTTAAATTCTAACTTGATCCGAGAATGGGAAGTGGGAGAAAAAATGTGTTCAAACATAATAAGAGAATTAAATCCACATATACATCCACTTCTCTCATTAAGTAGCATTAAGTAGCATTTATTCCCTTTACTTCGACATCAAACACAATAAATATTCACCCAAAGTTAATTGACTAATTTTTTTTTATATTATGTCCTGTCAGGCTCTATGAATAATTGTACAAAGTTTTAACTTGATCCGAGAATGAGAAATGGGAGAATAAAAAACACAGACAAACTTTTTACCAGACAGACAGACAGACAGAGTGAGTTGATAAAAGCTTTGTAAAAATACGCTTACAAGTATACTCATTAATATTTTCCCAAGTTGTAAATTTTATATCTGTCTAGACGTAAGCTAGGTCTAGTCTATAGATATAGACGCATACGACCCCAACCAAAACAAAAAAAGGCGACCCTCAATAGAAAAAGTTTTGTCCACCCCTGGCTTACCTACAACAACTAAACAAAAAGGCGGGAACTATAGATCTAACAATGCTACCAGTGCCATCAAAAGAAAAAAGTTCCGGCAAAATCAACATCGATCTATAGATCTAGATTTAGAACTTCGTTCAACGTAGCAAAGCAAGGGCTAGAGAGTATAGTTTCTAATGTTTTAAAAATCCAGTCCTAATATTAGTACTAGACTCGAGATTTAAATCTAATCTAGAGCTATAACTTTCTTGTTTCTGCTGGTCTAGATTCTAGATGATGATCTTGATCTAGATTATGATGATCTTGATCTAGATTATGCTGATACTATGAGTAACTATGTCACTATGACTTTGTTTGAAGTTAAACTTAGATCTTATGATCTTCTTGTCGATTGATTGCGATAAACTTAAGTCTAGATCTAGATGGACTAGATATCTTTAAACTAAGATCTAGAATTCTAGATCTAACATGACTTATGACAATCATTCAGTGAATAACAAGGGACTTGAATAGTTTTGAATCAAACTTTAATAATAGACCTGTCTAGTGTCTAGACTCTAAGTCTAGTGTCTACAGTCTAGGATAAACATTTGAGACCAAAAGAAAATCCGCTGCCGAAGACAGACGCAGACGGCGAAAAGAAAATACAAATCGACCACCTGCGGACAATGGTTAAGCTTGCCCTGAGTGTGGCAAAATATGTAGGTCACAGCTGGGGCTGCGCAGCCACGGGAAATACTGCATTCAAAAATTGTAAGACAAAATTCCATACGGACAATAAAGATTACTATTATGTTAGAAATGAACGAGTATTCATTCTCTGGCGCTGCCAGGGTCGAGTTTCGTTAAAGAGAAACAAAATTCATTGTAGTCCCTTTATTCTTTATTATTATTAGTCTAGATCTATTATTATTATTATTATTACAGTCTAGGTCAACCCTTGTTTGTTCTTAGCTTTGAAGGTGACCAGAATATTTTGTCACCTAAATTACTTCGATCTATTGTACGCGTCAAAGGATGTTGATATAAGATCTAGATCCAGGGCTCGTTAGACTGTCGCCTGCTAGGTCATGTACTTACATGGTATCCAGTCAGTCTGGATCAGCCGACATTCAGCAGCAGCAGTGGTCGTTACAAGTCTCTGCTCTTCGTGTAGTCAAGTTTGGTGCGCTTCGGTGCGCTTAAAAAATCCACACAAACAATAAATTAATAAAATGTTTGTAAAATTTTTGACATGTTTCGGATGTTCCTTCAGAGTTAAAGAAAATCAACTTCCTAGTCCAAACTCCAAACATCCTGCAGGACGACGGGGGATGGGAGCGGGCTGGGTTTGAACCCGGGACCATCGATAAGTCTAGACGAAATTCCAGCGCGCAAACCGCACAACCATGCGGCCATCCATGGGTTGATGCGTGTAACATTGGCTTTTCCTGCACTTTATATAAACTAAACTATGAGTAGTCTGTGCCACCATTGAGCTTTCCCTACACTTTATATAAACTAAACTATGAGTAGTCTGTGCCACCATTGAGCTTTCCCTGCACTTTATATAAACTAAACTATGAGTAGTCTGTGCCACAATTGAGCTTTCCCTTCACTTTATATAAACTAAACTATGAGTAGTCTGTGCCACCATTGAGCTTTTCCTACACTTTATATAAACTAAACTATGAGTAGTCTGTGCCACCATTGAGCTTTTCCTACACTTTATATAAACTAAACTATGAGTAGTCTGTGCCACCATTGAGCTTTCCCTGCACTTTATATAAACTAAACTATGAGTAGTCTGTGCCACCATTGAGCTTTCCCTACACTTTATATAAACTAAACTATGAGTAGTCTGTGCCACCATTGAGCTTTTCCTACACTTTATATAAACTAAACTATGAGTAGTCTGTGCCACCATTGAGCTTTCCCTACACTTTATATAAACTAAACTATGAGTAGTCTGTGCCACCATTGAGCTTTCCCTGCACTTTATATAAACTAAACTATGAGTAGTCTGTGCCACCATTGAGCTTTTCCTACACTTTATATAAACTAAACTATGAGTAGTCTGTGCCACCATTAAGCTTTCCCTACACTTTATATAAACTAAACTATGAGTAGTCTGTGCAACCATTGAGCTTTCCCTACACTTTATATAAACTAAACTATGAGTAGTCTGTGCCACCATTGAGCTTTCCCTACACTTTATATAAACTAAACTATGAGTAGTCTTGCCACCATTGAGCTTTTCCTGCACTTTATATAAACTAAACTATGAGTAGTCTGTGCCACCATTGAGCTTTCCCTACACTTTATATAAACTAAACTATGAGTAGTCTTGCCACCATTGAGCTTTTCCTGCACTTTATATAAACTAAACTATGAGTAGTCTGTGCCACCATTGAGCTTTTCCTGCACTTTATATAAACTAAACTATGAGTAGTCTGTGCCACCATTGAGCTTTCCCTACACTTTATATAAACTAAACTATGAGTAGTCTGTGCCACCATTGAGCTTTTCCTGCACTTTATATAAACTAAACTATGAGTAGTCTTGCCACCATTGAGCTTTCCCTACACTTTATATAAACTAAACTATGAGTAGTCTGTGCCACCATTGAGCTCTCACGCTTTCTTCAAGGGGATGTTAAGGGGCTGCAAGTGGGGCAACAGCTCCAGGCACCTTAGGAAGGCTTCGCGATAAAAAGAATCTTTTTGTCACCGTCAGCCCATCGTACAAAAATTTCGTGGCCCTGAAATGACACTTGCGCATTGCCAAAGCCGGCTCTGCTCTCTTTCACAGAGTCATGCTGTAACGAGAAATACGATTGCTATATTACCAGACAATATGAAAAGTTCTTACAAGGCAACAGATTTATTTTTCTACACCCATTCCCTTAATTATGTCTACAGTGAATGTTTGTGTGTGTGTGTTTCCAAGGTGACGGCGAGAAGAAGTTAACCATTGGTTAGTGGCAGTGATGAAATTCCAATAGGGCCTAGCGCAGGGGTTCTCAACCTGTGGGTCGCGATGATTTGCCAGGGGTCGCCTAAGACCATTGAAAAAATGGATTGTTTTTGTCTACTCTTCTATTGCTGTGTGTGTGTGCGTGGGGGGGGGGGTCGTGGCAGAGTGGGGGATTGTAAAAAGGGGTCGCCGAGCATAAAAGGTCGAGAACCGCTGGGATAGCATATTGCTAATGTGTAAGACCAAGAGATTTGAAACTGTAAAGACGTAGCTTTTGTAGTGAGTAGTGGCAATGTCTACGATTCCGAAGATTAAGGCTGAGTGCAGTGTTTCATATGACTACACAAACTCAGTTTCGACCTGCATATTTTCCCGCTCTTCGTGCAGACAAAGCTGTTGTCTGCTGACGGTCTATTTAAGTTTTCTTTCCGTCTTCTGCCCATGTCTTGAATAATGGCTTTTCTTTGAGTCTCAAATGTTTGTGCCGCAGCCTTTGGCCATCTGGTACACTGAACTAAAGGGAATATTTTTTTGTTGTTGTTGAGGCTGAATAAGAGATTAGCCCTTTACAAAACAATTAGATCAATTAGATACTCATTCAGTAACATCAGTTAGGCCAGGTTCACATTTAACTTCACCTTCACCTATCCATTGGTCTGTTGGACCATTGGGGCACCACACAGGATCTGTTAATCGTCTTTCTCCATTTTCCACTGTCCTTTGCCTTTGATAGAAATTTATTCACTTACATGCATGACCATTCTTTGGTGTTGTCTTCCCATCGCTTTCTCTGTCTTCCTCTTCATCTTCTTCCTGGTACTGTTCCCTGAAGGAAGGTCTTTGCGAGCCGCGAGGATCTTGTAATGTTGCCATAGAGTTTGAGTTTACGTTTTTTGACAGAGATAGCAGGTCATCGTGGGGTCCATTTGCTGTATTAATCCTGCTTCTAATCTCTTTACTCGTGATGCGGTATTTGTAAGTAACACCTAGGATTTAACTATATCTTCTTAACTATCAGTTCATTGAATACATATGAATATTAACAATGTAATTTTGGCAACATTAATAAATCCCCGTATTCTGTAGTATTAAGTCGTTAGTTGATATAACAATAGTACAGCACTTCTCTTCTTTTTATATCGACGGAGATAGGGTTGTAGTTGTTGATAGTTCATAGTTTCTTTCTGAAAATATTGAAACCTGCCTTTTTACCTGCCTGAGTGGACAATCTCGGGGGGGGGGGGTTCGATTTTGAGTAAGTGTCTCCACACAAACTGTCTTTGTAAGCTTGATTATTATTACTACTAGATCTACTTCATTTCATCTCAAGTTGACTTTGAATATGTCGTTAATCAAAGTTGTATCTAGGCCTGTTATAAAAGAAAAGTGTGTTCGAGTTCGTTCAAGCTGTACAATTAAAAATAAAGCAGACCTACATTGTTTAGCTGTACTAGCAGTCTGACGTTACAGTTCAACGACCGACAAACATTAATCTGTCCCTTGGTCTTGACATTTGGGCACCACACATGATCAGTCGACAAACTCCATTCCTGTCAGTTTTTTTTTGTTTTTTTCCCCCTCTGATTAGAGTTCCTTTCGTTGACATGCGCGTCCATTCCTTGATGTCTTTCCTTCACTTTTTTTTTGGTCTGTCTGTCTGTCTGTCTCGTTTCTCTGCAGGGAATAAGTAGCAAAGAACAGAAGAAAGACTTTTCCTATGCTCGAGTTCTAATTATCTCTTCCATTGATAGAATCTCAGTCTGATTAAAGATAACTAATTTATCCAAGTCAAATACGCACTCTTTTTTTTTTTTTAACAGAAGTAGAAAGTGATGTCCAGCCTTCAAAAATGGACGATGACATCACGGATATCGAGGCCACCATCATACGAGAAAAATGTGAAGATGCTGCACCCCCTCAGCCTGTACAGCCTTTGTCTAAAGTTGTAGACGGTAAGGGAAACCATTTCTATTTCAAGTGCGTGAAAATAATTTCATGGATTGTCTTCCTTTGTACTGACTCAAACTCAACAAACGTACATAATAAGAATGATATTATTATATTATATTATATTATATTATATTATATTATATTTTATTATATTATATTATATTATATTATATTATATTATATTATATTATATTATATTATATTATATTATATTATATTATATTATATTATACATAAAACACTGAATCATAATCTTAAAATACAAAAACAAATTTAATAAAATACTCAGAAAAACACAAAAATGCAGAAGCATTCATCGTCCCATATGCTAGGACAAATTTGTACAAATGCTCCTTCTTCCCTAGCGCTATTAGAGCATGGGATGGGTTGCCTGAGCTAGCCAGGAAAACCAGTGACTTGGCGGAGCTTAGGTCATTTGTTAATATGCATGACGCGTAGGACGTAATCATCTTCTTTTTTGAAGTAATGTCTGTAACAAGATAAGATAAGATAAGATATTACTAGCCGGATTTGACCCTCGGCCTGCGGGCCCTAGTTTGGGTTTTAATGATCTAGTCACATTCTAGTGGATTGGATTCAGATCTATGTCAAACATGGAGAATGTTCCCGTTCACATTTTTAAATTAAAGTTTACCACGAAAACGAAATTAGATTTAGAAAACGGGTTTACCCGTTCAGCCGACATATTCATCTCTATACTATAAAGTAGAAAGTAAGGCATATGTAAGTGTGTCTCGCATATAAATCATAACCGTTTTTAAATCTTAAGAAAATTGGAAGAAATGTTCCTTGGGTACTAACTGTAACCGTAACATATGTATATTAGCCCTAAAACAAACTTAAGACCCTCAAAAAAAAAAGGTGCCTAACTCTATGAAAGTATTACTATTTCATGGATCTAGGCCATGTTTACCATGCTTACATGAGAGAAGATCGAAAGGATTTAGATCTAGATCTAATTTTTAAAACTACACTTTGCATAGATAGTTTTTTACCGTTACACATGAAAATACAAAATATAGTCTATTGATTTCATTATTTAATAAAATTAACCTTCAAATTTGTGTTTCAAAAGCATTTTTACATAAATTTGTTCCTTATATCTGCGAATTTAGAATTCCTGACGAACATTCATTCATTAGACAAGACCGAAATGTGACACATCTCTCTATTCCTAGGTCCAAAATCTAATTCAAGTCTAAGATGATTGAACTTCTCTTCGCAAAGATAGTTTTATACTTTAAAACACAAACATACTAATTATAGTGCATTCATTTCATATTTTAATCAAATTGACATTCAAATTTGTTTTTCTAAAGCATTTTTCATACATTCGTTCGCTATAGCGACATACATTTTAATAGTTTGATTCATGAGTCAATCACATCTAATAAAAAAGGTCACGCATGTGCAGAGCGAAGCCTCCACGCACGCACAGAACGAACTCTATCCAGGCCAATATTTAACTCAAGATTAGTCTAGATCTATCTCTAACTCATCTAATTCAAAGATGATAGATCTACTTTATACTTTCACACATTAACATACAAAATAAAGTCTATTCATTTCATATTTTAATCAAATATATATAGGCCTATACGCTAATGTTTTTATTTGTAAAAATGGATTTAGGTCGATGAGCTATTTTGATAGCTCCATCCATACTATTTTTACATTCACGCATTCCGCATTTGCTTTACTCATAACGTTATTATTTCGTTTAATTGTTTACAGAACACTTTCAGTGACTATATTGACAGTGATACGCAAATTAAGACCCGCGGGCCGCGGGTAACATATGGCTGGTATCTAATATAAAAAAACCGTGAAAACGGGTTTACCCGATCTGTTAAAAATTTTCGTTCTTTAATATAGCTAAATTTAGGTATTTAAAAAAATATTTAGGGCCCTCAGGTTGTGGAAGGAACATTAAACATGCACTACGGTCTCCGCAATGATCTAAGGAACATTTGTGCCAAGTTTTATCAAGATTGGTCAAACGGTTTCGATTTCTATATGGGACATACATACATACTCTCAACAGATCATGTGTGGAGCCCCAACGGTTCAGCTGACTTCAGGGATAGGTGATGGTGGGTGAATATGACGACTCCCCACTTCAGGAACTCCCCACCCCCTCACTATACTTGGCTACACATTTGTTGTCACGCAGTCCAATTAGAGATTCAGCAGCTATACTGAAATATTCCCTCAGTGAACGCTACAATGAACAACTGCGCAATATCTTCCCGTTTTGCTGAGTACCTCGCTGCACACAGTAGCCATTGATTTGTCATAAACAGGCCGACCTCATCTCAGCACTGATAGCCATCTGGTTCTCTTCAAATCTTTATATCATTAGATGTCTATATCATTTGTTGTGTAGCTTGTTTGAATTAATTTGAAAGTAACTAGACAAATGTGTCATCAGCGCTGCCACTGCTGTAGATTTTCCTTCAAGATTTTTTTAATTTGACAAACTAAAGTACGCGCATATGGAGCTTGTCTCAGAAAGAAACAGGTTCGGAATGGTATTAGTATAACTCTTCTCCAGAGCCGAAGATAGACGACATGTTGATACTAGTAACTAGACATAAAACACTGAACCATAATCTTCAAATACAAAAACAAAATGTAATAAAATACTCTGAAAGACACAAAGATAAAGGCACATTCCTCATCCCATATGCTAGGACAAATTTATACAAATACTCCTTCTTCCCTAGTGCTATTAGAGCATGGAATGGGTTGCCTGAGCTAGCCAGGAAAACCAGTGACTTGGCAGAATTTAAGTCATTGGTTAATATGCATGACTAAATGCATGACGGGTAGGACGTAATCATCTTCTTTTTTTGAAGTAACGTCTGTATTATATAAGATAAGTAAGAAAGATTGATTAGATCCAGCTAAAGTGACCTGCAAGAGCTGTCTGGAACTAAGAGCCGTCCTTGGAGCTACCAGAGAACTGGATTAAGGACCTGGGGCGACACTCGGAAGTGCGTCAGTGGTCGGTTTTAAGGTATGGTTAGGAAAGGACTGGTGGAACTAAAGACAAAACTCCCTGTGTATTGATGGCTGAAGTCACTATCTGTGTGTTTTGTTTACTGTTAATAAATACACCATCTCTTATTCACTTCCATTCGTTGGGTGCTCGTCCTTACAATTATAACAGTAAGAAATATTGTCAGTAATCAAAGACAAATATCCCAGCCATGCTATTACACTCTATAAGTAGCCATTACAATACAAAGACAGCTTCACCAACGACGAGCATGATCACATCATCACAATGGCGAAAGGACCCTATTATGCCTTTCGCCCACTGTCTAAAAAAAACCGCTTCCTGGTGGTAGAATATAAGCTCTGTAGAGTTGACTTGATAGTCCTAAGTTTGAGCTTAGCATGCCGCTGCCCCCTCCCACCCGGCCTGCGGGTTGTTTGTGTTGTGATGTATAAGGCAAAACCAAAACAAACGCAAGACTGCACAGGCATATAACGAGCTCCTCAGGGCTCGCATATACTTTTCTACAAGGAACAACACCAGGAAAAATAAGGTGAGGCGGAGAAAAAAAAAGATGGGAAGACACCTTCAAGGAGTAGACTGGCCTGTCAAAGAAAGAGATTACGGTAATTCTGGGAAATGACAGAGAGGAATGTAGAGATAATCAACGGATCACGTGTGGTGCCCCAATGGTCAAACAGACCAAGGGGTCACGTGTGGTGCCCCAATGGTCAAACAGACCAAGGGATCACGTGTGGTGCCCCAATGGTCAAACAGACCAAGGGATCACGTGTGGTGCCCCAATGGTCAAACAGACCAATGGATCACGTGTGGTGCCCCAATGGTCAAACAGACCAAGGGACAGATTAGTTTGGGACACGTTAAGATTGTTAAACATTGTTAGTAACAATTTTAACACGTGCCGCATTTTCAGTAACAAGTTTACACTTCTTATTGTCAGTGACAGTTTGGTCAACGCTCATATGTCAGTGACAGTTGGGACAAGGCTCATATGTCAGTGACAGTTTGGACAAGGCTCATATGTCAGTGACAGTTTGAACAAGGCTCGTATATCAGTGACAGTTTGGACAAGGCTCATATGTAAGTGACAGTTTGGACAAGGCTCATATGTCAGTGACATTTTGGACAAGGCTCTTATGTCAGTGACAGTTTGGACAAGGCTCATATGTCAGTGACAGTTTGGACATGGCTCGTATGTCAGTGAAAGTTTGGACAAGGTTCATATGTCAATGACAGTTTGGACAAGGCTCATATGTCAATGACAGTTTGGACAAGGCTCATATGTCAGTGACAGTTTGGACAAGGCTCGTATGTCAGTGACAGTTTGGACAAGGCTCGTATGTTAGTGACAGTTTGGACAAGGCTCATATGTCAGTGACAGTTTGGACAAGGCTCGTATGTCAGTGAAAGTTTGGACAAGGCTCATTTGTCAATGACAGTTTGGACAAGGCTCATTTGTCAATGACAGTTTGGACAAGGCTCATATTTCAATGACAGTTTGGACAAGGCTCGTAGATCAGTGACAGTTTGGACAAGGCTCGTATGTCAGTGACAGTTTGGACAAGGCTCGTATGTCAGTGACATACTTGGCATGACCTATTAATTATTATTATTGTAGGCTAGAGAAGCGTTAAGTTTTCGCATAAAATATTCCTTAAAACTCCAAAAGTTCATATGAAAATAGTTGTATTTCTTCGCTTTCTTTTTCATAACTTGGTCAAAACCATGACATCGAGCCCACAGTTTTCAACCAATGTCTGGTGTTATGACATTTAGTATAGAGACGCACCATTATTGAACGCGACATTTCGTGACGTTGCTGGTTAGTGGGTTTATTTGTGGGTTTATTTGTGGGTTTATTAGTGGGTTTATTTGTGGGTTTATTAGTGGGTTTATTTATGTTAATATTGTCGTTGTGTTTGGAACTTAAGGTGACAACATCTCATTACGGACAGAGACCCGACTGTGGCCTTTCAGCAAACTTTATTGAAGTATTTAACGGTATTGTCTTTATATGTGTAGGTCTTGTTCACAAGTAGTTCAAACACATCTAATACACCCGTACAAGAAACTCAAACATCTTCCGGAGTAATCTGTCGAAGTCAGACAGCCATCATACAACTACAAGGTCAAGGACTATCACACTGGTCAAAACCATGACATCAGGCCCTCACTTTTTAACCAATGTCTGGTCAAAACGATGACAAACTGCATTTCACTTATCAACCAATAACCCGAGTTGTAATATTTCTGGCCGTAATTATCTTCAGTTGTAACGATTCAGGACATTGAAAGAGTGTCCAACCTATATATGTCAGGGATTGTTTCAAACATTTGTTACACTCCCTTAAAGTGTAGACACCGGAAGTGGAGACACGATTGATGAGCTTGTTAGTTTTTTCTCACGAACGCTTGTTTTTTATCTCCCGTTTCCACTCACATTTATTTACGCAATTTAAAAAAAAAACAACAAAAACTTTGTCGATTTATGCGATTTACAGAGGACCCCGAAATTTGGCGAGCTTTCATTTTCGTACAAGGAGAAATAACTCTAAATAAAACTTTTTGTCGTAGCTGGTGTACAGAATGATGGAAGGGCTGATAATCTAGGCTTTTTAAAAAACACACACACACACACACACACACACACACACACACACACACACACACACACACACACACACATATATATATATATATATATATATATATATATATATATATATATATATATATATATATATATATATATATATATATATATATATATATATATATATATATATATATTTATATATATATATTTCACATTTAGCACCGTAGAATCAAATTATGTAAGCTTTGTTTTGTGTGTGCACATTTTGGCACCGTAGATTTAAATTCTGTAAGCCTTTTGTATGTGCACAAATTGGCACAGTAGATTAAAATTGTGTAAGCTTTTTGTGTGTGCACATTTTGGCACCGTAGGATTAAATTGTGTAAGCTTTTTGTTTGTGCACATTTTGGCACCGTAGGATTAAATTGTGTAAGCTTTTTGCGTGTGCACATTTTGGCACCGTAGGATTAAATTGTGTAAGCTTTTTGTATGTGCACATTTTGGCACAGTAGGATTAAATTGTGTAAGTTTTTTGTATGTGCACATTTTGGCACCGTAGAATCAAATTATATAAGCTTTTCCATTTGTCGCGTGTATTGGCTAAGATATATTGAGGTTCAATTTAGCGTCCCTGACGAATACTTTAATTTGAAAATCTCTGGTTGCTTAACCCTTAAAGTGCTGAACTGTTTTACAATGAGTGCATAGACAATTCTGATGTTTAGAGGCTAAACTACCACACGCGTTTTAAGGGTTAATAGTTTGTGAATCTAATTCAACGCCCCTGATTGCACTGAAGAATCGGAAGACGCCATCCTCCCTCGCATTGCCCGACTTTAATAAAATATGTCGTAGTGGGTGAGGGGTAAAGGGCCCACCTTCTGAACCACAAGGTGTCGAGTTTGATACTTTATGACGTTCCTGTGTACAATCCTCTGCCATGGGGACCTGAGGTACGGTGGGGAAGTGAAAGGCGATTGGTCGTTGGTGTGGCCAAGTGACACCATCATTAACAGTCGGCCATGAAAACAGTTGAGCTGTTTGAAACAGTTTGAAACTGGAACCTTTACCATTTTTATTTTGGCCAATTTTTTTTTATATTTTGGCTTAATATTTTATTTTGGCTTAATATTTTATTTTGGCTTAATATTTTATTTTGGCTTAATATTTTTGTATTTGAGCTAATATTTGTAGTCTGTGTGACTGTTCAGTGTGGGCTCGATGAGTTCTAGAATCGCTTGGCTTTACAAGCTTCGGATTTAGTGTTCAGAAATGAAGATTATTACGTCCAAACCTAATGCAAGATTCAAGGGGATGACATTGGGCGGGGTTCGAACTCGAACCACAGAGATGACAGTCACAAGCGCACACCACTCCACCAGGCGTCCACATTACAGCTTAGACACATCTGAGGCATTTAGCGATAAAAGAAAAAACTACGAGAAAGAAAGTTAAAAGAGCTAAAAAAAAAGTTAGGCAAGACAAAAAAAAGTTATGCAAGGTAAAAAGAAAGTTAGGCAAGGCAAAAAGAAAGTTAGGCAAGGCAAAAAGAAAATTAGGCAAGGCAAAAAGAAAATTAGGCAAGGCAAAAAGAAAGTTAGGTAAGGCAAAAAGAAAGTTAGGCAAGGCAAAAAGAAAGTAAGGGAAGGCAAAAAGAAAGTTAGGCAAGGCAAAAAGAAAATTAGGCAAGGTAAAAAGAAAGTTAGGCAAGGCAAAAAGAAAGTTAGGCAAGGCAAAAAGAAAATTAGGCAAGGCAAAAAGAAAGTTAGGTAAGGTAAAAAGAATGTGAGGCAAGGCAAAAAGAAAATTAGACAAGGCAAAAAGAATGTGAGGCAAGGCAAAAAGAAAATTAGGTATGGCAAAAAGAAAATTAGGCAAGGCAAAAAGAAAATTAGGCAAGGCAAAAAGAAAATTAGGCAAGGCAAAAAGAAAGTTAGGTAAGGCAAAAAGAAAGTTAGGCAAGGCAAAAAGAAAATTAGGCAAGGCAAAAAGAAAGTTAGGCAAGGCAAAAAGAAAGTAAGGTAAGGCAAAAAGAAAGTTAGGCAAGGCAAAAAGAAAGTTAGGCAAGGCAAAAAGAAAGTTAGGCAAGGTAAAAAGAAAGTTAGGCAAGGTAAAAAGAAAGTTAGGCAAGGCAAAAAGAAAGTTAGGCAAGGCAAAAAGAAAGTTAGGCAAGGAAAAAAGAAAGTTAGGCAAGGCAAAGAGATAGTTAGGCAAGGCAAAAAGAAAGTTAGGCAAGGCAAAGTGATAGTTAGGCAAGGCAAAAAGAAAATTAGGCAAGGCAAAAAGAAAGTTAGGTAAGGTAAAAAGAATGTGAGGCAAGGCGAAAAGAAAGTTAGGCAAGGTGAAAAGAAAGTTAGGCAAGGCGAAAAGAAAGTTAGGCAAGGCAAATAGAAAGTTAGGCAAGGCAAAAAGAAAGTTAGGCATGGCAAAAAGAAAGTTAGGCATGGCAAATAGAAAGTTAGGCATGGCAAATAGAAAGTTAGGCATGGCAAATAGAAAGTTAGGCAAGGCAAATAGAAAGTTAGGCAAGGCAAATAGAAAGTTAGGCATGGCAAATAGAAAGTTAGGCAAGGCAAATAGAAAGTTAGGCAAGGTAAAAAGAAAGTTAGGCAAGGCAAAAAGAAAGTTAGGCAAGGCAATTAGAAAGTTAGGTAAGGCAAAAAGAAAATTTCAACATAATCCTTTTACCACCAGCTAGAAATAAACCTTTTTTACGCCCTGCAGCATAGACCTACAAACTTACCAACAACCTTTTATGATAACAACTTTCTAACAACAACAATAATAAACTATTGCCTTTAATACTAACACCTACAAACATATTAACAACGAACCTGAAAAACAATATTTACCAAGACCTAGATACAAACCTAGTTTTAAACATAATCAAATGCATTAACAATGGAACCTTCCATAAATCTAAAAATAACCACATCTCGCTCTCTCAACATTCCGAGATATATCTTTAATTTTATTAATTGCTTTGAGCTAAAAAAAAAGAATAACTTAAAAATCAAGCAAGTTTTAAATTAAACTCATCAGCTCTTCGCTTGTCTGGCGCTCCGAACGAGGCTCTGCAAATAGCAAAGCGCTTCATATTACTTTTAAGTAGACGCTGAAGTCGCACGCGATTCTTGACAGCATGAGCAATAGTAATCGATTCCAAATGCATTGCAACAAACGCGACAATGTTCGATACTCCCATGTGTCAAGATGAAACATTACCATAAACAGAGCTGGGCTTTTTTTTTTTGTTGTTGAGCACTGGTTCTAAAATCTGGGCAAGTTCCACAGCAGCACTCGCAAAACTCAAAACAACATGGAAAGACAAAGGCATAACCCTCGACTGCAAAATCAGAATGGTCAAGACCAATCGTTATAGAATGCCTTAACACTGACCAGCAACGTCACCACCTGTGGGAAGTTTAGACCAATAGCTCGTTGCCACGTCACAGGTCTATTGGTCTACCACATTCTTATATGCTTGCGAGTCTTTGACGCTGACTGCAGAGCTAGAGAGGAGGATCCTGGCAATGGGATTGAGATGCTACAGAAGGATCCTAGGCATGACATTCAACGCATCACAAACCAAGAGATTAGAGACAGGGTCACTGCAGCGATTGGACCCCACGATGAAACTAAAACTCATAACCATATTACAGGGTCTTCGGGGCTCGCAAAGACCTTCCTTCATGCAACAGTACCAGGAAAAAGAAGGGGCAAACAGAGAAAGCGATGGGAAGACAACATAAAAGAATCTATGGGCCTGCCATTGAAAGAGGTTCAATCCACGTCAAAAGACAAAGAGGAATGGAGAACGACGGTCGACAGATCTTGTGTGGTGCCCCAACGGTTCAACAGACGCTCGAAATCTTTGCGAATCTGATTCTCGTAAATAGTCGGTCCAGAAATTATAAGATCTTAAATGCGCATGCGCGTGTGAGAGATGTTATTATGCAAGGTTGAACTTAAATTGACTGAAAACTTGTCTGTATCCTTCACAGACTATCTCGGATGGCTTTACATTCGGCGGTGTGGAGATTTGTGGTTGCTCACAGCACCTAAGTCCTCCCAACCCCTGCCCTAAGACGCGAAACGTAGATTAAACGAATCACTTGAAGACTACCTACTGTTTCTGAGTCTAATGATTGACTAGTGTACTGTAACATGACCATTCGTCTCTGTTTTTCCAGGGGGAGAACCATTTTCTAGTGGACCACTACTATTACTTAAGTCCCTTTCCACCACCATGTCTTCATTGGCCCAGAAGATTGTGTTTACCTTATCTGTTATGCAATACCACCCACGCGCGGTCTCATAACAAATGGAGATCCTAAAATAACTTTGCACTGGGAACTAATTTTCAGTTTTTGTCCTGCTTTCTTCTAGGTTTTTTTTTCTCTATTATTTGTATTTGTTATATATTTAGTGTACTTCACTAGACTCACACAACAACACACACGCGCGCACACACACACAGAGAAGGCGTGGCCCAAGACTGTTGTTTCTTTTTCAAGTAGGACCCTAATGCCAATTTGGTTCATTTTTTCCTTCGTAGTTCGACCTAGTTGGTCTGGATTGAAACGCTCTGGGTGTAGATTAAAATATTTCAGTTTTCTTATCTTATCTTATCTTGGAACTCACTCCCCATTGATCTCAGACAGATAACATGCTATACCACTTTTAAGAAGAACATTAAGACCTACTTGTTTAAAACTTTTTTAGATTAGTTTTTGATTTCTATTGTCGGGTTTGTGTTTGTAATGTTATTACAGCGCCTTGAGCCTACATTTTGTTTGTTAACAGCGCTTTATAAATAAAATTATTATTATTATTATTATCTTATCTTATCTTATCTTATAAAGTACAGACGTTTTTGAAAAAAAGATGATGATTACGTCTTAGGCATTTCAGGTGCCTGTCTAGTTATGCATGTTAATCAATGACTTATTAAACTCTGCCAAGTCGTTGGTTTTTCATGGCTGATTCAGGCAACCCATTCCATGCTCCAATTGAGTCTAATAGCACTAGGGGAGAAGGAGTATTCTTACACATTTGTCTTAACATATAATACACATGTATGCATTTGCTTTTATTAGGTTTTGTTTTTGTATTTGAAAATTATGGTTATAAAAACGCCGACAAGTGTAACGCAACGATTATCAAAATATATTAATACGGCAAATGCGGCATTATGGTCTAAATCAGTATTGGTAATAAACATTTTCTTTCCCCAGATATTAAAGAAGAAACTAGAAAAGCTTTGGCTGTATTTGGCTTTACTCGTTTCAAAACTGGCCAGGAGAAGAGCATAGAGAGAATACTGAATGGTAAGTTGGCCAGATTGTTCAAGCTGATAGTCATTTTTTTTTTCGCTCTCCAAATTGATGATCTGTTGCTGAAAACATGGACAGAGGTTACAAGGCTAGCAATTGGTTCTGAGGACATTGCACTTGGCAGGAAGTCAACTCGCCAAGCCGCGCTCACTGTAAAATCTATTTAGATGAGATGGTTCAATATCATTTGAAGCACTTTAACTATAATGTAGTCTTAATTATACGGAAATACAACACTCATTACAAACTTTAAGCGTGAGGAAGTGTCATACACACACACACATGCACACACACACGCACACACACACGCACACACACACACACACAGAGCGCCATATTTTATTGTTCTCACTCAGCAGAAGAGTTCCTTCCACTTGAATTCAGAGATGAACTAAAGTTTCTCATTGGTTGCTGTGATGAATGCTGTATGCATTTGACGCAACTGAACCACTTAGGCACATTTGAAATTGTTCACTTAATGAAAAAACAATAGGATTTATGTTTTGAATGAAAGCCAAGAACAATTTTTATAGTTTTAGTTTTAGTTTTGCAACTGAAATTATGTTCACATTATTTTGCATTATAACCAGAAATACATTTGTCGAGATATTAAACATGCAAAATATTTATAAAGGGAAGCTTATATTGAGTGAAGGGAGACCACCCATCAATTGCTGCCATTACTCTTAATATTCTAAGTTAAATCTACCCCTTTTCTATATACATTTTCTGTACAAATTTGTACAAAAGCTAAATCTACCCCTTTTCTATATAAATTTTCTGTACAAATTTGTACAAAAGCTTTTTCTTCCCTAGCGCTATTAGAGCATGGAATGGGTTGCCTGAGCTAGCCAGGAAAACCAGTGACTTGGCAGAATTTAGGTCATTGGTTAATATGCATGACTAAATGCATGACGCGTAGGACGTAATCATCTTCTTGTTTGAAGTAACGTCTGTATCATAGCAGAGGAGAAGAAGATAAATCAAAATTAATTAATTACCACTAGTAGATTAAATAGTTGATAGTTGATTGCGCAAAATGTCAGCTTGAACCAAAGAATGGGAAGTGGGAGAAAAACTGTATGTATTGTCTGCCCCTGTCATGATACTGATGGGTTTTTATTGCCTGCCCCTGTATTGAGACAGCTGTGTATGAATTGTCTGCCCCTGTAATGATCCAACACTGTTTGAATTGTCTGCCCTTTTCATGACACAACTGTGTATGAATTGTCTGCCCTTGTCATGACAGCTCTGTTTGATTTGCAAATTCAAATAGTGATATTAAGTAGATGATTAGTCAGCAGTAAACCAAGGTGATGACCGCAAAGAAAACAACCCCAACAGAACCGTTGATATGTACACCATAATATTGCTCCATCAGTGAAACACAATATTAGAACCCCTGCTTTCTAAATAAAACTCTTGCTCTGTAAAAGACGCAACACTAGCAGGCTGAGAGCAGGTAGAGAACCAACATGTTAGAATTAGATCCGAACCACTTCTCTGTAATGTTAGACATTTCACGTACAAAGTGTACACCATAAAGGAGAGAACCTCCAACCACAATGCAAGAAACCTCTCTCTCTCTCTCCGTAAAAATATGAATCGAAGTCTTGCATCCTGTCCTGAAAATCTCCGCCCTCCACAATTCTAGAACTGCTGAGTTTGGACTTGCCAACACACCTGCATGTTTACCCACAGAGTTCCTAGTTCAAAGGAAATTGATAGATCTCAAGTTGTGTGGGTGATACACACCTGATTTATTGCTTCAGATCTCAGAGTCTGCCTTTTTTTTTCTTTGGTGACCTCGTACAGATAAAACTGAAGGTTAGGAAGTACATGATTTATCTTCAAGGTTTTGGTGACACCCACACACACACACACGCACGCACGCACACTCTCGATTTAGACATATCTTTACTTCCTCAAAACTGTTATGAAGGCTAAAATATAATATTCGATTCACTATTTCCAAACAGCTACATTTGACTTGTAAACATCACGTTCTTAGCGAATATGGCTTTGTTATCTTAGTGATCACAAAAATAACCTAGATCTAGTGGAAAATCAATAGGAACCGAAACACTGGGGAGTATGATCAACCCAAAGGGGTTAAGAAAAGACAAAATATCAACACTGTGTCAGTGCTCGTGGCGAAATGTAGAAATTGAGATGACGCCATCTATTTAGACCCATGAAAAAGTTTGACCAATCACAGGTACGATGTGTCCACTTTCAGTGCGCTGAACGCTGGCACACACGGGTCTTTTCATAATCTATGACCTGCCCGGATAGAATAACTGTAAAAAAAAATGTTTATAAAATGTTTTACTTATTTCGGATGTTCCTTCAGAGTTGAAGATAATTACTTCCTAGTCCAAACCTCCCGCAGGACGGCGGGGGATGGGTGCGGGAAGGGTTTGAACCCGGGACCATCGATAAGTCCGAACGACAGTCCAGCGTGCAAACCGCACGACCAGGCAGCCATCCTAAGCAACTCAAGGGAAACAAGCCATCAAAAATAAAGCTAGCTGCAAAAGTGGATAAACACATTTTAACAAATATGCCTATGTGTCTGCCCGGCTCTGGTGATAGTGAGATCTCTATTTAAGAGAATCAGGAATATGTTATAGAGAATCTTAGATTTGAGTGAATTTTGTTGCCACGCACATTCAACTCATAGCATGAGTGTTTTTTTTTCTTTTCTTTGTTTCAATTTGTTGGTGTCAAATTGTTTAAGCTTGACAATTAAAACATCAACAAATAACGTTATTAGCCTAATTGCAGTCTTAAGATAAGAGTTAAAAACAAAGCCTCTTCAGCCTTGTGATTAACACTGGAATCTTACTGCTAATTAGACAAGGGTAAGCAACTCTTAGCGAACATGTCCTATTAGCAAGGGCACCAGAAAGAATACAAGTCCTATGGTTCAGATAAAAGACGGCTGTCAAGAATAAAAGAGTCAGTAGGGGGGGGGGGCCCACATTTCATGTTTCTGTTATACCACGTACTTTAGGGGTAGATTTAGGCCTACTCTTCTTGAAGGTCTCCCAATGGAAGCAAAGGCGGCCTTAGGGTTGGTAGGTGAAACATGTTTCCGCAACCTTCCCAGGAGTTTTCAAGCTGTCTCTTTCCTAAGCAATTAGCTGCCGGCTGTTTTCCCATATGCTGGCGTCTGAGTTGCAAGAGAAATTGACTTACTTGACAACATTGTTAGAGAAATTGATTGACTGTCTTTCTTGACAACATTGCTAGAGAAATTGATTGACTGACTTTCATGACAACATTGCTAGAGAAATTGATTGACTGAATTTCTTGACAACATTGTTAGAGAAATTGATTGACTGTCTTTCTTGACAACATTGCTAGAGAAATTGATTGACTGACTTTCATGACAACATTGCTAGAGAAATTGATTGACTGACTTTCATGACAACATTGCTAGAGAAATTGATTGACTGACTTTCATGACAACATTGCTAGAGAAATTGATTGACTGACTTTCATGACAACATTGCTAGAGAAATTGATTGACTGACTTTCATGACAACATTGCTAGAGAAATTGATTGACTGACTTTCATGACAACATTGCTAGAGAAATTGATTGACTGGCTTTCTTGACAACATTGCTAGAGAAATTGATTGACTGACTTTCATGACAACATTGCTAGAGAAATTGATTGACTGGCTTTCTTGACAACATTGCTAGAGAAATTGATTGACTGACTTTCATGACAACATTGCTAGAGAAATTGATTGACTGGCTTTCTTGACAACATTGCTAGAGAAATTGATTGACTGACTTTCATGACAACATTGCTAGAGAAATTGATTGACTGACTTTCATGACAACATTGCTAGAGAAATTGATTGACTGACTTTCATGACAACATTGCTAGAGAAATTGATTGACTGGCTTTCTTGACAACATTGCTAGAGAAATTGATTGACTGACTTTCATTACAACATTGCTAGAGAAATTGATTGACTGACTTTCATGACAACATTGCTAGAGAAATTGATTGACTGACTTTCATGACAACATTGCTAGAGAAATTGATTGACTGGCTTTCTTGACAACAATGCTAGAGAAATTGATTGACTGACTTTCTTGACAACATCGCTAGAGAAATTTATTGACTGACTTTCTTAACAACATTGATAGAGAAATAGATTGACTGACTTACTTGACAACATTGATAGACAAATAGATTGGCTGACTTACTTGACAACATTGCTAGAGAAATTGATTGACTGGCTTTCTTGACAACATTGCTAGAGAAATTGATTGACTGACTTTCTTAACAACATTGCTAGAGAAATTGATTGACTGGCCTATTTGACAACATTGCTAGAGAAATTGATTAACTGACTTACTTGATAACATTGCTAGAGAAATTGATTGACTGACTTACTTTACAATATGCTAGAGAAATTGATTGACTGACTTACTTGACAATATTGCTAGAAAAATTTATTTACTGACTTACTTTACAATATTGCTAGTGAAATTGATGTACCGATGTGATGACATCACACGAGAAATTGATTTTCTGGTTTACTTGACAACATTGCAAGAGAAATTGATTTACTGGTTTACTTGACAACATTGCAAGAGAAATTGATTGACTGGTTTACTTACAACATTACAAGAGGCATTGATTGACTTTGTTCCAACATGTTTCTCTTATCGTCTCTCAGGGTTATCAACTCTGGTTGTGCTGTCAACAGGTGGAGGCAAAAGTCTCTGCTACCAGTTACCTGCTTACCTCTACGCTCGCCATCTTGGGGCGGTCACTTTGGTCATCTCGCCTTTGGTGTCTTTAATGGACGATCAGGTAATGTCGTCATAGTGATACTATTTATATGTCAGTGACTTTATAGTATCCCAATTGTTTAGTTTATATTCTTTATGTATGCGAATACGTCTATTAAGTTATTATTCCGGGCCATTTAACTGAGTCTATAGGCTCGAAGTTCTTTAATTACAGCTAAATTTTGTTTAATGTTCAATATCAAATTTTTTGACACAATATAGAAAGTGGCAAAGCACTCGGCTTCTAAACCAGGCGCCCTAGTTCGAATCCTGATGAAGACTAGGATTTTTAATTTTCGGGATCTTTAGGGCGCCTCTAATGGGTAGCTGACATTAGTTGGGGAAAAGGACAAGGATGTTAGTCGTTGTGCTGGCCACATGACATCCTCATTAATCGTGGACCACAGACACAGATGACCTATAAATCATCTGCCCCAAGGTCTGACAGGGGAAGTTTACTTTGTAAAATTTTTAATAGAAACCTTAAACAATGAAACAGCTGAACTCTTTCCGAAGTTTGCTGGCAAAGGGTCAAGTCTGCTGGGACTAGGTCATCACATCGAGATTTCTCAGGCCGTCCAGCAGATTTGTAATTAGAAGCCCTGGTGTGAGTGTGGTCCGGTCTAAGAGTGCTTGGGGCTGTGTTGTCAGCAGTATCATGTAGCTAGTTATGCCTAGGCCTACCAGTGCGGGTGGTCCAGTGGTAGTGTTCTCGACTTCTTATTGTTAGGCTGCAGATCCAGGCAGCGGGTCCAAGTAAACAGTATTAGCCGAATTAGTCTCTTAATCCCGAGCACTCAGAGTGGACAGTTTTTACATGGACCTGTCCAAACTGTCCACTCCAACGTCGATATATTTAGAAAAAGAAGTAGAATAATATTATTTCCATTTCTCTCTCTCTCTCTCTCACTGTTATTGAGTATGTGTGTGTGTTTCTATGGCGACGGTTGGAAGAGGTTAGCGATTAGGTGTGAATGATGCAAGATAATCGCCATTGTCGTCAGCTGTCTTAGGTAGTACACGACTCCAGAATGCCAGAGTGAAAAGACGTGTTTTGTAGTGAGTTGGATTTCGTTCAAAATACCATTTTATAGTATTTACTAAAGTCTACTACATTTATTTTCTTTTTCATCTCAAGTTAGATTTTGTCTATAGTGTTATAACAATAATAATCTTGTAATAAAAGTTCTATTTAGTTTTGTCCACAAAAAAAGTTATTCGAGCTAGTTCAAGTTTTAAAAGTTAAAATAAAATACGCCTTCAGCGGTTTAGTTGCCTACCGGCAGTTTGGGGCTTTAAGTCAACGACCATCTACAACACTCATCGACCTCTCAATAGACACCTGGTCACTGCCGTGGAAAGTGAGGGCAGTGGATTATTGTGATGGCAAAACAGCAGCCTCGTTAAGCGTGTGCATAGAAACATGCCATGCTTAGTAACATTTGCATTTGAGTCTCAAAGTTTTAAACGCCCACTGTAAGCCTTCTGTCCTGGCTTGAATTTTTTGTGCGTTGTCAGTTTGATGCTATTTCACTATTCCAAACGCGAGCCCGAACACGCCCAAGGGACACAACAATTAAATATACTTAATAAAACTTGTGCAGATTTCAACGGATGTTTATTTACAGATGGCGATGATCGTCTTGTCCATCTATCCGACGTTTAATTAGCAGTCAGTTCAATATGCATCTTTCTACAAGTCCTAGCCATATTCTTCTCTTGTACCCGTATTCAGCAACGTCATTGGTCCGTCTGACGACGTCATTACTGTTACCGTCACTAAAAACAATGCACTATAGAACTAACATAATCTCTAAACTAAACTAGGTCAACCCACTTCATTGCTCATTTGAAAACTCGTATGATTGCATACATCGATAAATAACTTCAGTTCATATCCTCTGAACCTCTCAATCTAGCAGCTCACAGATATATGTATCCCGCCACCAGGCTCAATACATCGCAAGGTTTTCTATGCATTCATTATTTCGGGATAACAGTCGGTCTATCACTCGATTTCAAGTTGGCAACACTAGAAGGTCATTTCCTGTTTCTCGGGTTGCAGTCGTCTGCCAGAGAAGCGGAAATCAGAACATAACCAATGAGGAATAGAGAAGCAATACGCTCATGTTGTTTGCTGCAATAATTTAAGCATTAATAACATCTATCGGTTCAGTATCAAGTTGAGTAGTCCTTCATGGCAAACCCTTTTCAGACCTTGCGATCTATGGGGCAGTTGATGTTGGACAGCGGTTAACTAAGAGTGTCTTGTGGACAGTACAACGACCAACCTCCTTAATTCTTCAACCTATGTCAGGTACCTATTACAGTTATTCCTCCATGGCCAGATTTAGTTCTCATTTCAATAGCGGCAATACGCTGAGACTGTAACATCTCACATTTTATTTGTTCTGTATTCAAACGGCAATATTGTCTGCCTCTTATCGTAACGACGGCCATCCATCAACATCAAACTTTAAAAGAAATTGCTCCTCCTCAACGAAACCCGAAAACGCGTCGATTGTTCTCGCGTCAAGGGAAAATAACTTGGACATAACTAGACTGTCCATGACAGAAGCAAGGAAAATGCAGTCCCAAGCTGTACATATAGACTTCCTGGCTTAGTAAACATTGTCGACTTGATCAGACTCCATCAGTGGGCCTCACGTTACTTTCACATGGGTTTGTCCAATCCATTGTTGTAGCGTCCACTAGTTTCTTTGTATCTTTATATAGTGTTTCTTTCTTTAGTTTCTTTTTCTTTTATTCTTTCTATCTATTCTGTCTCTCTCTTATCTTTACTTATCACTCTACAATGTGACTTTTATTCTGTTTCTCTCTATTCTTTATCTCTCTACATTGGGACCATGTATTCTGTTTCTCTCTAATCTTTCCAGATCACTCTATAATGTGACTCTGTATTCTGTTTCTCTCTAATCTTTCCAGATCACTCTATAATGTGACTCTGTATTCTGTTTCTCTCTAATCTTTCCAGATCACTCTATAATGTGACTCTGTATTCTGTTTCTCTCTAATCTTTCCAGATCACTCTATAATGTGATTCTGTATTCTGTTTCTCTCTAATCTTTCCAGATCACTCTATAATGTGACTCTGTATTCTGTTTCTCTCTATTCTTTATGACTCTACAATGGGACTCTGTATTCTGTTTCTCTCTAATCTCTCCTTATCCCTATTCAATGTGACTCTCTATTCTGCCTCTCTCTAATCTTTCCTGACCACTCTACAATGGGACTGCACTCTAAGCTAACAATGCCATTTATCAAATTCCCCATAGATTCTAATCAACACATATATTTTAAGCCTGTAAATACAAGAAAAAAAGTAAGCCAAGTCTATCTTCTGATTTTAATCACCTACATTCCAAAAGATATTTAAGAAGGTGAGCCCAAAGGCATGAGGCTTAATGTTCAAACTAAGTGTCAAACTAATTGCCCAGAAATCCCTACTGGCATCCTAATGCTATATTGATTTCCAGAATTTTCCCACATAGCCCAGATATATTTCCTTTACCCTTTTTTAATTTTTTTTTTTAACCAAAACTCCTTCACCACCCACATAAAAAAAGGGAACATAGATCACAAGAAAATGTAGGTTAATGTCGGCTCCAAAAACAAAAATAAAAGATTTACACTTTGTTTCTTTCACTTTTTATTTTAAATATTATTTTATTGTTGTCTCTGATGTCATACGATGGTCTGTGGCCTCTATACACTGAAAAATCACAGATTCAGAACACTTGAATTCACTCATCCAGTACCTAAATGAACCACGGATTCAAATCGCTTAACTCATTTGGTACCAAAATTGAATCACAGATTATATAACTTATCAGGTACCAAAAATAAATCACAAGCTCCGGACGCATGGTCCTTAAGAATTCTGAAACGGATTTTTTTCAAATGATGGAATTGGAAAACATTTTGAAGATGTTACTGAATAACAAGGCTGTACTTTGACCTGTTTCCAGATTTTTCTGACTTCCGGTAACACACTTTCTAATGCAAAGTTTCCTTTGAAACTGAAGGTCTTAACCACTTGTTGACTTTGCGATAGAAATAAAAATACATTTATCTTGAAGTCAATGCAGTGCTCCAGAGAGTCAAACAGTGTATCAAGAGCTTGTACGATTTTCTTTCTTAAGTGTACGTTTTAGTTAAGCCATTCGATTCACTCCCCTAGATTCCTGCTCCTTCAACCAGCGTGTTTTTTTGCTTTGTTTTTAACACTAAGGCTCCAGGCGTGTTGACAAATTAAAAGGTCGTGCTCACATCTGAATAATCAAGTAAAAATGATTTTAACAATGTTGAAAAAAAAAAAATTAAAATGACTTATTTAAAAGACGTTGTTTCATCTTCCAAGTAGGACCTGGTAGAATGAGCCTCTTTTTCGCCAGAGTCGTCTGCAACTAGATTGATTCAGAACATTTATAAAACGAAATTTCAGTGCGTCTCCGCTAAAGGGATTCTACTCGACTTTCATATCTCAGAACGGTGGCGGCTTCTCTTAATGTGTCGTACCTAGTTCTTGCTGAAAAATTTTGCATGACAAAAACAGGCCCTCTACAAGACATTTTGCTGAACATGATATGAGTACGAGGATGACGCTCATTACAGCGGTACATGAGTTATATAAGTAGCTCGAGTGTCTCTCGTATTGCAACAGTGCCGCCTCCATCTTTATTCGCCTTTTACCAGCCAATTAAAATTTCCCGAAGAGAAGTTCCAGATAAGTGAAGTTTCGGATGGCCATCTTGAGGAAGGCCAGACTGCTGACGGACAAACTTTGTACCGCTGTCGACAGACACACAGAACGAAAACCACATGTTTGGATGTTGGGAGTTATTACAGATCACGCCTTTACATTACGTATCTTGATTGGTTCGTTTCTTCATTGTCTCGCTTTTCGAACAGTAATAATGCTCAGTTCAACCTAGAATGATGCAAGAACTGCAACGTGAATAAGAATATCAGCAACTGAACGATAAGCTTCATCGCCAGCTTGCCATCCATCGCGACGAGAAGCAATTCATTAGTAAAGTTATGGACAGTTTCGGCAGCCACAGTCAACATTTGTAGTTTTTTTTGTGTTTTTTTTTTTTGTTTGATCGGCCGTTGGGATAAGTTAAGTTTCAGCCAAATGAAGTTTCAGCCAAATGAAGTTTCAGCCAAGTAAGGTTTCCTTAAGTGAAGTTTCAGATAAGCGAAGTTTTTAGATACGTGAACTTTCAGATAAGGGAAGTTTAAGATAAGTGAAATTTCAGATTAGTAACAGTTTCAGATAAGTAAAGTGAAATGAAGTTTCAGCCAAGTGAAGTTTCAGATATGTTTCAGATAAAAGAAGTTGCAGATAAGGGAAGTTTCATTCGAGAGTGAAGTGTCCAAATGACTCATTGCTATTTGAGCTCAACTGATATGACATGACGGTCTATAAAACTAGAGCAGCCAATAAAAACAAATGCTCAAACTAATAAAGGATAAAAATAAAACCCAAAAACACTTAAAGTAATGGGAAACATATTGAGAATAACAACATTATATTATTGTATAATGAAATCATCCTGTCATTAAACTAAAATTATATAACACATGGACAACTAAAATATTCACTCGAAATGACACCGATAAATGTATCATTGTTATCGCCCCTGTTTTCAGCCCAATTACTGCTGTCCCACGTCAGATGGGTGTTCTGTTGATTTATCTGGGCTGAAATATTGTTTGAGAGCTAATTTAATTCTATTCCACAATAATAATATGTTGTTATTGTTTAACATTGTTTTCTTCCCTAAGTTGTCCTTTGGAAAAACATTTCTAGTCGAAGCCTATTGAGATATTTCTACGCAGCAAGTGCTCACGCACTTCTCTTTTTTCTCTCCCCCCCCCCCCGCCACATGCTTTTATATTAGCTTGGCCAATCAATAAGTGTAAGGATGTCGGAATGTACTTAGTCTATTGGTCAGTACCTCCCTCCTCACTCTCCCCCGTCTCTTGCTTCTCTTCACAGATATCTGAGCTGCCCCCTGGGGTAAGAGGAGCATGTTTACACTCAGGAATGACCCCTGCCCAGAGAGATGCGGTGCTCGCGGACCTCAGGGAGGGCAAAGTTCACTTCCTCTTGATCTCACCGGAAGCCATCGTCGACCGGTCTGGCTCGAGCCAAGGCTCATTTCCTGGCCCGGACCGCCTGCCTCCTATCGCTTTCGCCTGCATCGATGAAGCCCACTGTATGTCTGAGTGGTCCCACAACTTCAGACCATCATATCTCCGACTCTGCAAGGTAAGTGACAACACAACGCTTGCAACCAATCGCCTTTACAAATACACTTCACCGGAAATACACTTCACCGGAAATACACTTCACCGGAAGTGAAGCCGGCCTGAAGAAAAGAGTCGCAAAGAGCAAGCAAAATTCACCATTATTATTATTATCGACCTCGTCAGTATCATTAGCATCATCGTTATACTATAGTCATAGATTATAAAGTATCCATACTGACCACACTTCTCCACGCTAGCTTCTCTGACAATGACCGCAGTGACCAGACATTTACCTGTCTTTGACTGGACCAACACCTTGTCTGAATGTCTCATGGATAAACAATGACCGCAGTGATGGGACATTTGCGACCAACCGCCTTTACTTTTACCCAGCTAATGTCAGTTACCCATTAGAGCTTGTAGCGCCCTAAAGATCCCTAAATTAAAGATACCAGTTTTCACCTAGATTCGAACCCGGGACCTCTCGGTTCGGAAGCCAAACGCTTTACCACTCAACCATCGCGCCTCCTGGTAGATACTTGCATAATAAAAGATGGTTTCTTAAATGTTGAAACTACGACCTTCAGTAGAAGAACACGTGACCTCAGTCTGTCATAAAAAAAAAAGGAATTCAATGAATTAAGATTTAATTGTGTTTGAAATAGAATCTCGTCAAGCAGACTGTTCAACAACAAGTCAATAGCCCAGGCCATATCTTTAATTGTTAAGTCAACAGCCCAAGTCACAGGTCCAAATTGATCGTAATCTTACACCATACGAATTAAGCAGCCCATTCATCAGTCATTTGACTCGATTTTCTACACTGTTGACTTCATGCTGTGCCAAACTGGCCAGGCGAAGAATATGTAAAAATGTTAATCTAGTAGATCTGCATAGAAATTGACATTTTGGGCTGCTACCTGGCCAACTTGCTTTTTTTTCCCCCAATATATATTACTCTCTGCGTTTGTCTCGGTATTAGATATTTCAAGTCTACATTCTCTGCCCTTTTTTTTCTTAAACCATTTATGAACCGTGAAGCTAATGGACATGTTTAAAAAAAAATCAAAATCTAATTTGCACAAAATTATGATTTTTATTAAGTCTATATCAACACTCTGTCTGTCTGGCCAAAAGTTTCTACACCTTATTTTTTCCACACCCGATCTTGGATCAAGCTCAAATTGCGCACAATTATTTCTTTTACCTGACAACATACGAATCAATAAGCAAAAAATTTGCCACTTTGTTATGTCTTGGTTATTAATTATTTGTTTGGTAACAAAAACAAGGGAAAGAATTTGTACTTTACTAAAGTGATGGGATAACCTGAATTAGTCCCCATTATAGGGCGTCGCTCGAGTCTTAGTAAACACAACATACAAAAATAGGACGAGACAATAGAAACAATACATAACTGTACAGTCTCCCATGTTCATAGGCTCACCACCAGCAGAGTGGGTAACGTGTTGGCCTGAGAAGGCTTGAGCCATGAGATCAAATTCAGGTCGTTCCCTCCCGTTTTTTTTTAAATATTATTTTTATAAAAGCCTTGTAGTCTGGCTCTATTACCAATTTAATTACAGGACTGTCCAAACTAATTGATACAACTACTATTAATAAAAGCTTTTTTTTTTTTTTTAAAGTGTTATCTAAATGTTCTTGTTACGCCCCTATAATTTACGCCCCTACAATTGCCTCCCTCTATCTGTCTCCTCTGAGAATTTTTTTTTCTTGAATTTTGGTAATATTGAATCATTCCGACATTTACAATGCAACAAAATAAAACAAAAAATAGATATATATACTAGCCTGACATTACCCGCGGCCTGCGGGTCCTAGTTTGTGTTTACTAGTGTAGTGGATTGGATTTAGATGTGTTAAACTTAGCTAATGATCCTTTCAAGTTTTTCTCTTTCGCTACGAAAATAACATTAGTTTTGCGAAAATGGGTTTACCCGAAGCCGATACATTCATATCAATTAAAAACTATAGGCTATATATATATAATACTTAGAATACTTGTGTATTCGTTATGTTGACAGGTGCATCTAAATATATCCATCCAAACTCATCCTCAAAAAATCGTATACACAAATGAGATCGTTAGTTGTACTAGAGCGTATACCCATCATGTTACAGAATATTAAGGAAACATTACCAATCAAATTTTACGTGCAAGACGAGTTGCTCCCCCTTGAGGATCCACTGCTCTAATTCTTTCCCCTTGTTGCTCTGTTCAGGTACTCCGGCAGCGTTACGGTGTCAGGTGCTTCCTGGGTCTGACTGCCACAGCCACGAGGTCAACCTGCAGGGACGTGGTCAAGCATCTTGGGATTGAAGACCCAGAGACCGCCACGGTTCGTGGAGCAACCGTGCCCGACAACTTGGTACTGTCCGTATCCAGGGACGCCAACAGAGATGAGGTAATGCTATTTTATATAGATAAGTGTGTATCAGGGAATCAATTGCTATACTTTTCAATAATACCAGGATATTAGAAGGAACTATTCTAAGACGAACAATCGCAATGTACTGACAGTGTAGATCCTGGGATAGTACTGGGTTTATCCGACAAGTGGGTCTGACTGCTATAATCTAAGTGAATTCATTTGCGGGTATATTCACTAAGATTTGCATTAATACTCTAAAACTATAATTTTTAATATTTGAACCATACATAAAAAAAAAAAAGTTTCCCTTTCAGACCTTGCGATCTATGGGGCAGATGATGTTAAAGTCATCTGTTTCTATGGCCATCTGTTAACGAGCAGGGTGTCATGTGGCCAGCACAACGATCAATTGCCTTCACTTTCCCCAACTAAAGGTGCCCATTACAGTTGGGTGGACTCAGGGGCGCCCTAAAAATCCCGAAATTCAAAATCCCAGTCATCACTGAGATTTGAACCCAGGACCCTAGGTTCGGAAGCCGAGCGCTTAACCACTCAGCCACCGCGTCCCTGAACCATACATAAGCTGATTTTAATACTTTAATTGTAACTTGTAAACTTTTTAGTGTCTCGTTTGTATTTGTTAAGAAAATAAGGAGAAGTCTTGACAAAATTAAAAGGGCACGACATGACAGAAAATGTGCCGATGAGCCAAAAATATATTTAAAAAAAAAATCAATAATACAACCTTTTGTCTTCTTAATTATTAGTATATTTTTTGTTTTACATTCTGACATGTTAATATTATAGTTATGATTGTAGTGTTTGCATTGACACTTAACCATAATTTTCAAATACAAAATAAATTTAATAAAATACTCAGAAAGAGACAAAGATAAAGGCACATTCCTCGACCCATATGCTAGGACAAATTTGTACAAATGCTTCTTCTTCCCTAGTGCTATTAAAGCATGGAACGGGTTGCCTGAGCTAGCCAGCAAAACCAGGGACTTGGCAGAATTTAAGTCATTGGTTAACGTGCATGACTAGATGCGTAGAAGTAACGTCTGTATAATATAAGATAAGATACGATAGCTATGACCAGGGATGTCTGTATGAACAGTTTAGTCTTAGACTTCGGAGCAGTGTGTTGAAATGTTCAGTGGAAAAAAAAAAAATGTGTTTCATGAAAAAATGAGATCATTAAATTTGTGTCTCGCAGACATGTGTTGACACATTGTACGAGATGGTTTCATGACACGTATTCGTAACTACGAGTTGCCTAGGTCTTGTATCCAATGCACTTAATGATGAGTCTCCAGTTTTCCCAAAGATTTGGATTGTTGAAAAAAGGACATTATTTACATGTACATACAATAGTTCACTCTTGTACAAATACCGGTATAATATATAGGCAAGGACCCTAACTGATTCGTTCAATCGTTCACCTCTCACCTGTCACTAACTCTCCCACTTACGGAGGACGAAAAAAAAAATACGAAAATGTAACCTGGTATCACTTAGCTTGTGTTTAGAACAACTAAGCAATCTTCATGATGGAAACCGCAGCGCTTAACTCTTTCTCTCCTAACTGACGATACCAGCGTTGATTCCACCAGAATGTGGTAAATAATTACGGAGAGAAAGAGTTAAAACGGTTTTTTATTCGCAATTTCTACCCAATACGTTGTTTTTTTTTGGGGTATTGCCGACTCCTCTGGCAGCGCAAGGTTATAGAGATATTTCCTTCCCTTTGAAGCGCTATTGAAACTCTTTCAGTGTATAACTTTCAACTTAGCGCGTATCTTGCTTTTGTAGACATTATATAAAAACAATATATTTT
Organism: Biomphalaria glabrata; assembly: GCF_947242115.1. Lineage (NCBI taxonomy): Eukaryota > Metazoa > Mollusca > Gastropoda > Planorbidae > Biomphalaria > Biomphalaria glabrata. The sequence continues at coordinate 2,456,526 of NC_074717.1, read as the reverse complement.
TTTTTTGTCATATAAAGCCGATATTTACTCTTCCCTAGTGCTATCAGAGCATGGAATGGGTTGCCTGAGCTAGCCAGGAAAACCAGTGACTTGGCAGAATTTAAGTCATTGGTTAATATGCATGACTAAATGCATGACGCGTAGGACGTAATCATCTTCTTTTTTTGAAGTAACGTCTGTATTATATAAGATATGAGCTGAATATATGTTGTTTTAATTATATATAAAAAAGAGCAGTAGTTATAACTATATTATTTGTGTTTTGAGGGTGGAGATTATAGAAAGATAATATAATTCTTGTGTGAAATAAATTTAGACGCCATAGTGATAACAAACAAACAAAAAAAAAGGTGGTCTCACTAAGGAATAACACAAGAGCTTTTATGAAATACTTTCTTATTGAATTAGGAAGCCAAAGAACTGTCAGGGATTTATTTAGAATTACTTTTTAGGGATTGTGACCGAGTCCTGAAAAATGTGAGTGTGTGTGTGTGTGGGGGGCTATATAAACAGGGGCCGTTCTAAATGAACGTAACAAACTTTGATTCATGGGCCAACATACTATGATTCATGGGCCAAAACATACTATGATTCATGGGCCAACATACTATGATTCATGGGCCAACATACTATGATTCATGGGCCAACATACTATGATTCATGGGCCAACATGCTATGATTCATGGGCCAACATACTATGATTCATGGGCCAACATACTATGATTCATGGGCCAACATACTGTGATTCATGGGCCAACATACTGTGATTCATGGGCCAACACACTATGATTCATGGGCCAACATACTATGATTCATGGGCCAACATACTATGATTCATGGGCCAACATACTATGATTTATGGGCCAACATACTATGATTCATGGGGGCCCACATTATGTTAGAGGAGAGTTCAAATGGAGGGAGGAAGGGTCCGCCAAAATATTATGTGAGCGTTCCATGCAATAAGAGAAAAAAGAGTCCTTGTAATCACAACAGGTTTCCACAAGGATCAATAAAGCACGTCTTAGTCTTAGTCTTAATTTAAAAACAAAAAAATGGCTCTTGTCAAAAAGCATCACAAAGCCTTTATGTTTGTTTCGTTAAAGCGCCGAAAGAATACGCAAGAGATTGTATATAGGACTAGTTTCTAAGGGTGGGGAACAAATAAGGGATAACTGAGAAACAGAAGAGTAGTCATTGCAAACAAGACGATTTATTATAGCGGAGAGCTGGGGGGGGGGGGGCGATACTCAAATTTACGGGCTGGTCCAATCCAACGTAATAGATGCTAAACTGAATTGGTCATAATAGATGCTAAACTTAATTGGTCAAAGGGATTTATGGGGGACGTTTACAAGTGGGCCTTTTATTGTTAGAAGTAAGAAACAAAGAGAGGGGGGTGGGGATCCATGGCAAAATAAACAATATATAGCCTGGGGATAAATTAGCGGGCGTAGCCGGTGGGTAATGCTGGTATCGATATAAATCTAAGTTAAGATAAACGCTGTTCCGTCGTGCTCTGTATAGTACTCTCTAAATAAACATAGCGTCTAATTAAGCTGCTACGTTCATCTTAAGTCTTAGAGAGTATTTTATCCACAATCAAAGGTCTCGTCTGCTAACACACTTTGGAAACGTTTTCTTTATTGTTTCCTTACCCCGAATCAACCTTGACCCTGTGAATAAATAAACACTAATGAAGTCAACATTGTCAGAATCTTGACCTTATCCGATAATTAAGTAACTAATGCTCGTCTCCCATCTTCTCAAGAAATTTTTTTTATGTGACACGTGACATGACCAGGGCGCCTGAGTTACACGCCCTCTGGAAATAGATAAGTAGACCTAGATCTAAACTAGTTTTTTCTTTCTTTATTTAAGTTCCATAGAGTTCGTGTATTCCTTCTTTCTCTCTCACCACGCTGAGACTGTGTCCAACTATTAGAATGCTCTGCAGATTTAGTTGTTTTTTTTTATATTTTAAGTATAGTTTTGCCTTACACAGTTGTCCTATATTTTAAGATATGTACTCTACACAATTATAATGTCCTATATTTTAAGTTTTGTCTCACACAGTTATAATGTCCTATATTTTAAGTTTTGTCTAACACAGTTTTCTTCCACAAAGTTATAATGTCCTATATTTTAAGTTTTGTCCTACACAGTTATAATGTCCTATATTTTAAGTTTTGTCTCACACAGTTATAATGTCCTATTTTTTAAGTTTTGTCTCAGTTATAATGTCCTATATTTTAAGTTTTCCCCACACAGTTATAATGTAATAATTTAAAGTTTTACCCCATAGGTATAATGTCCATTATGTTGAAAAAATTATTTGAAAAATTATAATGGTCACAGATTTTTCCCAGTGTGGCCGAATAGCTATTAACTAGGAAAAAATGTTAGAGCCGTTTTTTAGATCCGTGTCACCCACCCACCCATGAATTTGCAATCTAAATAGAGGAAAAAATATTTTGAAAAGACTATAAATCACAACGTAATAGTCTAAATGTGCATCGAAGTCTTGAAAGATAGATCTGTACAAAGCTAAGAAAAAAGATTTCCAAAGCTCTGCAGCGGGAAATATCAATTCAGTCATCTACAGACGAGGCTAGCCTTGCTGGCTGGATCGTGTCCAGCGAGCTTAGTCATAGATTCCACTAACGCACCGTTAGTATTAAGGTCAAGAGTCCAAGGAAGATACTACCAAAGGTTCATGATTTTTCTGTTTTCTCATCGTATTAGTATGAAGGGGGGTTAAAGCTTCTGAGAACCGCGCGGTATTCAGTGTTTTATCCAAATATTGTCCAGAACCAATCCAATTTATTGCGTGCTCGTTCCAGGGCCACGCCATTCTAAAAACTTCCGGTTCAGAGTGTTGACATTACTTCCTCCATCTGCAATGCGAATACGAACAAAAAATAAAAAAAAAAAGGTTAAGTTCTCTAGGATCCAGAATAGGACATTTAAACTAAACATAAATAGATCTAGATCTATATTATCATCTAAAGTAATCACGGAGCCTTTCAGGTGCCAAAATATTACTGAAACTAGAATACTATGTCTAGATCTATAATCTAGTAGACTAGATCCAATCTAGACTCAAGACACTGATTGACTGAACTGAACTCAACCATGCTCAAGCCGTAAGTTTAAACCTCTTCGAGCTTACTTCAAAAAGAAAATGTGACTCTCATTACTGAGCTGTAGATCCTAGTCTAGATTAGATCGATCTGTATCTGAACGCGATTTGGGTTCGGGTTGGTTTGTGACGTAATGAATGAGTTTCACCCCAAAGCTACATCTCTTGATGTTGAACTAGACCTAGTCTAGATTTATGTTTTTTCCCCCCTTGGTTTAGGGAGTTAGGCTAATAGATTAGGTGCAGCGCGGTGCAAAGAGATCATGGTTGCGAGTGATGACGTCATAGCGCAAGCAGACGATATAAATGCCTGTCGTCATTGTTTTAAATTCGTGTTTCGATTTTAAAAAATATGATGCTCCTTTATAGATTTTCATTTTCAACTATTACTAGATCTACATAATAATAATGATCTAGATGTTAGTTTATTTATTGAAATATCTTGATTTCGAATAGAATTTTTTAAAAATATTAATTGCCATTGATTATTTTCATTAGGCCTACAAATCATAGCTTGAAGATTTGCCAGAAGCAATATCACATGTAGACAGATAGATCTAGGCTATATCATTAATTAATATAGGCCTAATACAGAACCATAAGTTACAAAGAAGGCCTACACAAACTCTTCTCATGTGTCCCACCCTTGAGTCTCTTCCCATTGACTTCTGTAACAGTTTGAGTTCCCTCTGCTCTTTGTGGTCAGCAGCTAAAGGGGGGAAAAAACTTATTGAAAGATAAAGGACATTTCTTATTCCTTATGCCAGGACGAATTCCTAAATCTACTGAGTACTGTATTTTCCCTTGTGATATCAGAGAATGAAACAATTTTTTTAATCAGCCAGGAATGCCAATGACAGTAAAGCTTAAGTTACTATCATGATGGTCAATTAGATTGACACATGGGTAATTATTGTATTTTATTTCGTGAGCTATCGTCTGTTCTGCAATTTATAAGAAAAACTAGATTTGATCAAAATCAACCAAGGGAGATGCAGGATCTGAACTGAATCCATACTAGTCACTGAATCTAGAGTTACATCTAGATATTCTAGATCTAGATCAGTGTTTCTCAAACTTTTTCCTTTACGGAACACATCGCACATTCTGAGTATTTAACGGAACTTTGATTAAAGGGAAACTCCGATGGTTTTGACCATTTTTGATATAATATGTGTTTTGATTTACAGATAATGAATATATTATTCTTTTTTTTTAAATTTGCAACAATAACTGTTTTTCTGACATATTTTTTCTGCTCATCCAGACTATCAGATTTTTACCGGGTTTCTATGTGACGTCACACTAACCTATTAATTTAATCTATTGACTTATTGTATAACGCGAGACCATACAGTAAAGTTTACATTTTCGTAAAAAAATATATCTTCGTCTATGCACTTAGATATAGATCTTGTAAGCAAAGAAAAAAATGCTCGTTGAAAGTAGATTTACATGCTTGACTAACCACAGCAGTCTGTATTTTCTCGCCTGACCACTCAACACACAACAAACACTATCGCTTGGTTGTCTTGTCATGACCAACTACACGTAGTCCAGACTACCCTTACACTGACCAGTTTGTTCGAATCAGTCAGACACACGATCTTTTTACTTTTTAGAACAGCGAGGGGCTTAGATGAAAATGTTACTTTTTTTTATCGAGTTGGTTATCCTAATGCTTTTAGATCTCTATCTATTTATATAACTGTACCACAGCTCTGGACTAGGCCGTCACTAACAGCTACTGTAAGAATGAAGCGATACGATTGGTTAAATCAAGTTTCTCTTTCAGTATTGTTGAGGGAAGTGACGAATGCCTAACATAAAAACATAATCTCAAAGCACCCCGTTTTTTTTGGAGATGTCAAAAATTTACTGTCTAATTTATTCATAAATGTTTCTAAGCATTTAAATACAAAATGGTAAAATGTTTACTATTACAACTTTTTACGCAGAATTTAAATATGTCAATAACTCAAATTTGAAAAAAAAAACATCGGAGTTTCCCGTTAAATCTGTTAGAGAGAGTTACGTGGTTAGCTCATTCTTTCAGTAGTTCCTGGAACATCTATTCAGAGCTTCTGGATTGGGAAAGACTGATCTAGATGATATGGACTACTATAGATCTAGCTCTCTAGATATTAGGTCTAATTAAGATCAAGTTATCTAGAGTCTAGTTCGATTCAGATCTTGAAATGTTTAGTATCCCTGCCATACGATGTGATGTACTGGAGATAGATTGGTCGTGTATTTACTGGCTCTAATTTCAAGGAATTGGAAATCCCATGGCCAGAAATAGATGCGGCTCCAATGGCCTGTACTTACAACTGATCAGTTGGTTCTGATTTCATCTTCGTCCTGTCACTGTTTGCTCTACGGGAATAATTATCTATATTTAACATTGTCTCCCAGTGGGGTGGGGGTGGGGAGGGGGGGGGGGGCGGTCTGGAAAGGGGAAATTGACAGCCTATACTCTGTTTGTCCTTCCAGTGTCAGGAGACCAGTGTGAGAAATTAATTTGGTGCTTCCCCCTGTCCGCGCTCTCGCCGCTCTGGTCAATTCCTCTTCCCAAGACACACACACTGGGACTTTCTTACCACTAAGTAGAAATGATTTCTTATTTTCCTTTGGTCATTGTCAACGGAAACTTTGCAGTGTGTCAGATATCTAGGTCTGTATCTGTGATGATATAATCATTGGGTTATGTCAAGAAGCAACGTCTATAACTGTAATGATATAATCAATGGCTGATATCAAGGAACTAGGCCTATATCTGTGAAGTCTATATCAGTGAAGTGTATATCTGTGAAGTCAATATCTGGGAAGTCTATATCAGTGAAGTCTGTATCTGTGAAGTCTAAATCTGTGAAGTCAATATCAGTGAAGTCTGTATCTGTGAAGTCTATATCAGTGAAGTCTTTATCTGTGAAGTCTATATCTGTGAAGTCTATATCTGTGAAGTCTAAATCTGTGAAGTCAATATCAGTGAAGTCTGTATCTGTGAAGTCTATATCTGTGAAGTCAAGTTCAGTGAAGTCTATATCTGTGAAGTCAATAACAGTGAAGTCTATATCTGTGAAGTCTATATCTGTGTAGTCTATATCTGTGAAGTCTATATGTGTGAAGTCTATATCTGTGAAGTCAATATCAGTGAAGTCTATATCTGTGAAGTCAATATCTGTGAAGTCTATATCAGTGAATTCTATATCTGTGAAGTTAATATCAGTGAAGTCTGTATCTGTGAAGTCTAAATCAGTGAAGTCTATATCTGTGAAGTCAATATCTGTGAAGTCAATATCTGTGATGGTATAATGTATTTTATTAGGCCATCCTTTTGTATGTCTATGCAATGCCTTCTAGTCCAGAGATCTTCTTTGGTTTAAAGTTAAGTAATAGTCAGTATTAAATTTTTATTACAAATAAAATCCTCTCCCCATCTTTATCAATTGAAATACTTGGTTAATGCAACCTGAAAATCTTTTTTTTTAGCAATGTGCCTAACTCTTTACCCCAATGCTATTTTGAATGGCAACCTTCTGTAAAGATGTCAGCTTGACCTTGTTTTCTGTTGCCCCTACTAGTCTTCAAGAGGCATTTCTGTTCTAATAAGTTTCAGATGCCCCTACTAGTCTTCAAGAGGCATTTCTGTTCTAATAAGTTTCAGATGCCCCTACTAGTCTATAAGAGGCATTTCTGTTCTAATAAGTTTCAGATGCCCCTACTAGTCTATAAGAGGCATTTCTGTTCTAATAAGTTTCAGATGCCCCTACTAGTCTATAAAAGGCATTTCTGTTCTAATAAGTTTCAGTTGCCCCTACTAGTCTATAAGAGGCATTTCTGTTCTAATAAGTTTCAGATGCCCCTACTAGTCTATAAGAGGCATTTCTGTTCTAATAAGTTTCAGTTGCCCCTACTAGTCTATAAGAGGCATTTCTGTTCTAATAAGTTTCAGATGCCCCTACTAGTCTTCAAGAGGCATTTCTGTTCTAATAAGTTTCAGTTGCCCCTACTAGTCTATAAGAGGCATTTCTGTTCTAATAAGTTTCAGATGCCCCTACTAGTCTTCAAGAGGCATTTCTGTTCTAATAAGTTTCAGTTGCCCCTACTAGTCTATAAGAGGCATTTCTGTTCTAATAAGTTTCAGTTGCCCCTACTAGTCTATAAGAGGCATTTCTGTTCTAATAAGTTTCAGTTGCCCCTACTAGTCTATAAGAGGCATTTCTGTTCTAATAAGTTTCAATTGAGCTCACATGTCCCACACTTCAGTCAAAATTAACTGCTTGTAGATTTAGTCTTTCTTTTAGTTTTGTAATTTTGTATTAGCAAGACATAGAAAAGTTATTTAAAGACATAAAAATTCCTTTGGAGACTTAGAAAAGTCATTTAAAGCCACAGAAAAGTCTTTTAAAGCCACAGAAAAGTCATTTTAAAGCCACAGAAAAGTCATTTAAAGCCACAGAAAAGTCATTTTAAAGCCACAAAAAAGTCATTTGAAGCCACAGAAAGTCATTTAAAGCCACAGAAAAGTCATTTTAAAGCCACAGAAAAGTCATTTAAAGCCACAGAAAAGTCATTTAAAGCCACAGAAAAGTCATTTTAAAGCCACAGAAAAGTCATTTAAAGCCACAGAAAAGTCATTTTAAACTCACAGAAAAGTCATTTAAAGCCACAGAAAAGTCATTTAAAAAGTCATTTAAAGCCACAGAAAAGTCATTTAAAGCCACAGAAAGTTATTTAAAGCCACAAAAGTCATTTTAAAGCCACAGAAAAGTCATTTGAAGCCACAGAAAGTCATTTAAAGCCACAGAAAAGTCATTTTAAAGCCATAGAAGTCATTTAAAGCCACAGAAGAGTCATTTAAAGCCACAGAAAAGTCTTTTCCCCTAATTTCTGCTTAGTGTCTCTATATGAACTTAAAAAAACAAAAAAATCCCAAACAATCTGATGTCACAAATGTGGAAACAGGAAACAAAAGGAAATTGTTGGACTGTTCAGAAATTATTTTTTTTTTTAAATTTAAATTGCATAGGATTAATTTTTTAAAGAACAAAATGACATCAACCATTGCCCCCCCCCCCCCACCCCATTAATCTAAATTTTAAAACTAAAAAAAATTTAAACAATAAAATAATTGACATCTTCTGGTTAGTTCTTGTTATTAATTACTAGCTCAAAAACATTTTGGACATCTGGTATAATTAATTTGTATCATGTAGTTTCAAGAGTTTCCCAAATATATTGTTGTTTCTTTTGAAATTACTTTTGGTGTTAAATGATTAATGTCTGTATGAACTCTATATCACTACCACACTTTCAATGAATTATTTCATGATTTGTAATTGTGTGTTTACAGGCCTTGATAGAGTTACTGAAGGGAGATCGGTTCAAATCCTGTGAGAGTATCATTATCTACTGCTCACGTAGAGAACAGACAACACGTGTGGCTACACTCATCAGGACCTCACTACAGTATACACCTGAGTTAGTAGGTAGGTCTCACTGTAGTACATGCCTGAGTTAGTAGGTAGGTCTCACTGTAGTATACACCTGAGTTAGTATGTAGGTCTCACTGTAGTACATGCCTGATTTAGTAGTTAGGTCTCACTGTAGTATACACCTGAGTTAGTAGGTAGGTCTCACTGTAGTACACATCTGAGTTAGTAGGTAGACCTCACTACAGTACACACCTGAGTTAGTAGGTAGACCTCACTACAGTACACACCTGACTTAGTAGGTAGACCTCTCTACAGTATACACCTGAGTTAGTAGGTAGACCTCACTACAGTACACACCTGAGTTGGTTGATAGTTCTCAGGAGTTTCAGCTTAGAAAATCATGTACCTGCAGGAATTTGGAGCTATGCATGATATTTAAGCTTAAAGAATTCTATATTACTTGTAACAAGCATTTTTCTCTGAACCAACTTTAAATGTTGAACCTGTACATCTGACAGTTATGTTGACCTGAGTATAAACACAATTCTCAAAAACATTTTTATTACCTGATACAACTTGCACTAGAATGGTCTTATCTTCCTTTAGAGTTATGACATGATCTATCCATAGAGTTTAGACATTGGCTATTCATATGGTATTGTGTTCCTTTAGAGTTATGACATGATCTATCCATAGAGTTTAGACATTGGCTCTTCATATGGTATTGTGTTCCTTTAGAGTTATGACATGATCTATCCATAGAGTTTAGACATTGGCTCTTCATATGGTATTGTGTTCCTTTAGAGTTATGACATGATCTATCCATAGAGTTTAGACATTGGCTATTCATATGGTATCGTCTTCCTCTACAGTTATGACATGATTTATCCATAGAGTTAAGACATTGGCTGTTCATATGGTATTGTGTTCCTTTAGAGTTATAACATGGGCTGTCTTTAGACTTTTGACCTTAGATATTCTTATGGTATTGTCTATAGACTTTTGACCTTAGATATTCTTATGGTATTGTCTATAGACTTTTGACCTTAGATATTCTTATGGTATTGTCTATAGACTTTTGACCTTAGATATTCTTATGGTATTGTCTATAGACTTTTGACCTTAGATATTCTTATGGTATTGTCTATAGACTTTTGACCTTAGATATTCTTATGGTATTGTCTATAGACTTTTGACCTTAGATATTCTTATGGTATTGTCTATAGACTTTTGACCTTAGATATTCTTATGGTATTGTCTATAGACTTTTGACCTTAGATATTCTTATGGTATTGTCTATAGACTTTTGACCTTTGATATTCTTATGGTATTGTCTATAGACTTTTGACCTTAGATATTCTTATGGTATTGTCTATAGACTTTTGACCTTAGATATTCTTATGGTATTGTCTATAGACTTTTGACCTTAGATATTCTTATGGTATTGTCTATAGACTTTTGACCTTTGATATTCTTATGGTACTGTCTTCACTTAGTGATTGCATTCTATTCCTTGGATGTGAGATTGTTCCAAACTGAACAAAGGTTTTAGTGCAGACAGAGTAGGCCAGTGCTCAGGACTGGGTCCACTGCTCAGATTTGTAAATTGGTATGCTCAAAGAAGTCTGGTTCTATATTTCCCCCAGGGCCTTTTCTGTG